>NC_090180.1:825000-1197500 GCF_024679245.1 Pseudorasbora parva
AACAATTTAATGATTACTTAATCTATTAATTAAGTAATCATTACTATATTTGTTAGTATTTTAATGCTTTTTTTACATCTTGGCCAGGGGACTACAGATGAAAAATAGCCTTTTGGCTCATTCTGGCTTTTTAAACCATGTTTGTTCATGTGTTTTATGAAATTGCACTGTCCCCTTTTAAATAAACCATTAAATCAAAATTAATGATGTCTAATGTTCATCAGTGATCATTAATAGATGTGTTAGTTCACCATTAGTCAAACATTAATTCAGGATTATCTGGGCATTAGTTCAGCATTAATTATTGATATTAGTGCACACGGATTATAAAGGGATACCCTTATGTCTGTTTGGGACGGAAACAAGAAACAAGATTTCAATCAGAAATCAGATTATTTCTCTCACCCCATTGGCAGATCATTTTGCCTGTTTTAAGCAAAAACTCTCTTCATTTAGATTTTATTTTCAACAAAACAAGGAAAAATATCTGATGTGGTTTTACTGATCTAGTAAATGCATCTTGATTTAAGAATTGTTAGATATTTAGACTGGAAACGAGACAGAATGACTGAGGAAGAAGAGCAAACCCCACAAGTTTGATTAGTGTCAGACGAACATCTTAAACAAATTAGCATTTTAACAGAAAGCTTCATCGGTCTGAAAGCATGAGGGTTAAAGCACTGGAAATGAGCCATAAAGCCATCATATGTGACAGGACCTACGAGTGCGAGTGGGAAAGCAAGAGGCACTCAGAGAGAGCTTTCCTCCATCAGTTTGTCCATCTCCAGTAAACATGCAGGGATAACCTGAGGAGCTTTGTACTTTCCTTAATTTGTTGAGTGAGGCGGTGTTTCTCAGAGCCTAAGCAGGTTTGATCAATCGAGGTCTGCTGGCTCCTCTGAGCCGAAGCATCTGTGTGTCCGTGACCTAATTCTGAAGCTTCTCTGCTGCATGCCTTTGCATATACTGAGGTACGGAAATAACAACGGGTTTATGGCTCATTCTGACCGGGTGTAGGCTATGCTGAACTACTTACATATCTAAAACCCTTTACATTAAACCAAATGCATTCATATCCTAGCATTTCTAAGCATTACATATGTTGCACTCTAGCGATATTTGTGTGTTCAGATCGGCCTCATATTCCCCTGCAGCAGATCTAGTTTCTGACTCTCTCATCTGTCAATGTTTTGATGGAGCTGAGGGCGTGAGGATATATTAGACAGATGAAGCATTGTGTGTACATCGTGAGAGAAATCAGATATCAGAGCTACAACAGACGGGCTGTCCTCGCATAAAACACATTTACATTTATGCATTTAGCAGACGCTTTTATCCAAAGCAACTTAGAACTGAGGAGCACAGGAAGCGATCCGTCACGAAGAGGCGAATAATCACACAAAGGGCTGAAATATTACGCTCTGGACATTGCTTAGAGCAGGGTGAGGTGAAGTGAGAGATGAAGAGATGAAGAGCGGTGTGGCGTGGGCCTTGTTGAGCTCGCTGAAGACAAGACGTGCTGCTGCCTGGTTCACTTTCTAATGTTTCTAAGAGAATTCTTTGCATCCAATCCAGCAAAAAAATTTGCATTTAAAAGCTGTCTAATAGCTGTCCAAACACAGCCCTGACTTCAAGGCTAAAGCTTCACCAAATGCAAGGTTATTTTGTCTAGAAGTGGGTCACTCACAGCCAGATTAGGTCTAAAGTTAACCCAGACTATATTAGGTCTAAAGTTAACCCAGACTATATCAGGTCTATAGTTAAACCAGACTATATCAGGTCTATAGTTAACCCAGACTATATCAGGTCTATAGTTAACCCAGACTATATCAGGTCTATAGTTAACCCAGACTATATCAGATATATAGTTAACCCAGACTATATCAGGTCTATAGTTAACCCAGTCTATATCATGTCTATAGTTAACCCAGACTATATCAGGTCTATAGTTAACCCAGACTATATCAGGTCTATAGTTAACCCAGACTATATCAGGTCTAAAGTTAACCCAGACTATATCAGATATATAGTTAACCCAGACTATATCAGGTCTATAGTTAACCCAGACTATATCAGGTCTATAGTTAACCCAGACTATATTAGGTCTAAAGTTAACCCAGACTATATCAGATATATAGTTAACCCAGACTATATCGGGTATATAGTTAACCCAGACTATATCAGGTCTATAGTTAACCCAGTCTATATCAGGTCTATAGTTAACCCAGACTATATCAGGTCTAAAGTTAACCCAGACTATATCAGGTCTATAGTTAACCCAGACTATATCAGGTCTAAAGTTAACCCAGACTATATCAGGTCTATAGTTAACCCAGACTATATCAGGTCTATAGTTAACCCAGACTATATCAGGTCTAAAGTTAACCCAGACTATATCAGGTCTAAAGTTAACCCAGACTATATCAGGTCTAAAGTTAACCCAGACTATATCAGGTCTAAAGTTAACCCAGACTATATCAGGTCTACAGTTAACCAAGACTATATCAAGTCTAAAGTTAACCCAGACTATATCAGGTCTATAGTTAACCCAGACTATATCAGGTCTAAAGTTAACCCAGACTATATCAGGTCTATAGTTAACCCAGACTATATCAGGTCTAAAGTTAACCCAGACTATATCAGGTCTAAAGTTAACCCAGACTATATCAGGTCTATAGTTAACCCAGACTATATCAGGTATATATTTAACCCAGAGTATATCAGGTCTATAGTTAACCCAGACTATATCAGGTCTAAAGTTAACCCAGACTATATCAGGTCTAAAGCTAACCCAGATTATAAAATGGTGAAATTACAGCTATTGCTTGCTGGGAAACTACACTCGTCAAAATAAAGGTGTCAAAGGGGGTTTTAAACCATTTTTTCTTAGTGTGAAGAACATTTTAATAATCTAAAGAAGTTTTTTTCACTTTAAAGAACCTTTTGTGCAATGGAACGGTACCATAGATGTTAAAGGTACTTCATGGGACAATCAATGCCTTATTTAAGTGTACCTTTATAACATGGCATGGTGTGCTCCAGGACACAAGTGATGACCTTGAGCTTGAGATAATAAGGTAACCTTTATTTGGTTTGCAGAAAAAGCCAGAGAGTACCTACACAAGACTGGACGGTTCATCGTGATTGGGGGTATCATCTCACCTGTACACGATTCCTATGGCAAGCCGGTAAGATAAGCTGAACGCTTTAAAGGCTTTTAACTCTTGGATATTTATGCAGGATCACAGGAGCAGGACATTTTATTGCAGAACTGAACATCACATCCATGTTGATATTCAGACCCTCACTGTGTGTAAAATTGCAGTTATAGTAGATATTAAGTAACTTGCATTAACAAAACTACATGTCTCTAGAGTTCCTTGTTATTTTTGTACATATAATGTTTTAATCACATGACTGAACAGAGCTGGAATTAAAGAGAACTTTGGCCTAGTTTTCTTCTCTCTTAGCATCAAAATATGAATAATAAATGCTTTAGACTGCAGGATTCCGTCATTGCATCTGAAATCCGTTGTGTTGGAAGGAACAGTTTAAAGGCTGATCTAAAAAAGGCCAATGTTTGAATAATGTCTTTTATCTTGATCAAACAGGTTTCCCTGCTCACCTGTTCACAGATGTTCTCTTCATTTAGCTGGATGCTAAAGCCCTCACTTTTCCTTGTTTTGCTTTCTGCTTTTCTAGGGCCTTGTCTCGAGCAGACATCGCCTCACCATGTGCCAGTTGGCAGTTCAGTCATCTGATTGGATCAGGTAACTGTCAATCAGCCAAAATGGAGCTTGGCAACACCCTCATAAGAATGCCATGCAGCTCGTTCATGTACTTCAGCATCCTTGAGCTGGACTAATACACAACCTCATTACTTGAGTAAAAGGAACAGTGCTGCTGGTCAAATATCACTCCGGTACAAGTGAAAGTTGTAGAAACAGTATTTGTTTGAGTGCTTAAGTATCAAATGTAAATGTCCTTCTTTATGTCGCTGCATTATTGTATTATAGTTGTATAAATGCACATTATGCCATCATGGTTTAAGCCAGTCAGTGACGCTCCATCTGACACACTAGCAGACGACTAACTTAAACTCATTTAAATACTTAAAGGTGCCCTAGAATGAGTTGAAACAATATGTTCTCTGATATCTACATAGAGGGTATGTGGCTTATTTAAGGGCAAAACATATTTTACAGGTCCATTTACAACCCTATAAATTGTCCCTAGGATGTAATGCTCTGTTTTTGCCTTATTTGGAAGAGTCATGAATATTAATGTTGAGCTCTGCTCTGATTGGCCTATTTCAGCAGCTCACAGCAGTTCAGCGAATCAGCTCGTGAGTCCTGACAGAACACAGACCAACTGAAGGACAGCGAGCGAGAGAGAGAGAGAGAGAGAGAGAGAGAGAGAGAGAGAGAGAGAGAGAGAGAGAGAGAGAGAGAGCGAAAGAGAGAGAGAGAGAGAGAGAGAGAGAGAGAGAGAGAGAGAGAGAGCGAAAGAGCGAAAGAGAGAGAGAGAGAGAGAGAGAGAGAGAGAGAGAGAGAGGAGAGAGAGAGAGAGAGAGAGAGAGAGAGAGATGGTTGCCAGATTGGACATGTTTAGGTAAAACACCCGATAGCATACAGGTTTTTTTCACAGAAAAGCTCTTATTGGGGGATTTAATTACTGAAATCTGGCAACCGCACAAACGATCTTCTTTCCCTTAAAAAACCAAAACCAGTGATGACTCGTCTTTTTTCGTCAGCGATATTGCATATTGTTTATATAACGCTAGTCACATTGTAGGCTAACGTTACGCAGTGACTGTGATGTACTCTTAACACAAGCTTGCAAAAACATACTTAAGTTCTCAAAAATATAAAAATATATATTTTTACTAAATGAATAGCCGTTTTAACTTATATGGTGGAAAAGGTGACGTTTGCTAGAAGGATCGAGTGAACGATCTGTAAGCAACATATCTACGGTTGTATTTTGTAATAATATTCCCCTTTGTCATTAGACACACTATTTAGTTTGGTATGGTACTGTGAGTTTCCTATTGTTACTGTACTAGCATCTCGCGTTATCTAGACAATGCTGTCTCTCTAAGAAACTTTCAATTTAATCAGAAATGGTTTAATCAGTCAATAAGAGGATAAATCGCTGCTCACTGCTGCAGGAATACAGTCGCCACTTTCCTCAGTTTAAGACGCTCAGCGAAGCTTACTTGAAATGGGCCGAACAAACGAACGATTAATTGTTGTGGTATCCGATTATAATAAACCTCAGCCATGACTGCTGACATTTTTTATCTGTGGGAAGGGTGGAAAAGTCCTCCTGTCCCCTGCACAGCCTGAACATGACGTGTGACTCTTATTATTTCACTATGGCAAGGTTAATTACATTTTTCATTCTAGGGCACCTTTAAATATAAAAATAAAAAGAAATTAAAGCTGCAAGCAGCATTTAGCGGGGTTCAAGCATTTAAGGCCTTTAAACAGTTAAGGTCTTTTGTATTTAAGGCCTTTAAGCATTAAATTAATTAAAACTGAGATGAAATGAAGATCTGAGCATTCATTGAGGATTTATTAAAGGCTTTCGGGGACACTTGGTCAAGGCCACATATTGAAATGACCCAATTATAGCCATCCAAATGCAAATGCCAGTCATTTTGGATAATTATTGACCTGTCAGAATGAGCAGATCTAACAAATCATTTGAACATTATACGATAATAGATACAAAAGACCATTTACAACAATTACAGGAAATTTACCATAGCAAACGCATCAAAGCTTTTATAGTTATAGCGCCACCTATAGACCAATCTCCATAAAAGTTTGAATGCTTGTTTAGAGTCACAAGTCACATTTACTTAACTATTTTTGAGAAGATCTAAACATTTATTGAGGAGTTAAAGGTTTAGGTACACTTGGTCAAAGTCACATTTTGATATGACCCTATTATAGCCATCCAAATGCAAAAGTAATTTTTTTGGATAATTATTGAGAATGAGGACAAATGTCATGGTAGCTTGCTGTCACGTGACGAATTGGGCGGTGTCTGAGCCCGTCCACCATTTTGGGATCCTACGCTATCGGTTGCCAGGGGCAACATTGTAAGAGCGATACAGAGATCGGAGCAGGAAAGACGGCTTGAGGAATTATCATCACCGCGTTTAAACGGAGAAATGGAGGCCTCTTACAGGGAGAAACTTACTACCAGCGCCAGGCAGAGGTATTTAAGCTGGCTGAGATCAAAAACGTCGACCCATACGAGCTGCCTGCAGGACAATGGAACAGAGACCTAACGTTAGACGCTTTACTACCTTCCTGAAATGTTTCTATACATATATTTTCTGTGCATTCTGAATAATAAATAAATAAATCTCCCCACTATCCTGCAGCAGTCCAGTGCTCGTCCTCTCAGTAAGAGTTTTTCTCGTACTGATCGTATTTAATACCTGTTGAGTTTTGATTTCTAAATGAATTTGACTAATAAAAAGGATCGCTTGTGTGTGCTGGTGCTTTTAGTCCAGCCTTCTTAAGTAGAATAAATGCTCGGTACGTGCCTTAAATTAATGTAACGTTAGAGGAAAATTTGTCAACTATAGGCCTACTTTGAATATTAATTAAGCGTTTTGGGCATAAACATGTAAATTACATACAGTAAAATGATTGATAGTGTAAATGACAGAATAGTGATCAAAATGTTTAATACAAATAAATAAAGGATCGTATTCATCAGGTGTTACACACTTCAGCTTCGCGGTCACGAGTTTAGACGATGACTGACACCCTGTGGTGAATTATAGCGTATGTTTATCAGCAGCTGCTTTCTCAGCTCGGCTTGGGTGGATTAAAACTTCATGTTACATTGAGTTTAGAAAATGATGTACTTAGTAATCATCAGAATATCTCTTCTCCAGTCTCTGTCCGAATCCACTAAGGCGAGTACTATCCTCCCAAAATGGCAGAAGGGGGAGGATTCCGTGATCTCTATGGGCGGGGCACTGTGTCGTGACGACATCTCATTCTCAATTGATCTAGAGAGTCAGAATGAGCAGATCTAACAAATGATTTGAACATTATATGATAACAGATGGAAAAGGCCATTTACAGCCAATAAAGGGAATTTACCATAGGAAATGCATGGTTTTAAAGCTTTTTAACAGTATAGCGCCACCTATGGTATGATCTCCATAAAACTTTGCATGCTTCTTCAGCATGTTATGCCACATATACCCAACAATTGTCGTGAAGTTTTGAGTTTTCCCTTAGTATTTATAGGCTTTTGAATGTATTTTGCCACACCTCTTTTCTAAATGTCCCTGTTATGGCCATCCAAATGCAAAAGTTCAACTTTTTTTTCAAAGATGATTGCTCTAGAGAGTCCAGAGAATTGTCCTAGACTGGTTTGGTTCCAATCGGGTAAAAAACCAGGGACTAGTTTGCAAAAGTAGGTTTTTAACATAATTGCAAATATTTAATGAACGATTTGATTGACAGCAATGGCTCTAGAGGCAAAGTTATTTAACATGAGGAGATCTATCAATTGATATGCATATGGTGTGGATATGTCAAACACCACGTGATTACAGAGCCATAAAACTCGTTAGCGCCAACTAGTGGTTGATTTCTTTCAAAATTCTTACAGACCTCTAGGGCCATGAGTCAAACATGCCCATCAAGTTTCGTTCTGATTGGCCTCCGTTAACCTTGTCTTATAGGTATCAATTCATTGGCCGATGGAGGCCATGTGGATTGAGATACGCTGATGTCCTCATATACATACATGGGGCCTTGGACCAAGATACTGCATACCAATTTTCAAGTCAATCAGACTAACAGTCAGGTGGTTATAGCCGTTTTTATGTTTTTTTAACATTATAGTGCCACCTAGAGCCCAATCATCGCGATTTTTTTATCGTGACCAAAGATTGAGCCCATACATAAGTGCACCAAGTTTGGTGATGATATCTCATTTCTTTCTTGAGTTATAGCCTTATTAATAAAATAGGCTCCGCCTTGAACCTCCATTTTGACGCCCCTTAGCAAAATTGAATCAAAGTTTCAACTTTTTTTCAATGATTATTGATAATCTGACTCCAGAGAATATTTCTGCACTGGTTTGGTTCCGATAGGTCAAAAAACCAGGCACTAATTTGCAAAAGTAGGTTTTTCAAAAAACCCAAAATATCTCAAAATTGGCGCTTGAAGAGCGAGCCAATCCGAGGCATGCGTCTGGTCCGTCTCGAGCCAAGGATTCCAACGATATAAGGCACTTGAGGCTACGGCCAACGGTCTAGGAGTTATGAGCAGTTTTGCGCAATTGATCGCTATAGCGCCACCTATGGGCCAATCTGGCTCATAATTTGATAACCTCTCCTCGATTTTTGTACTACCTATTGGGCAAGTTTCAAGTCTCTAGCCCTTATGGTTTGGTCTGCACGATGCGTTTTACGGCAGAATAAAAACCGGCACAAATACAATAGGTTTTCAAGCACTTCGTGCTTGAACCCCTAATAACAGAGGCGTAAAAGGGCCTAAAAAGGCTTATAAAAAAAAAACTATAGGGTCTCAGCGCCTGATTTTTGAGCTGCTGGTTACAAAAACTTTATCAAGCGTTCTGACATGGCCGGCAGAGAGGAACACGGTAGATTTTTGCATTTTCAGCTCATTTATCTTGGAAATGATTTTTATTTTTTATTTAAATTTTTTCCCTTTTAAACTGTAATACCTCTACCGACGGCCCGATCTCCACAAAAGTTTGCACGCTGCTTTACAATAATAGGGTGCACATGCTCAGCTAATCTGGTGAAGTTCTGCGCAGAACAGACATTTTTTTAGTCATTTAAATGTCATTTTGCATAGGATAATGTAGTTGACCTTTCTAACAGTTAAAGCGCCACCAAGAGGCCAGTTGCCACGTCCTTTTTCGGGTGACCACAGAATGAGCTCTTGCATAGTTGTGCTGAGTTTGGTGAAAATATCTCGTTCCGTTGACGAGCTATAGCCAATTAAGCCGAAAGGGGCTCCTCCCACCTCAAACTTGGCGGCCCTTAGGAACCCTGAACCCAAATTTCCACTTTTTTTCAATGATTATTGACATTCAGACTCCAGAGAATCTGCCTGCACTGGTTTGGTCCCGGTTTGGCCAAAAACCAGGGACTAGTTCGCAAAAGTAGGTTTTTGGAAAAAGCCAAAATAGCCGGACATTTTCCCAGGTCACGAGCCAATCCGAGGCATGCGTCTGGTCCGTCTCGAGCCAAGGATTCCAACGATATAAGGCACTTGAGGCTACGGCCAACGGTCTAGGAGTTATGAGCAGTTTTGCGCAATTGATTGCTATAGCGCCACCTATGGGCCAATCTGGCTCATAATTTGATAACCTCTCCTCGATTTTTGTACTACCTATTGGGCAAGTTTCAAGTCTCTAGCCCTTATGGTTTGGTCTGCACGATGCGTTTTACGGCAGAATAAAAACCGGCACAAATACAATAGGTTTTCAAGCACTTCGTGCTTGAACCCCTAATAACAGAGGCGTAAAAAGGGCCTAAAAAGGCTTATAAAAAAAAACTATAGGGTCTCAGCGCCTGATTTTTGAGCTGCTGGTTACAAAAACTTTATCAAGCGTTCTGACATGGCCGGCAGAGAGGAACACGGTAGATTTTTGCATTTTCAGCTCATTTATCTTGGAAATGATTTTTATTTTTTATTTAAATTTTTTCCCTTTTAAACTTTAATACCTCTACCGACGGCCCGATCTCCACAAAAGTTTGCACGCTGCTTTACAATAATAGGGTGCACATGCTCAGCTAATCTGGTGAAGTTCTGCGCAGAACAGACATTTTTTTAGTCATTTAAATGTCATTTTGCATAGGATAATGTAGTTGACCTTTCTAACAGTTAAAGCGCCACCAAGAGGCCAGTTGCCACGTCCTTTTTCGGGTGACCACAGAATGAGCTCTTGCATAGTTGTGCTGAGTTTGGTGAAAATATCTCGTTCCGTTGACGAGCTATAGCCAATTAAGTCGATAGGGGCTCCTCCCACCTCAAACTTGGCGGCCCTTAGGAACCCTGAACCCAAATTTCCACTTTTTTTCAATGATTATTGACATTCAGACTCCAGAGAATCTGCCTGCACTGGTTTGGTCCCGGTTTGGCCAAAAACCAGGGACTAGTTCGCAAAAGTAGGTTTTTGGAAAAAGCCAAAATAGCCGGACATTTTCCCAGGTCACGAGCCAATCCGAGGCATGCGTCTTGTCCGTCTCGAGCCAAGGATTCCAACGATATAAGGCACTTGAGGCTACGGCCAACGGTCTAGGAGTTATGAGCAGTTTTGCGCAATTGATCGCTATAGCGCCACCTATGGGCCAATCTGGCTCATAATTTGATAACCTCTCCTCGATTTTTGTTCTACCTATTGGGCAAGTTTCAAGTCTCTAGCCCTTATGGTTTGGTCTGCACGATGCGTTTTACGGCAGAATAAAAACCGGCACAAATACAATAGGTTTTCAAGCACTTCGTGCTTGAACCCCTAATTATAAAAGTTACAAAGCTCTTTATAAAGCTGCTGTCACTTTAAGGCCGAATGCACGGATCCAATACACTGATACACATCTGATATTCTCCAACTTCACTCTTCTCTTTCTCACAGACGTTTACATTTTTTTTAACATTTATGAAACATGCATCTATAGTGTATGCCAACTAAACTAATCTTTAATCTTTTCAGAAAACTGAAACATTCTTTCTAAATATGGCCATGAGTGCACACACTGTGCTGAGGAACCGTCTTCTTCCATTTTACGATAAACTGATCAGTGTCAAAAAAATACTGTGAATCTTCACATGATGACTCTACAGGAGAGATTACTGACAGACTGTCTGCAAAAACAGCACAAAACATTTTAAAGAAGAAAAAAATCATCACTGACTTTCAAAGCTGCGACAGAAACGACTTTTCACTTCGAGGACCTTGATAGAAATGTAGTGGAGGAAAAAGGAGGATATTTGTCTTTCAGATGGAGTGAAGTTAAAGTCAGAAGATTACAGAAAAAATAATACTCCAGTAAAGCACAGAAACTCAAAAAGTGTGCTTAAGTACAGGACTCGAGGAAATGTGCTGAGTTACTGACCACTTCTGGCTATATTGATGATGGATCGTCTTTCCTGTAGCTCAATGAGTAGAGCATGGCGCTAGCAACGCCAAGGTCATGGGTTCGATTCCCAGGGAAAGCAAGACTTGACAAAAATGTAAAGTGTGTACCTTGAATACAATGTAAGTCGCTTTGGATAAAAGCGTCTGCCAAATGCATAAATGTAAATGTAAATGTAAATGGATAGCTTATATATTTCACAATGGACATAAAATGTTGGATGGATTAATGGTCTTTTGCAGAGTGGATCCTTGGGAGAGCTACCAGGACACTTGGCAGACCACCTGCAGTGTTTTGGAGCATCACCGAGACCTAATGAAGGTTAGTCCCCGTTTAGTTCTGAATGCTGGAAGATTTGTACCACATCTTGAGGTGATAAACTGAGCTGTTCCTCTGCAGAGAGTCACGGGATGCATTCTGTCCAATGTGAACACACCCTCCACGACCCCTGTGATTGGCCAGCCCCAAAATGGCACGTCTCCTATTTACCAAAACACAGCGAAGTCCTCCGTGGCCAGTAAGTGACCTTTGCTCGTTATGTTTGGTGTTCTGGAGAACAGGTCTTTTAATGATGGACTGATGTCTCCTTTTCTACAGTTAAGCTTTGGGGAAAGATGAGTGAAAGCCTAGGAAAAATATGTTGTGTTCGCCCACACATGGATCGTTTTACCTTTGTTGGTAAGTTTATATATTCATGTCCAGAATTTAATGCATAACAATATAAATAATTTAAATGACAAATATAAATATGAGACCCAGTCATAAGGGTCAATGTTGAGATGTGTAGATGATCTGAAAGCTGAATTAATAATCTCTCCACTGATGTATGGTTTGTTAGGATAGGACAATATTTGAAAATCTGGAATCTGAGGGTGCAAAAACATCTAAATATTGAGAAAATCTCCTTTAAAGTTGTCCAAATGAAGTCCTTAGCAATGCATATTACTACTAATAATACATTTATGATATGAACATGTGCTAAATATCTTCATGGAGCATGATCTTAATATCCTGATGATTTTTGGCATAACAGACAAATGGATAATTGATCTAAATTATCATTGCATGCATATTAATATTTGAAGTTTTATATATGAATATGAAGGTGATTTATAACATCACATTATTATGACAGACTGAACAGACATGAGAAAAAGTTTTTTCTTTTTAATTTTGTTATTGCATTATTTTTTAATAATTATCAAAGGATGCATAAAATGATCTGCCCTGAACTACTGGTTTAAGTTTAATGTCACCATTTAAACCCCTTTCAATTTTTGTAAATATAAAAATGATCTAAAAAACCCAATTCCAAAAAAAGTTGGGACTGTATAAATTGTAAATAAAAAAGAAATCCAATAATTTACAAATCTCAAAAACTTATATTTTATATTGGCTCATTTTGGATTTCATGAGAGCTACACATTCCCAAAAAGTTAGGACAGGGAAGCAATAATATGTTGTATTCTGAACAAAAAATTGAAATTTGAAACTTCCACATCATTGCATTCTGTTTTTACTCACAATTTGTAGTGTCCCAACTTTTTTGGAATCGGGTTTGCATAGCCCAGCGACGTGCCTCTGTCGTGGTTGGGTTCGTGCAGAAATCACATAATTCGGTGTAATATTCTGAATTAGTCACACGCCGCACACAGGATGTGTATCAGTTTTACATGACTGTGGTGACTTCCAATGAATCAATAATCCTCTGACCTCACGCCTTTCTGTTTTTCTGAACAGATGAAAATGCCAACCTTGGTACAGCAATGCGCTACGAGGAAATTGGTGAGACAATGTGATTTTCCTCGGCTTGGTTTTGTTTTTCAAATCAGTCTTTGCTTGTCACTTTGAGTCATCGTCAGGAAACACTGAGTTTGCTCAGGGAAACGGGGAACATCACTACGGAGAATATAAATAACATCAAATCACACAAACGGAGAAAGACAAAACAGTCGAAATCTCTAGAATATCAATACAAGTCATATAATGTGATGTCTCTGCTGTGATGAAGGCGGTGTGTGTGTGTGTGTGTGTGTGTGTGTGTGTGTGTGTGTGTGTGTGTGTGTGTGTGTTTTATAGTGCCTCATTCTTCTTCCTCATGGGAAATGAAACTTGTTTCTTTTTCATCTTATCCAAGTGGTTGTGTTTACCCCCAGAGCAAAGGAACAACATCTCATTAGTGTGTGTTGTGTGTTTATGGTGTGGTGTGTGTGTTTATGGTGTGTAACTGTGTGTTGTGTGTTGTTCAGAGTTGCGTATCCTGCTCCTCTGTGGCAGTGATCTCCTGGAGTCTTTCTCTATCCCTGGCTTGTGGAACGAAAGTGACGTAAGATATGGTTCTTTCTTTCCTACACTAACACACACATGTATGTATATAAATATGAATATAATGCTTGCACATATTTTGTCTGTTGGCCTAAAATGAAGGAATATAACGCACTCCGGAGTGGGCGACGTCTCCAGTAGTCACAGCTTTAACTCTTAAACGCATGAATGTTTCTGCACTCATTCCTTCATACTCGGGTCTTCAGTGACCCGGATCTCTGTCTAACACGGATGGATCGCGACCGGTCCGTTCAGAAAACTCTCCTGATATTAGAGTAACGCTTACAGAGGAATAACTTAATGAACGCTTGGAGCTTGTCCGGGTTCATTTTGAGCAGATGTTTTATCCCATCATCATCTGTCCTCGTCAGAGCTCCTCATTTCTCATCCTCTGCTCATATTCACCATCTCAAGCATATTCTCAAAGCGATCATCTTCAACATCAGTGACAGGAAAATTAGATTGTGTCCAGTTAATCTGAGCCATTTCAAGTGTTGCTGATGCCATGCTTTTGTTTTCTGCCTGCAGTGACTATGAGTGTAACGTCACTTCATCAGTGTGTGTTAGACATCTCCACCTTGTGGAATAAAGCTGAATTGCACTTATTCCGTAACAATGCACGCCAGTGCCAAACAAGATTTTAAAAAGCACCTGTAAATCAACATCTTCAGTGGAGCAGTCAGTAAAGCTCCATTAGTACAGCTAACGCATCGCTGTTTGGACGTGAACAACACAGGTTCGAATCCGCCTTTAGCCGAGCTTGCTTTTCTCTCTTTTCCCATCACATATCATATCAGAAAGGCATTTATTTACAATAAAAATGAAGAAAAAGTGGAAATAAAGTGTGAAATGTTTCATTATAATAAAAGCATTTATTGGGTAGGGTTCGGGGTCGGTTAGGGAGGCTTTTAATGTTCCATTAAGGCGGCATCCATTTAATCATTTATATAAATATAATCATTAACACTCTATATTATCATCACATCCTGTTAATATACAACAACACTGAGGTGCAAATAGTATGCATCTGTCAAGATGAAGTATAAATTAAATGTAATTACTATTCATATTGCAAAGAACTGCAACTTTTATATGGTGTAAATAAAATATAGCGCTATTTTCACTTAGTAAACAGAATCTACAGCGATTTGGTGCAAATATCATATTACATTACGAAAATATGCCATTTTCTTTCTCTCTGAGTGCAAATAGCCGCTGCCTTCAATTATTATTGTGCAGAAATAATCTATACTTGCACTGTTACACACCTCGGGTCGTTAGTGACCCTATACAGTTATTTCTTTGGATTGCTTATATTCAGTAACTCTAAGGCCCTCAGAAATCTCACTTATAGAGTCGTTTTTTATTATATTTTCCTGATTTGTAACCTGTAATTAAATTCCCAGTTGTGCTCACCGTTGGTGTTGGTTTTGTTTGCTTTTAAAAATTTAGCGAATAGACATTAAATGTTGATGCAAGGAATATAAAATCATCATAAAATGTCCCGTTATTTGATCTGAATGACTGCATTGATGAACTTCACACAGTTAGATGTTTTCTCAAGGCACTGACATACAAACTACTGTTCATGCAAAGCAAGATATGTGCTGTTAAACTGAACTGATATCTGGTTATTATATTCATCTAGATGGAAGTGATTGTGGGAGATTTTGGGATAGTGGTGGTCCCTCGGGATGGTGTGGACACAGAAAGGATAATGAACCATTCATCTGTGCTGCGAAAGCATAAGGTACAGCGCTGAGCTCTTCCTTCTCCTTATGATGAGCGTACGGTCGACCATATCTGCAGAGATGTTGACACAGCTCTGGTTTTCACAGGATAATATCATCGTGGTACAGGACGAGATCGACCACCCCATGTCAATCGTCAGCTCCACCAAGAGCAGGTGTGTGTTCTGTCTCTCGAAATATAAAAGATATCCACATCCCAACTATAACCACACACAGAAACGCTGATATCGCTGCGATCACTTCCTCAATGATTTTTTCCAGCTAATGAATGATAATATAGACAGCCAATCAGAATCCATCGGGCATTTAAAGCAGCAGAGGTCAGAGCATGCGAGTGAAAACCATCCGCTGGTGTGGATGCTAATGGTTTTTGGTTTAAACAAGCATTAACAATAAGATAAAGATATCGTTTAAAAAATCCATATAAATATAAAATAATACATTTAAAGACGTCCCTCTTTACACAGCCTGTCACGGTTGGAAAATAGCTCCAAAAGGAAATTTGACCAATTTTTTCTGGGAATATGAGCCGCTGCACAACGCACACGTACACTCTGATTCTCTCTCGCTCTCGCTCTCGCTCTCGCTCTCGCTCGCACGCACGCACGCACGCACGCAAACACACACACACAAACACACCACACACACACAGTTGTGATGTTAACGAACCCGTAACCTCTGCTTCTCCTTCCCCAGGCTGGCTCTCCAGCACGGGGACGGGCATGTGGTGGATTACCTGAGCCAGCCGGTCATCGACTACATCCTGCAGAGTCAGCTCTACATCAACGCTTCCGGATAATCCCGCTCCCGGATAATCCCGCTTCCTGATTGGGACTCCTGCTCCTGGATAATCCTGCTTCTGGATAATCCCGTTTCCGGATTGGGACTCCCGCTTCCGGATTGGGACTCCCGCTCCCGGATTGGGAATCCCGCTCCCGGATTGGGAATCCCGCTCCCGGATTGGGAATCCCGCTCTTGGATTGGGACTCTCGCTCCCGGATTGGGACTCCCGCTTCCGGATTTGGACTCCCGCTTCCGGATTGGGACTCCCGCTCCCGGATTGGGACTCCCGCTTCCGGATTGGGAATCCCGCTCCCGGATTGGGAATCCCGCTCCCGGATTGGATAATCCCGCTCCCGGATTGGGACTCCCGCTTCCGGATTGGGACTCCCGCTCCTGGATTGGGAATCCCGCTCCCGGATTGGGACTCCCGCTTCCGGATTGGGACTCCCGCTTCCGGATTGGGACTCCCGCTCCCGGGTGGGGAATCCCGGATAATCCCGCCTGTCCATCTGTGTGTAATCTCAGTATAATCCTCCTGTGCCGCTGCTTTTCCACATAGAGGAGCGTCAGTCCGTCCTCCCCTTACCTGTGTCTCATTGGGATGTACAGCACTGTGCCTGAGGATCTGCTCCACCAATCAGCTTTAGGGACTGTGGGCTGAGGATCTGCTCCACCAATCAGCTTTAGGGACTGTGGGCTAAGCTGCCCAATAGCAGGAAGAGGAGAGAGCCTCGCCGCCACTAGGACAGTACAACAGAGTTCGACTGAATGAAATAAACCATCGCCTGCTTAACGTCGGCCTTTGCTGTTGATTTGAAACTCTCTGTTCTGTAGTTGCATGCCTACGGGTTTTCTTTCAGCGCATGAGTGTTTACAGTGCCACGTAGACCATAGTTACAGTGCTTGAGAAAACTGCTCATCATCTCATCTCAACACATCTACTCATCGACCGACTGTATGTACAGAGAACGTCTCATTACGCCGCGCCGTCTCGTCTACAATGTGCATTCATGAATACGTGGAGTATTTGCTTGCACATTAAAGAATGCATTTTAATTTACGTTTGTGCACATTTACTTCTCATACAGCTCCGACTGCTCGAAATTCAAACACACACACACACACACACACACACACACACACACTGCCCCTAAACCTACCCATCACACACACACACACACACACACACTGCCCCTAAACCTACCCATCACACACACACACACACACACACTGCCCCTAAACCTACCCATCACACACACACACACACACACACTGCCCCTAAACCTACCCATCACAGGAAACATTCTGCATTTTTACTTTCTCATAAAAACTCCTCCTGTGTGATTTATAAGCCTTCTGTAAAGTGGGGCCATGGGTAATGTCCTCATATTTCACCCTCTCCTGTAATACCTGTGTCATACCCATGGCATTATACACACTTGAGTCCTCATATGTCACACAAACACACACACTTCACATTAGACCTAATTCTACGCTTATAAAACCCTTTCTCGAGCTGTTAGATTGTTGGAGCATCTTTTGAATGATTTGTGCACATCTAACACCTTTATGAATGAATCGAAGTGTATGTGATGAGAAGAATGACAGATTCAGCCAATTATGTGTAATGCATAATCCATTAAGAGCGGCTTTGGAATATTACAGAAGGCTTTATGATATGACGACTTCAATATATTACTGTGATTACTGTGTTTTTATATGATATATGATTTCACGAAGTGAAACGTGATTTGATCTCTTAAACCAGGATCTCATAACTGAAATCGGGAGTCTGAACGTTGATCTTCAGAAATATGAACGGTATTAAAGTAACATTATAAAATATTCCTTGTGTAAGCAACTCATTCCCAGAGTTTACTAGGCATCCTGTTGGTTATGTAGACTATCACAGACATTAAAGAGAAATATAACCCTCTGAATGGAGTATACTTCTCTAATACACACACACACACTGATATAATGTCATGATTTACATTTGTCCTGAGCGGTCACCATCAGGATTCCCTCACTCTATAATTCATAACAAGAAGATTGTGGGAAATACACCACAAATAATCTATATTTTGTCCTGTTTTTGGCATGCTTCTGTCCCTCCTTCCTCACACCCATCATGCCTTCATTCAAACCCACGAGCCACACGGATAGATATTGTTGATGATGGTTTCTTCTTGTATTTTAATTGCCCTCTTTGATTATAGACTATTAAAATCTTGTATACATATTAAACACCATGTAAGATCATCACTGTAAAAAAAAAAATGTTGGTTTAACTTACAAAAAGTAAGTAACCTGGTTGCCTTAAAATGTGAGTTTATCGAAATTAAAATTTTGAGTTGATACAATGAAGGAAATTTATTTAATAAATGGAAACTCAATTTTATTGTATCTGAACCACATAAAAAATGTGATAAATCATGAAAATAGCCCAGTTTGGCTGAGTCATCATAAATAAAACACACAATTACCCAATATGCTTATAAATCTTAACAGTATTTGAATAAATTGTTGATTCTAAAAAATGTTCATTGTAGTAACTCAAATTTTTCATTTCAATGAACTCAAAATTAAGGCAACCAGGCCACTTATTGTTAAATATTTTTTGACAGTGTAGGTTTCTGTTTTTAAGATGATTAACTAGATCCGTAATATTGTTCATTTTTTTAAATTGGTCGTCTATGGTGAAAAGCATGCGTGTCTGCGTAATGTCATTTATGAATATATTTCTACTTTATAGTGGCTACTCGATAAGCATTCAACTGAAGATAAGCTGCCATGACAATAACTCGTGTCCTTGATGACAAGACTGAATTTAATAAAACAAAGCAGAAATCAAAAGAATGAAAATTGTTATTTTGTGCATTTCTTTCGTGTTTTTTTGCCACTGGATTCTAAAACAGAAGGAGAATAAAAAGACAAATGCTTAAGAGTCAATGATTGGATCATTACTGCTAACATAACTTAGGGCGGCCATATTTTGATTACCGAAAACCTGGAGACATTTGGCCCGGCAATGAGACACGCACACGAGTGCCAGTTACATTAACGGCCCAATGGAAAATAATAAAACCAGGACATTTTCATCACTTCATAAAAACAGCCAGAAAACAGCACTCAAAAATATGCTGGGTTAAAAACAACCCAAATTGGTTTGAAAATGGACAAACCCAGAAATCGGGTTGTTTGAATGGGTCCATTCACTGGGTTCAAACAATCCAATTTGTCGATTTTCAACCCAACTTGGGTTGTTTTTAACCCAGCATATTTTAGAGTGAGGACGTTTGGTCGCCCTATTTGATGGAGTGTGGAGCTGTTCATTTCTTAAACATCCATGAAGACACACACATCATGCCTGTATTCCCGGTCCAGATCTTGTATTGCCAATGCAAGAGTCCAGCCCTCTGTAAAGTCTCCTCCAGCACATCCCAAACACTCTCCGGGAGATTAAGCTCTGAAAGCGATTCTTCATGCTTTCTCTCAGTTTGAGCTGATGATGAATCCTGCCATTGTCATCCTGGAATATGGCCGAGATGTCTTACATGGTGGTTTGAGAAAGGAGAAGCTACACACGCCATCCGTCAGGGTTAGAACATATGCTAGAAATATAATAATCACCACAATATTGATCCAATCATTGATCATTGAAGCAATGCAGTTTCAGATATGATACACATTTATATATTAATTACCCAAATGGAAATATCTTTGGCAATCATTCAAAACAGAAATATAATTTACCTCACTGCAAAAAAATGCTCTTCTTATTTAGTATTTTTCCCCGTTTCCAATCCAAATATCTAAATATTCTAAAATCAAGATGCATTTACTAGATAAGTCAAACGACATGAGATATTTTTTCTTGTTTTCTGGAGAAAAATATCTAAATGAAGAGAGTTTTTGCTTAAAACAGGCAAAATGATCTGCCAATGGGGTGAGAGAAATAATCTTATTTCTGATTATTTCCGTAAATGCATCTTGATAGATATTTAGACTGGAAACAAGACCAAATGACTGAGTAAGAAGAGCATTTCTTGCAGTGTTTACATCAAACTTCACAGTAATATTTTTCTAATTTAAAAAATAAATACTAAATACATCTCTCAGACAGTACAAAATCATGTTATATACGATAAAAAAAACGTTTGTGTTGAAAAGTAACATTGAATGAAAGCGTCGCTGGCCGAGCCTTCACGGCCTCTCGATCGGGGGAATGTTGTAACAGCCGTCGGGAATGTTCCTCCGGATCTCCTCTAAGTTGGCGATGTCCTCCAGGATGGTGTTGATGTCGGTGAGCATGCCTGCGACGGAGGCCCTCTGCTGGGCTTCCTTC
Source organism: Pseudorasbora parva (assembly GCF_024679245.1). NCBI lineage: Eukaryota > Metazoa > Chordata > Actinopteri > Cypriniformes > Gobionidae > Pseudorasbora > Pseudorasbora parva. The sequence continues at coordinate 845,360 of NC_090180.1, forward strand.
TCCTCCAGCTCCCTGAGTCTGGGCTGGAGCTCCGTCTCCACACGGATGCGGCTCTTCCTGATGGCCTTCTCCAGCTCGGACACGCGGCCCTCATCCACTGTCCCAGGAGTTCCTGCAGAGCAATATTACAGTCAGGCACAGTGAATGGGAATGTACATCTAGATATGAACATATATTCAGAAGCACATCATATTTATTCAGCTCTGCCTCCAACATTTATGGAAGCTTGTTTCTGCCACAGAATAAAACTATTTTAAAGATAACAAAAAAAGATGCTTCCAGAGGTCCTCTGCTTAATATTATTAATTCAATATATAACGATGAATAATATTCAATGAGTAACGGCTATAACTCACCCAGTGAGCTCATGATATCAGTGATCGTCTGTAAAGTGTCGCTGACGGCATCTCTGGCGTTCTTGGCGTTCTGCAGCGCTCCGGTGGACTCCACCAATGTCTGATTCCACAAACAGGAAACCACATTTAGCATCTCCACGATAAGCCGTATATGCTTTCAAATAATCAGTGTTCTTACATTCTTGGCTTGAGTTATCTGTGCTTTTGCCTTGTCTTTCTCTTCATTCAGTCTGTCCTTAGTTTCAGATGCTTTTATATTCAGTCCATCCACGTCCACTTTCAGTTTAGTGGCAGCTGCCAAAATATCAGAAGTAGAAGGAAGCGAATCGGCCATTCCCTGTGGAGACACACACACACACACACACACACACACACACATCCTGTGAGCACATCCAAAACCTTCTGCACTTCAAAACATGCTCCTTTTATAAAAAATTAAATAAAATCTAAATGAAGAGAGTTTTTGCTTAAAACAGGCAAAATGATCTGCCAATGGGGTGAGAAAAATAATCTTAATTAAGATTTCAAACAGAAATCAGATTATTTTTCTCACCCCATTGGCAGATCATTTTGCCTGTTTTAAGCAAAAACTCATTTTCCCAGAAAACAAGGAAAAACATCTTGTGTGGTTTTACTGATCTAGTAATAATGTCAGAAATATTAAACAGATAAGCGGTCGGCGTACCTCCAGTTTGGACGCAGTGTTTGTGAGCGTGTTAATCGTGTCCTGAGCATCTCTGTAGTGAGAAGACATCGCATCCAGGATGTCCTGAGTCTTAGTGTTGTCCGCGATGGCCTTCTGGACGGTGGCGTTGATATCAGGCAGTTTTCTCATGGCAGCGTCCGCAAGATCCTTATTACCAGCAATCTGCTCATCAAAATCTGAGGAAAGACCCGAGACATTTAATAGTGTTGTATAGTTTAAATGAAGACAGAGCATTATCTGGAGATCTATAAGACATTTAAAAAGAATTAATACTTTTATTCAGCAATGGATGCAATGGATTAATGTCTTACAAAAGATTTCAAATAAATGCTGAACTTTTCATCATCAAAGAATCCTGAAAATAATCACAGCGTCCACAAAAACATTCGACTGTTTTATCATTGATAATAATAAGAAATGTTTCTTGATTTAAAGGATCATGAGGCACTGAAGTGTAAATAGTCTAAATATCTAAAAAATCTTACATTTAGAAGCATTTAATAGACAAGCAAAATATTTTATTTGGTCTTGGGGGAAAATAACTAAATGAAGAGAGTTTCCACCCCAGTGGCAGATTATTTTGCTAATCTTAAATAGATTGTCACTCAATTTTAAATTATTTTTCCCCAAAACAAGACAATTACTTTTGCTTGTCTAGTAAATGTTTCTTAATGTAAGAATTTTTTTGATATTTGGACTGGAAACAAGACAAAAATACTGAGGAAGAAGAGCATTTTTTGCAGGAATACCATTAAAAATAACAGTTAAAATTGTAATAATATTTCACACTATTCCTGTTTTTTGCTGTATATCTAACTGAATAAATGCATCTCTTGTGAGCAGAAGTGACTCCTTCCACAAACATTACACATCTCGCCGACCCCGATCTTCTCAGCGGTAATGTGTGTATGAGATTTAATAGACCTAAAGGCCAGCGTTCATCCGCACCTTTGAGCGTCTCTAGTGTCTTTTCCAGACTATCTTTGTTGTTGGCAAACATTTCCAGAGATGTGTTTTTGACTGCTTCAGCTGCGTTTGCCCTGGCAAGAAGTTTGTCTTGAACCTTAAATCAAATAAAAACATTGGTTAAGTTTCCTGTTGACCACACCGTCTCTTCATACCATCAACATAAGATCATCACATTCTTAGACATCTTCCTCTGTGAGCATGTTTGGTGTCAGGATCTGATTTACCTGTTGGGAAGTCTTGGCCTTGTTCAACAGATCGGCTGTCTCCTTCTGTTCATTGAGCATATACTGCTGGAAGTCCTGATACTGGGATACATTTCCCTCCACCAAACCCTTCAGATTGTCAAACATGGAAACCACACCAGCAATGTCCTTCTGCGGAAAGAGAAAGGCTTTGATTAATAACTTCCAGAGACGCAATAGAGTCTTACACAAGAAAAAAATATCTCATGTCGTTTTACTGATCTAGTAAATGCATCTTGATTTAAGAATTGTTAGATATTCGGACTGGAAACGAGACAGAATGACTGAGGAAGAAGAGCCTTTTTTGCAGCGTGACACCAGCAAATGTTTTCTGGAAGATAATCGGGTGCTGAACAAAGGCATGAGGCTCCTGTATTCCCCTATTTTTACTCAAACTCTTCTGCATGCGTAAATACTGAAGCCATATTTTACCGCCAGAGTCTTTGGGAGTGTGTTCTCCAGGTCCGATAACTGTGTGAGAGCGTTCTGAGCGACGCCGCTCTCCTGTCCAGCTGCTTCAGTCACTGTAATGGCCTTACTCTCCAGCCCCAGCACTTTGGTTACATCTGCTTCATACCTGAGAACAACAGCAGCACACATTAGGCTCACGGTCTTTACCTCAGCACAATAAAGGCCGAACGCTTGAGGTCTGAGGAGAGTAAGATCTTGTTTAACCGTGTTTGGTAACACTTTATTTTAAGGTTCAGTTATTAACTATTAACTAGTGGATTATTAGCATGTATATTACTATGATATTGTCTGTTTATTAGCACTTATAAAGCTCATATTAATGCCTTATTCTGCATGAACTTATTCTACATCCCTTAATCCGACCCAATACCTAAACTTAAACGCTACAAAAACTACCTTACTAACTATTAATAAGCAGTAAATTAGGAGTTTATTGAGGCAGAAGTCGGAGTTAATAGTGAATGTGTGCTCCCCATACTAAAGTGTTACCCAGTGTTTCTTAAGCTATAAGCAACTTACTGTCTTTTGAGGTCCTTGACCTTGTCTTTGACCATATTTTCTCGGTTGACGACACCTCGGATGAGATCTAGAGCTTTCTCAGATTCTGCTAGAGAACTGGCTGCTATAGTCTCCACTGAATCTGCCTCACCTTGATGCCTGGAAAAGAAAACACCAGTCAGTTTCACACATATTTTTGATGCACAGCATATACACTATATTGCCAAAAGTTGCCAAAAGTTGTGACGCCTGCCTCTACATGCACATGAGCTTTAATTTAATGCCATCCCATTGTTAATCCGTTGGACGAGAAGGCCTGGCTCTCAGTCTCCGCTCTAATTCATCCCAAAGCTGTTCTATCGGGTTGAGCTCAGGACTCTGTGCAGGCCAGTCCAGTTCCTCCACACCAAACTCCTCATCCATGTCTTTATGGAGCGACGCTTTGTGCACTGGAGCGCAGTCATGCTGGGACAGGAAGGGGCCGTCCACAAACTGATCCCACAAAGTTGAGAGCATGAAATTGTCCAAAATGTTCCTTTCACCGGAACCAACCCCTTAAAAACAACCCCAAGCCCACAATCCCCCCTCCACCAAACTTTACACTTGGCACATTGCAGTCAGGCGAGTCCCGTTCTCCTGGCAACGGCCAAACCCATACTCGTCCATGGGATTGTCAGACTGAAGCGTGATTGGTCGCTCAGAGAACACGTCTCACTGCTCTAGAGTCCAGTGGCGGCTGCTTTACTCCACTGCATCCCACGCTTTGCATTGCTCTTGGTGATGTAAGGCTTGGATGAGATGCTCGGCCATGGAAACCCATTCCATGAAGCTCTCTCCGCTGTTCTTGAGCTCATCTGAAGGCCACAGAAGTCTGAAGGTCTGGAGCTGTTGACTCTGCAGAAAGCTGGAGACTTCTGCCCACTGTGACCCTCAGCATGCGCTGACCCCGCTCTGGGATTTAACACTTCGTGGCTGAGTTGCTGTTGTTCCCAATGGCTTCCACTTTGTTATAATCCCACTAACAGTTGAGCGTGGAATATTTAGAAGTGAGGAAATGTCAGGAATGGACTTATTGCACAGGTGTCAGCCTATCACGGCCCCACGCTTGAGTTCACTGAGCTCCTGAGAGCGACCCATTCTTTCACTAATGTGTGTAGAAGCGTCTGCAGGCCGAGAGCTGGAGTTATACACCTGTGGACATGAAGAGACTGAACACCTGAACTCAGAGATCTGGAGGAGCGGCACAATACTTTTGGCAATATAGTGATATAGTGGCATTTTAACGATTCATGCAAATAATGCAACTCAATAATCATGCATAGTTATGATAGCAAAATAAATAGGCTTATAAGCTGTTCAACTTTTTGTTTGATTTATGACTTTTTACTTTGTACAATAATGTCTTCACTTGATGTTCAATGTAAAGTCTGGAAAAGTTCAGAACCACAGTGTAACTGTTGAAAACTATTAAAGCCTCTTATTAAGTCTTATTAGTTTTGGATCCCAACATGTTTTGCTGTTTGTGGCACTCATGACATACCGCTCAGCAAGATCAGCAGCTCTCTGAACTAAACCAGACAGGGTGTCCACACCTGGAACAGCATCACCTGAGGGAAGCTCCTGAGAGAGACGGATGAGCGAAATACTGAGAGTTCTCAAAACAACATTTATTCTTTTATTAACTCAATGCGACAGATCAACTGTCTGAAAAGCTGATGCTACAATAACACCAATATTAATATAACACCCATACGAATGAAATACTCACAGCCTTTTGGATGTCCCGATTGGCCTGCTGCAGTTTAATCTGGATGTCCCTGATGAGGTTCTGGACTTCTGAGACCTCGGCTCTCTGCCGCTGATCCTGGTTTCTGATGCGGTCCACAGTGCTCAGCAAAGCCTCCATCTTACTGTCCTCTCTCAGCTGCGAGCGGCTAATGCTCGCCAGTTTATCCTGGAGCTGTTTCTCTGTACCTGTTCGGTATTACAAAAATCAGTCTTAAACACAGACACTGAAAATACACTGCAAACGCTCTTCTTATTTAGCTAATTGTCTTCCGGTCCAAATATCGACAAATTCTTAAATCAAGATGCATTTACTAAATAATGACATAAGATATTTGTTCTTGTTTTCTGGAGAAAAATATCAAAGTGAGTTACTGCTTAAAACAGGCAAAATGATCTGCCAATGGGGTGAGAGAAATAATCTTATTTCTGTTTGGGACGGAAACAAGAAACAAGATTTCAATCAGAAATAAGATTATTTCTCTCACCCCATTGGCAGATCATTTTGCCTGTTTTAAGCAAAAACTCTCTTCATTTAGATTTTATTTTCAACAAAACAAGAAAAAATATCGCATGTGGTTTTACTGATCTAGTAAATGCATCTTGACTTAGGAATTGTTCGATATTTAGACTGCAAACATAAGAAAGTGGCAGCATTTGCTTTGCAGTGAATCTCTTAAAACAAGCGAAGGATTGTCGTACTTGTGAGGTCATTGGCTCTGATCTCCAGGTTTTGCAGCATGACTTCTGCGGCCCTGACGGCTCGCTCCATCTGAGCATCGCTGACTGGAGCATCTTCACCGCCGATTCCTCTAAATAAATCCTCCATTTCCTGCAGCTGTCGGGCATAAACCTCTATCTGTATCAAACACAAAGATCCACATTTATCTACCAGTGATTCATAATGCCTCGGCTTTAGCAGCTGCAGGGACAGACCCAGCGCTAAACGTCCTCATTTAATGTTTTCAGTCGTCTTTAGCCTTGAGTGAACAGGCTTTTCCCTGGGTTTGGTAAATGCACTACGGTTCACAGCAGTGGGATTGTCTTTAAATGTGTGTGTGTGTGTTGGTCCCTGGGCAAACACACACTTAATTCCACCCACACAGTCAGTGTTCGAGATCAGCTCCAAAGCAACATACCGTTATATCACTCTCCAGATGATAAACAATCATCACATTATAAATGTAGTGTTTGTTTATGGAGTGTGTAGAGTCTTACCGTGCTCCTGATGGGGTTAAAGCAGGATGGGCATGAGGCTCGCTCACACTTGAGGCCTTCGAAGCCTTCCACACACTCACACTGGCCTTTATCACTGCAGGAGCCGGACACAGAGCCCACACGGCTGCAGTCACAGGCTACAGTCAGGACACACAGCAGAGACATTAATATCACACGCGTCATTAACATCACACGCGTCATTAATATCGCACTCATCATTAACATCACACTCGTCATTAACATCACACTCGTCATTAACATCACACTCGTCATTAACATCACACTCGTCATTAACATCACACTCGTCATTAACATCACACTCGTCATTAACATCACACTCTACATTATTATTCCTGCAGCATTATATGTGGTGTTGTGTGTGTGTGTGTGTGTGTATCCCGTACCCTGGCAGGGCTCTGTGGGGGGTGTGTGTGTGTGTGTCGTACCCTGGCAGGGCTCTGTGGGGTGTGTGTGTGTGTGTGTGTCCCGTACCCTGGCAGGGCTCTGTGGGGTGTGTGTGTGTGTGTCCCGTACCCTGGCAGGGCTCTGTGGGGTGTGTGTGTGTGTGTCCCGTACCCTGGCAGGGCTCTGTGGGGTGTGTGTGTGTGTGTGTGTGTGTGTGTGTGTCCCGTACCCTGGCAGGGCTCTGTGGTGTGTGTGTGTGTGTGTGTGAGTGTGTGTGTGTGTCCCGTACCCTGGCAGGGCTCTGTGGGGTGTGTGTGGTAGTATCCGTCCTCACAGCTCTCGCACTGGGGGCCGGTGCTGTGGCTCAAGCACTTCTCACAGCGGCCGGTGCGGCGGTCACAGATGCCCACGGCGTTCGGGTCCACGTGGCCGTGGCACTGGCAGGCCTGGCATGGTTGGGGCGGGCCGAACTCTCCCAGGGGGTCGCCATAGAAACCATCGTCACATATTTCACAACGAGACCCTTTAAAAACATTACATATAGAAATTATGCATTTAATATATTTAAAGTTCCTCACTGAGTCTAGTGCATGACTTCAGACGACTCGCAACATAGTGCATGAGTATCGCTTACACTCTAAAAAATGGGTTGAAAATGGACAGTGTTTGTTTTGGGATGTTTTAGCCCAGTGATTGGGTTGTTTTAGCCCAGCAATTGGGTTGTTTTATCCAAGGGAATGGGTTGTTTTAGCCCAGGGAATGGGTTGTTTTAGCCCTGCAGTTGGGTTGTTTTATCCAAGGGAATGGGTTGTTTTAGCCCTGCAGTTGGGTTGTTTTATCCAAGGGAATGGGTTGTTTTAGCCCAGGGAATGGGTTGTTTTAGCCCTGCAGTTGGGTTCTTTTATCCAAGGGAATGGGTTGTTTTATCCAAGGGAATGGGTTGTTTTATCCAAGGGAATGGGTTGTTTTATCCAAGGGAATGGGTTGTTTTAGCCCAGCGAATGAGTTCTTTTAGCCCAGCGAATGGTTTGTTTTAGCCCAGCGAATGGGCTGTTTTATCCAAGGGAATGGGTTGTTTTAGCCCAGCGAATGAGTTCTTTTAGCCCAGCGAATGGTTTGTTTTAGCCCAGCGAATGGGCTGTTTTATCCAAGGGAATGGGTTGTTTTAGCCCAGTGGTTGGGTTGTTTTAATCCAGTGAATGGGTTGTTTTAGCCCAGTGGTTGGGTTGTTTTAATCCAGTGAATGGGTTGTTTTAGCCCAGTGGTTGGGTTGTTTTAATCCAGTGAATGGGTTGTTTTAGCCCAGCGGTTGGGTTAAACTTTTGCCCAACGTGCTGAGTAGTTTATTTAACCCAACTATTGTTTAAAAATTACTATATGGCTTAAAATTAACTCAAAGTTCAAAACAACCCAACCACTGTGTTAAAACAGCAGCATTTTTAGAGTGTACTTTTCTGATACTTTTATTGTGTTTTTAACATGCTTTCATTATATTGAAAAGAGAAGCCATAATATAATAATGTAGTGTGAGTGCCCGTCCCCTGTGAGAGCGATCCCCAGCCCTGACCCTCACCTGCAGTGCCGCGGGGGCAGCGGGCACACACCACATGACCCTGGGGCCCCGGGGCCACCGAGCAGGCGCCTCCCTCAGGGCACGGGCACTTCAGGCAGGAGCTGGGCGGCCCGCGGCTAGCATAATAACCCCTGGGGCACATCTGCAGATTGGGGATCTCATCCGCTGAGTAACAGCCTCCTGCAAACACAACACACACACACACACACACAGCTCAGCTGCTGCTTCAGCAATCACACACACACTACAAAACATGCTCCTTATTTACTATTTTTGTCTTGTTTCCAGTCTAAATATCTAAATATTCATAAATCAAGATGCATTTACTAGATCAGGAAAACGACATAAAATATTATTGCTTGTTTTCTGGGAAATAAAATCTAAATGAAGAGAGTTTTTGCTTAAAACAGGCAAAATAATCTGCCAATGGGGTGAGAAAAATAATCTTAATTCAAACAGAAAACAAGATTATTTATCTTATTTTAAGCAAAAACTCTTTTCATTTTGAGTTATTTTTTCCCAAAACAAGACAATTACTTTTACTCGCAGAGTAAATGTTTCTTATTGTAAGAATTGTTAGATATTTGGACTAGAAACAAGACAAAAATACTGAGTAAGAAGAGCGTGTATTGGATTGAGATGTGAGATGTGAGACCTGTCTCCGGATCGCATGTTCCTCCCTGACAGGAGCAGGGCTCGCAGGGGCCCCGGGGGCCTTGGCCTGGGACACGCCTCCTGAATCCTGGAGCACAGCGCTCACAGAACAGCCCATAATAACCCGCGGGGCATCGGCACTGCTGCACCCACACCGCAGGAGAGCCAGGACCCGCTTTAGCGGACACCAGAGTCACGTCATCCAGATAGCCACGCCCTGAGGACACACACACACACCTGTTATAACCATGCCCTGAGGACACACACACATCAGTTATTCTGCATTATGCTCTTCTAATTTAGTATTTTTGTCTTGTTTCCAGTCTAAATATCTAACAAGTCTTAAATCAAGATTATTTCTCTCACCCCATTGGCAGATCATTTTGCCTGTTTTAAGCAAAAACTCTCTTCATTTAGATTTTATTTCCCAGAAAACAAGCAAAAATATCTTTACTGATCTAGTAAATGCATCTTGATTTAAGAATATTTAGATATTTGGACTTCAAACAAGACAAAAATACTAAATAAGAAGAGTGATTTTTGTGTTGTGTTGTGTTGTGTTGTGTTGTGTTGTGTTGTGTTGTGTTGTGTTGTGTTGTGTTGTGTTGTGTTGTGTTGTGTTGTGTTGTGTTGTGTTGTGTTGTGTTGTGTTGTGTTGTGTTGTGTTGTGTTGTGTTGTGTTGTGTTGTGTTGTGTGTGCGCGTGTGCGCGTGTGTGTGCAGCTGATGCAGGACTGGAGAGATTAAACACACACCGTTTTCCCCAAAGGTTCCTCTGATTTTGATGGCTGTAAGATTGCTCAGAAGAGTTTGAAACTCCGCGGATGAGAGCTGCGGTCTCCATTTGCTGCCGGGCTGCTCGTCCAGTCTATATGAAGTACAGTAATAATAATTATTATACCTTTAAACAATCAGTTAGTATCAAATCTGGCCGATAATGATAACTGTAACGTTCATAATTATAGTCATTTTCATGTTATGGCTCTGCCCACTGTTATCCTCCAGGGCCCAGTAATAGCCTTTTGACCACTGTAGTGGACATCATATTCTGGAGCGTTTCTCGGACATCCTGAACGCCGGCGTTTTAATCAGGATGTCCTTTATAGAGCACACTCTGGGCTTTACACAGAGACCAGTGCTCGAGCTTTCAGGACAACAACAACTAATCGGCCTTTAAAAACGGCTGGCATTCATGTTTAGCACTCTTATGGAAATATGATAATATTTTGTAATTATAATTTAAATCTGATTAATTTTCAAATTGTTTGTTATAAGTCAACATCTCAGGAAAATGGGGTTTATAATCAAAATATGACTTTCTGTTACAAAACAGGGCATTGGTTTGATTAATGTCCACTGTAGAGGACACTTAAACCATGATCATCAGGAGACACAACGAGTCAATAGGGAAAGAAATGACATATTAATATTCCTATATATTAGATATCATTATGAAAATGTTGCAGACTATTGCTCCCGTTACGATGCACCAAGAACACATTAATATGCAAATTAGATGCATTGCATTGCATTGAAAATCCAAGTATGGCCATTTTACACACACTTACTGCATAAAGTAAAATGGTAAATCAATGTATTCAGTTATTTCACAGCTCAGAATCATCTTTAACCAAAGATTGTTTTTTAAAAATCCTGAAAACTAAAAATTGATTGGTAAATTAAAACAAACTTTCCTTTATAGGCAAAAATTATGTCCATTTATTTTTTAACCGGTTGAGTCCTGGTGTCCGCTATAGAGGATCTATCATAACATATAATATTTCAAAACAAAAAAGGTCCTTTTGTTTCTTATGCTCTAAACAATGTGATGACAAAACTTTTGGTATCCCTTTATAATCCGTGTGCACTAATATCAATAATTAATGCTGAACTAATGCCCAGATAATCCTGAGTTAATGACTGACTGATGAAGAACTCACACATTTATTAATGATCACTGATGAACATTAGACATCATATATAGATGAAATAATCATTCAATCGTTATTAGTTAAATGTGTCATAATGTATTAATTAATTCTATTAACTAATTCAAAATTAATTCAAAAGCCAAACCCACAATGGCATATTAGTTAATCAATGAGTTAATAGAGATGAGCCTCAACAGGAAAAGTCAGAACATAATGACACCTTTATAAATCATCAGCTAATGATTAATTAAAGCAGACGACTGGAAGCTGAAACGCATGGCTAATTAACACATTCATTTACATTATTAGTTCATATAATATGTTATTGTGGAATTAATACATTATGACACGTTTAACTAATGACAATTGAATGATGATTTAATCTATTACTGATGTCTAATGTTCATCAGTGATCATTAATAAATGTGTGAGTTCTTCATCAGTCAGTCATTAACTCAGGATTATCTGCGCATTAGTTCAGCATTAATTATTGATATTAGTGCACACGGATTATAAAGGGATACCGAGATAGTTTTTCTGGGTCCCATCGCTCACTCAAGTATATACTCGTGTCCAAAAAGACAAAAGTCTTCAATAGGAGGTCAGGGTAAAAACGGGCTGTGTTTCTTTATAAAACACACTGATGCTGCTGACCTGAAGCTGTGTGTGTGTGTGTGTGTGTGTGTGTGTGTGTGTGTGTGTGTGTGTGTGTGTGTGTGTGTGTCTGACCTGAAGCTGTATGAGAGTTTCTTCCCACAGGGCACCACGGTCCTCAGGTCCCCTAATGAAGCCGAGACCTTCAGCCCGGAGCCTTCCAGCTGCACATCAGACACGGACGGCCTTCGCACGCCTCGGTCCAGACGCAGAGAGAAGCTGAGAGTCTGACCATAGCTCAAGGCCTGGTTCCCCAGGTAAGAGGCTACACACACACACACACACACACACACACAAGAGTTTACAGGCACGCTCTTAAGCCCATTATACCTAATAATCCGACAGCGAACATGCTCATGCACTGCAAAATTTAGCAAGATTCCTGATATTGCCATATCGTGCTCGACATACCGGGAGCGAACAGATAAACCGGCCGGATGTCTGTAGAGATGACCTCGAGGTCTCTGTGTGTGGGAGACCATCTGAAGTCCACCTGAGAGGAGCTCAGGCCTTGAGCTGAGGCCGGCCTCCAGCCCTCCGGACCTGAGACAACACACACACATCAGCAGAGACAACACACACACATCAGCAGAGAGAACACACACACACACATCAGCAGAGAAAGCACACACACATCAGCAGAGAAAGCACACACACATCAGCAGAGACAACACACACACACATCAGCAGAGACAACACACACACACATCAGCAGGGACAACACACACACATCAGCAGAGACAACACACACACATCAGCAGACACAACACACACACATCAGCAAACACAACACACACGTGTGCTTTCCTAAAGCCAGAGAGCCCAGAGCTCACCGTTGTCAAACGTGGAGGTGATGTTGTGAATGGAATAGCCCTCCGCTGAGGAACACACACTCGAATGGCCGTGGCAGAAGCAGGGCACACACTCCTCTGTGTTAAATGTAAGGTGGCCATTGATGCGGGACCGACAGCTTTGCCTGCGTGAGAAGAACATTAATTAAAGGGATAGTTTAAAAGCAGAACAGGAGAACACTAATGAAGATTAACTCAGCCGTTGGTGTGTGTCGGTCATATAATGATGTGAATGGGGAACAATTCTAGGAGAGCAAAACAAACAAACATGCTTAGAGAACACACACACACACACACACACACACACACACACACACACACACACACACACACACACCCTGCTGCTCCTGACGACACACTGATGTCTTAAGACACGAACCCACGCGCTTCACTTCTGGTGAGGTCAATAATACACGATCTGGATATAAGCGCGTTCCAGCTGTTGGATATGGCGCTGTATTTGAGGTAAAAATAACACAAATACTGTTGTGTTTCTCTCAGAAACCGATGGGTTCGTGTCTTAAGACATCAGTGTGTCGTCAGGAGCAGCAGGGTGTGTGTGTGTGTGTGTGTGTGTGTGTGTGTGTGTGTGTGTGTGTGTGTTCTCTAAGCATGTTTGTTTGTTTTGCTCTCATAGAATTGTTCCCCATTCACATCATTATATGACCGACACACAGCAACAGTTGAGTTAAAATCTTCATTTGTGTTCTCCTGAAGAAACACACACACCTACATGTGGATGCCCTGGGGTCAGCAGATCAACATCAGGCTCATTACTGGCTCAACTAATGCTTTAAACCCAACAAACCTGCATATTAACAGTCAGATAGCAGGGCTCATTATTCTCACCTCAAAGACTGGCATCCATTGGCAGTCGGCTGAGATCCGTCAGGACAGCGGTCACACTTGTCTCCAGAAATGCCCAGTTTACAGGAACACCGTCCCTCATTATTGCAGACCGGACTCTGAGACCCTGAGCACAAACCAGCATTTAAATCCAGTCCAGACTAACACTCACCCAAAGCATATCTTACAATCTGGAGCAAAAGAAAGATACTGTACTGCTCATAAACAAAAGATACGCCCAAAAATGAAAACGAGCCCATGATTTACTCTCCCTCAAGCCATCCTAGGTGTGTATGACATTCTTCTTGCTTTCATTCATCTATCATCATAAAAGTGCATCTATAATCTTTAATAATAGATAGATGCACGTTTACGATGATAGATGCACTTTTATGGCCTTCAAAACAGAACCAGTCATTGATTGCCATTATAAGGCCTGGTAGAGTCAGCACATTTATTAATATAACTCTGATTGTGTTCGTCTGACAGATGAATGTCACACACACCTAGGATGAGCTGAGGGAGAGGAAATCATGGGCTCATTTTTGGCTGAACTATCCCTTTAAAAGTGTTGGATGCTCAAACAAACCCCTTTAAACATTTTTAAAGACAAGCGATTGCTTTGAGAACATGTGTTCCTGTAAGAGGAGCTCAGGAGAGTAACGGCGGCTCCTCTGACCTGCGGTGTGGCAGTCGCAGGGCTGGCAGTCGTCTCCTGCCCTCTGGTGGTAATATCCTTCCTTACAGCCTTCACAGTGCCGGCCTGCGGTGTTTCCTCCGCAGTTTATACAGGCCAGCCCCAGAGGATCCGCTCGGCAGTACCGCGCTTTACCATGGCACACGCAGGCGGTGGAGGCTACAACACAAACAACACGGCTTAAAGGAACTGTATGTAAGATTGTGGCCAAAACTGGTCCTGCAATCTAGCCTGCTGTGGTCATCCTCAGCTCTAGTCAGAATATGAGTCTGATGCTCATTGGGCTGTGATTATGGGCCGTGTTTCAACCCAACCAGGAAAAACCTCGATTGGACAGACCGACAACCAATCAGAGCAGCGGAGCGACGCACATGGGCCTTTTTAGGGGGGCTTTCAGCAGTTAACTATGTAATTAACCTTTAAAACATATGAAACTGGCTTCGGCTTCGTCCCGTTTTTTAGCCTGTCACTCCAATCCGCAGTGCTCTGAGCAGAGCGCAGTGCACGTCAGAAGCAGAGGTGTGTGTGTGTGTGTGTAAATCTGAGCGTCATTGGTCTGTCACCGCTCGTCAATATCAAAACATTTTATAAAACCAATCAAATCAGAGTAGGCGGGCTTTATGGTCCCACAGAAACTGCTGAGGCTGAGCGCAAATTTTAGCAGCGCAACTCGATGTCAAGTAAGATAAATGTAAGCAGCTATTAGTTAATAGCGCAATTTTGGACCTTTGGATAGTGCTACCATTTTTTCTACAGGCCTATCCCTCACTGGGGGCTGAGCCCCCCTAAAATGAAAATCCTAGAAACGCCCCTGGCGACGCATAACGTTACTTGTCAACAGAACTCAACTGCACTGTGTTGCCAAGTCTGCGGTTTACCCGCCAGTTGTTTTCCATGTCCGCGGGTTGAAGCGACCTCAATTATGGGATATATAGACCCAGGAATGCCAATTTTAGCAGCAACCTTGCCAAAATAACACACATTTTACCCCCAAACCCCATTTTTTCCGGAGAACCCATCCGAGAAGCTATTGGGCTTGTTTTGGGCTAGTAGTTGGCAGACTTGAGGTTGCCAGATTGGCTGCAGGATCAGCAGAACGTTTGTAGATCTGCAGCTGTGGTAACTAGAGCAGATCTGGCAACCCCAAACACTACTGACTCCTGATTGGTCGATAGGTGGAGGGCGGAGCTTCAGGCCAAAACACAACATGACATCATCAACATCCGCTGAGGGGCGGCAACAACTTTATAATGACACTATCCTGCCGGACTACTGTTGGCAGTGATTTAAGTGTTTGACATAAACATGATTTATTAATGTCTAGAGACATATCAGGGCCCTTTTATGATTAATTCAAATACTTTTTTACATACTCTGTGCAATAACCCTAACTCTCTGCTGAGGTTAAAGAATCTGCTGACTTTTTACAGTCTCTGAAAATATCGCATAGTCAAAGTTAACTGGCACCAGACACGGTTTTAGTGATATTGCTGAGAGCATGGGAAACACATCTGAAACACCGTCGTACACCTATAAAAGCAGCGCTGTAGATAACACCCCACCCTGAGGTACATTCAGCATTCACTCACATTCAACATTATTCACGAATACTCAAACCCACAAACCAGAAGCTCAATGACAAAACCACAGCTGAAAACAAGACTCTGAAAGACACGCCGGACACCAGCTTTAAAAGGGAAAGAGAAAGCCCTCAGCTGTGTAAGCACTTCTGATCATGAAGGATTACCTGCGATAAAACACCCTGGTCCATGTTCAGCCAGGCCTCCAGTGGGCTGAACACACACGGCGATTATGTGTTAGATAATAGGCTTCGAGGCGAGGGCAAGCTCACTCTTGTAGGTGATTTATCATAAAGCTATATCGTGGTGATATGAAGTCAGCATGAAGCAAACCTCATCCCCTCAGAACAGACATGCCATCCTCCTAATGTGGCAACAGCGGGTCAAAACCATCCCATCATTACAGGACGTGTTTGTGCAGATATCGTTATCACGATCAAAATAAACTACGGACCGCGCAGAGTGGGTTTATATAGTAGAGGTTTATAACACACACACACACACACACACACACACACACACACACACACACACACACACACACACACACACACACACACACACACACACACACGGGTTAAAACTCTTCATGACCGGATTGTGTTAACTCGTTGCCATAACACTGTATACAGGAAACATTACACCAAGATTAAAACATCTTTGGAATATCACTGAACACTTGGCAACAGTACATTTCCTACTAAAGTTAATATTTCATCTGTGTTTTGTGTTTATTTAAAACTCGACAAATTTGATATTATTATGATTTAATAGTTACACTGCAAAAAAAAAAAAAAAAAAGCTCTTCTTACTCAGTATTTTTGTCGTGTTTCTAGTCTAAATATCTAACAATTCTTACATTAAGAAACATTTACCTGGTAAATAATTTACCTGTTAAGATAAATAATCTGCCAATGGGGTGAGAGAAATAATCTTTGTTTGAATTAAGATTATTTTTCTCACCCCATTGGCAGATTATTTATCTTATTTTAAGCAAAAACTCTCTTCGTTTGGAGTTATTTTCCCCAAAACAAGACAATTACTTTTGCTTGTCCAGTAAATACTTCTTGTTTTAATATTTTTATTTTTAGATGTTTGGACTAGAAACAAGACAAAAATACTGAGTAAGAAAAGCATTTTTTGCAGTGTGAGATGTTCAGTGGAGCAGGCGGGGCATGTTGTCACACCGAGCCCCTATTATAAATATGATATGATCTATACTTTTATGAATTCTGTTGAGAAACCATGAGATAAACACTGAGAGTCAATGTCCATAAGTTATTAACTATGATGCTGTGTTTTCAGGTGTTTGTTGTCAAACTCAAACATTTTGTTTATTTTTAATAATTAAAAAATGGCATTATTTTATACGAAAAAGTTAGTAATTGTATTTTGACAAAATATGTTAGTCTTGTAAGTATATTTTAGATTAGATATTAATCTGCCATATGCTCATGTTACTCCACCTCAAGAGAAAAGTACACACTGTATTAATGAAATAATAAAGATGTGACCTGTTAACGGCCTCCTCTCTGTTGAGCACAGATCTGAGAGCCTTATGGGAACCATAACTGTGTGTTTATGGAGCAGATCTCACAGAAAAGCATCCGTATCCTCTTCTAATATTCATTCTTTCCTATAATGCACAGGTGACTGACTGTATGCTCATTGTTAATAAGTGCCTCTATTTTATATAATGCCATTATATTACCCGGCCCTTTAAGCATTTTGTTTAGCATTTTTCGTTCTTTTTATTCCTTTATTTGTAATAACTTCAAAATAAAAATAATAAATAAAATAAAAAATCTCACAGAAAAGCAGAAACAAAGAAATAAAAGATTTGCTTTTCAAAGAGATTTTTCCCAAACATTTTTTGTTCAATTATTTATTTTATTTTATTTATATATTTATATAAATATTTATTTATCTATTTTATCACCTTTTTGCAGATCACTTAATAGTGTAACAAAATTATTTTTAAAGTCATACGTCAGACAATGCACACATGATAAATATGCAATTTAATATTTTGTAGAATAGTTTTTAAAATGCACTGCTTGACATTACTTTATCTATTTCTACATTAATAAATGAAGAGTAAATATCATGTGGGACACTTTCTGATCTGTCTAAACCAGCACAATATAATTTTATATAGTTAGATATATAAAGAAATGCCCCCTTACTTTAGAATTGTCCCAAATCGACAGCTTTTAAATATATTAATATTAGACTGCAATTTATTCTGCAATCTCCTTATTCTATATTCGGTGAAGTTATAAAAACTCGTGCAAACAAATCAGCTTTCAGCCATCATATCCAAGCAATAAATAACACATTTAGTCAGCACACTAATGTACAAATACATATAATAAAATGAATATGCAGGCAAATGTTGACTTACATCGAAGCGTCCCCTCAGTTTGAGCCCAGAGGCAAACTGCGCACAGAAAGATCCAGCTGCTCTTCATTTTCCACATCCAAGAATCAGGATCCACCAGCTCGTTCTGTCTGTTATAGAGTGAGTGTGTGTGTGTGTGTATGTGTGAGAGAGAGTATATGAGGTGTGTGTGAGACGGACACCTGAATGTTATGCCAGCTGATCCCTGCGCGCGCATTTAAAAACTCCCGACCTGACAAGCGCGGGCACGCCGAGCCCCGTGTCTCAGTGTGTGTGTGTGTGTGTGTGTGTGTGTGTGTGTGTGTGTGTGTGTGTGTGTGTACTCACGAGTGATTCACAGAACGAGAGGAAATGCATCATTCCTCACATGAAGACGTGCTGCCAGAGTCAGAAAACAGCACGAGAACAATTAAACCCATTGTTCATAATGCTGAGATTATATTAGCTACATATAATGCCTGAGGCTCTATTAATGCTATATGCTAGATAGGACCATCCATACATCAAGGCACCTGTTAGTGGGTGGGATATATTAGGCAGCAAGTGAACATTTAGTCCTCAGAGTTGATGTGTGTGAAGCAGGAGAAATGGGCAAGCGTAAGGATTTGAGCGAGTTTGGCCAGATTGTGACGGCTAGACGACTGGGTCAGAGCATCTCCAAAACTGCAGGATGCACTATGGGAAGAAGGCGAGCCGGCGGAGGCAGTGTGATGCTTTGGCCAATGTTCTGCTGGGAAACCTTGGGTCCTCCATCCATGTGGATGTTACTTTGACACGCTCCACCTACCTAAGCATTGCTGAGACCATGTTCAGCCTTTGATGGAAACGGTATTCTGGTGGCTGTGGCTCTTCCAGCAGGATAATGCTCCTGACACAAAGCACAAATGCTTCAGGAATGGTTTGAGGAGCACAACAACCAGTTTGAGGCGTCGACTCGGCCTCCAGATTCCCCAGATCTCAATCCAATCGAGCATCTGTGGGATGAGCCGAACAAACTAGTCCGATCCACCTCGCAACTTACAGGACTTAAAGGATCTGCTGCTAACATCTTGGTGATTTCAGATACCACAGCACACCTTCAGGGGTCTAGAGGAGTCTATCAGAGACGGGTCAGCAACACAATATCATAATGTTATGCCTGACCGGTGTATTGGTATTCATGTATTGTTTGTATTGAACACCATGGCAGGAGCACCACACCCAACCTGAAGAGCGAGCACCAGACTGAAGCCATAGATATTTAGCAATCATAAACAGCCTGAGATTGCAGTTTTCTTCTTTACCACACACTCATTTATGGGTACATTAACTACAATAACTCATCCACAATGAGACTGCGTTTCATGTTTGGGCATATGAAAAACGTTCAACACATCAAGTGAATTTAAAGAATGAACTATAGGCATTAAAGTCCTAAAGCAGCTCATTATTCGTAGCTCTTCTTATTCAGTATTCGGTGTTTGTGGCCAGCAGATGAATGAACGTCTAGTCTAATGTGACCTGCAGTGAATCACTGGATACTGTGCCACTGAATCATGTGACGTTTGCCATCTTGAAGATGAGTAGTAAATAAAGAGCCATTCGATCTCTGACCGTTGCTTAGATATCAAAACCACAGCCGTCATCAAAATACCGGAGCGAGCTGAACAGCTCTGGAATAATCAGCCAAATATTCCACTCATGAGAAATCTGGAGCCTCGGGCCGTGAATCTGCAATGGCTACGCCCTGAGTTCTGCAGGAGGAAAGCTGGGCTGAGTCAGAGCTGTCTCAGCGACGCTTCACCAAACACACCCAAACATCACACACTATCACACACACCTTGTTCCTCACACAGATGCAGAGCCGCACCTAAACCTCTGCAGGTAAACATGCTCATACTCCTTCCCTCCGGCCACAGAGAACAGTGTCTGTGAAGCACACCTCAACACCACACCCTCTCACACACACACACACACACACACACACACACACACACACACACACACACACACACACGTTTGTTTTTGTGAAATGTAAGGACATTCCATAGGCATAATGGTTTTTATACCAGAAACCGTATATATTCTATCCCCTTACACTGCCCTGCCCCTAAACCTACCCATCACAGGAAGCAGTGTTTAGCAGAAGCACCTTTTGATCTGACACAGCCACGAGTCTTTCTGGTAAAGATGCAACACGTTTTCCACCGCTGGATTTGGGGATCCTCTGCCATTCCTCCTGCAGATCCTCTCCAATTCTGTCAGGTTGGATGGTAAATGTTGGTCGACCGCCATTTTCAGCTCTCTCCAGAGATGCTCAATTGGGTTTAAGTCAGGGTTCTGGCTCGGCCAATCATGAACAGTCTCAGAGTTGTTGTGAAGCCACTCCTCCGTTATTTTAGCTGTGCTTTGGGTCATTGTCTTGTTGGAAGCTGAACCTTCAGCCCAGTCTGAGGTCCTGAGCACTCTGGAGAAGGTTTTCGTCCAGGATATCCCTGTTCTTGGCCACATTCATCTTTCCCTCGATTGCAACCAGTCGTCCTGTCCCAGCAGCTGAAAAACACCCCACAGCATTATGCTGCCGCCACCATTCTTCACTGCTGGGACTGTATTGGGCAGGTGATATTTTTCTCCACACATACTGCTCAGAATTAAGGCCAAAAAGTTCTATCTTGGTCTCATCAGACCAGAGAATCTTATTTCTCACTATCTTGGAGTCCTTCAGGTGTTTTTTAGCAAACTTTCATTTGTCTCGCTCTGAGGAGAGGCTTCCGTCGGCGTCGGCCCACTCTGCCATAAAGCCCCGACTGGTGGAGGGCTGCAGTGATGGTTGACTTTCTCCATCTCTGCATCTCTGGAGCTCAGCCACAGTGATCCTTGTGTTCTTTTTCACCTTTCTCACCAAGGCTCTTCTCCACCGATAGCTCAGTTTAACCGGACGGCCAGCTCTAGGAAGGGTTCTGGTCGTCCCAAACGTCTTCCATTTGAGGATTATGGAGGCCACTGTGCTCTTAGGAACCTTAAGAGCAGCAGAAATGTTTCTGTAACCTTGGCCAGATCTCTGCCTTGCCACAATTCTGTCTCTGAGCTCTTCAGGCAGTTCCTTTGACCTCATGATTCTCATTTCCTCTGACCTGCACTGTGAGCTGTAAGGTCTGATATAGACAGGTGTGTGGCTTTCCTAATCAAGTCCAATCAGTATAATCAAACACAGCTGGACTCAGACGAAGGTGTAGAATCATTTTAAGGATGATCAGAAGAAATGGACAGCACCTGAGTTAAATATATGAGTGTCACAGCACAGGGTCTGAATACTTAGGGCCATGTGATATTTCAGTTTTTCTTTTTTAATAAATCTGCAATGTCAACAATTCTGTGTTTTTCTGTCAATATGGGGCGCTGTGTGTACATTAATGACAAAAAATAACTTATTTTAGCAAATGGCTGCAATATATCAAAGACTGAAAAATGTAAAGGGGTCTGAATACTTTCCGTACCCACTGTATGTGCTCCATCAATGCCAATAAAGGACCTTCATTTGAAGAGCGAGCTGGTCTTCTTCAGGCAGATGTTTGCTATTGCAATAAACAGAAACTTAACTTTAATCAAATGACCATAAAAATGACGAACTCGCTTGACTGGACTCTGCTAGTTCTCTTCAGTAGTCCTCCGTCTGGTGGATTGAGAGAAAAGCACTCTTTATTTCTTTTTTTAGAGGCATGACTTCCAGCATATTAAAAGAGGCTCTTATGTCAAAGATGGAAATGACTTTTGGAGGTCTTTAAAGCCCAAACTGGCACAATGCGTTTCATTATGTGTCTAGCTGACATTTTGTACTTCCAGACTGTTGTGGAAGAGAAAAACACATTGAATGAAGTGTGACGAGTATGATGATGAAGATAATGATGATGAAGAGCGCCGAGTCATGGCGAAGGCTTCTGAAATCGCTATAGTGCTGATTTTGTGTCTCATGAGCGAGTCTGTCTGTAATACTGACCAAGATTTGGTAATGACTGTGTCATTTCCTGAGCAGCAATAAAGACATGTTTATGGCACTGCTATTATGATATGAATTTAACATTTAATCAGTGAATAGCAAAGAATCAATCCGGGATCCAGAGACCCACAGGACACGAGCTGCTATAGGGGGCAATTCTGAGACTAATATTATTTTACTAAATATATTTATAAGGGTTATTAAAGTCAGCATTTTATTTAAATATACACTAAAAGTTTGGGGTTAGTACGATTGTTTAATAAAAGTATATCTCTTATGCTCACCAAGGCTGCATTTAGTTAATCAGAAATACAGTAAAAGAATATTAATGTGAAATATTATAAAAATTGTAATAAGCTTTTGGTCTCATTTTAATGTCTTACTAACAATAAGAAAAACAGTTGTTAAAGTATTAATGAATTAATAAAAACACAACGGTTCATTGTTCATGTTAGTTTATTAACTGTTGACAACTTTTGATTTTTAATAACAAGTAAATGCTGAATGAACTAAGATTAATAAATGTCTAAGAAGTATTATGCTTTAGTTCATGTTAACAAAACCTTATTGTGAACATTATTTATTAATGTGATGGCAAAGATGAATTTTCCTTTGCTCATCATTCCTCCAGTCTTCAGAAATTATTCTCATATGCTGATTTGTTCCTCAAGAAATAGTTCTTATTTTTATTATTGTTAAGCAGACTATTTATTTATTTTATTTTTTTGGAAAACGTGATACATCTTGAATTTTATTCAAATGACTGCAAGAAATAAAAAACAATTCAGTCTATATTAAATATTTAGATCTTGTACAGTTTAAATGTTTAACACACACTCACCTAAAGGATTATTAGGAACACACACTAATTCTGTGTTTGACCCTTTCTCCTCCAGAACTGCCTTAATTCTCCGTGGCATTGATCAACAAGCTGCTGAAAGCAGTCTTTAGAAATGTCGGCCCATATTGATAGGAGAGCATCTTGCAGTTGATGGAGATTTGTGGGATGCACATCCAGGGCACGAAGCTCCCGTTCCACCACATCCCAAAGATGCTCTATTGGGTTGAGATCTGGGGACTGTGGCGGCCATTTTAGTTCAGTCGACTCATTGGCATGTTCAAGAAACCAATCTGAAATGATTGGAGCTTTGTGACATGGTGCATTATCCTGCTGGAAGTAGCCATCAGAGGATGGGGACATGTTGGTCATAAAGGGATGGACATGGTCAGAAACAATGCTCAGGTAGGCCGTGGCATTTAAACGATGCCCAATTGGCACTAAGGGGCCTAAAGTGTGCCAGGAAAACATCCCCCACACCATTACACCACCACCACCAGCCTGCACAGTGGGAACAAGGCATGCTGGATCCATGTTCTCATTCTGTTTACGCCAAATTCTGACTCTACCATCTGAATGTCTCAACAGAAATCGAGACTCATCAGACCAGGCAACATTTCTCCAGTCTTCAACTGTCCAATTTTGGTGAGCTTGTGCAAATTGTCGCCTCTTTTTCCTATTTGTAGTGGAGATGAGTGGTCCCCGGTGGGGTCTTCTGCTGGTGTAGCCCATCCGCCTCAAGGTTGTGTGTGTTGTGGCTTCACAAATGCTTTGCTGCATACCTCGGTTGTAACGAGTGGTTATTTCAGTCAAAGTTGCTCTTCTATCAGCTTGAATCAGTCGGCCCATTCTCCTCTGACCTCGAGCATCAACAAGGCATTTTCTCCCACAGGACTGCTGCAGACTGGATGCTCTTCCCTTTTCACACCATTCTTTGTAAACCCTAGAAATGGTTGTGTGTGTAAATCCCAGTAACTGAGCAGATTGTGAAATACTCAGACCGGCCCGTCTGGCACCAACAACCATGCCACGCTCAAAACGGCTTAAATCACCTTTCTTTCCCATTCTGACATTCAGTTTGGAGTTCAGGAGATTGTCTTGACCAGGACCACACCCCTAAATGCACTGAAGAACTGCCATGTGATTGGCTGATTAGATAACTGCATTAATGAGAAATTGAACAGGTGTTCCTAATAATCCTTTAGGTGAGTGTAAAAATATATATATACAGTCAAACCTACATTTATTCAGACAACATCTCACATTATCAGATTATCGGCTATAGTTTATAAAATGTCAGATAACCGATAGAAAGGGATGTAATGGATTATAATCATCCGATCAGCGGTTAGATTTAAGATAATAGGCTACCAGTTTAGCTTGACTAATGAGCAAGCTTCATTTAGCTCAGTCTGTGGGGTCAAAGGTCATCAGTTTTAGTCTGTATGAAGT
Organism: Pseudorasbora parva; assembly: GCF_024679245.1. Lineage (NCBI taxonomy): Eukaryota > Metazoa > Chordata > Actinopteri > Cypriniformes > Gobionidae > Pseudorasbora > Pseudorasbora parva. The sequence continues at coordinate 869,462 of NC_090180.1, forward strand.
GTGTGTGTGTGTGTATAATCTGACTTTGATGTGAGGAGAGCAGAATAGAGATGAACTATAGAGTCCTCACACACTACAGGAACATCACATCCGTGTCTGAAGCAGGTCTGGATTGACATGTTTAGTTTTTCTTGACCTCAATTTTGAAAACCATCAAAACTAGTTTAACCCCTAATTTACATGCATTAACATTTCAAAATGCATAGTTTAGTATGATTTATAAGCCGTTTTCCTCATGGGGACCAAAAAAGATTCCTGCACTAAAAAATGCCGGGTCAAAAACAACTCAAGTTTGGTTGAAAATGGACAAACCCTACGGTTGGGTAAGTTTTAGCCCAGTGATTGGGTTGTTTTAGCCCAGCGATTGGGTTGTTTTAGCCCAGCGGTTGGGTAAGTTTTAGCCCAGTGGTTGGGTTGTTTTAGCCCAGCGACTGGGTTGTTTTAGCCCAGCGGTTGGGTAAGTTTTAGCCCAGTGGTTGGGTTGTTTTAGCCCAGCAATTGGGGTTGTTTTAGCCCAGCGGTTGGGTTGCTTTAGCCCAGCGACTGGGTTGTTTTAGCCCAGCGACTGGGTTGTTTTAGCCCAGCAATTGGGGTTGTTTTAGCCCAGTGGTTGGGTTGCTTTAGCACAGCCACTGGGTTGTTTTAGCCCAGCGGTTGGGTAAGTTTTAGCCCAGCGGTTGGGTTATTTTAGCCCAGCGATTGGGTTGTTTTAGCCCAGCGGTTGGGTAAGTTTTAGCCCAGCGATTGGGTTGTTTTAGCCCAGCGATTGGGTTGTTTTAGCCCAGCGACTGGGTTGTTTTAGCCCAGCGACTGGGTTGTTTTAGCCCAGCGACTGGGTTGTTTTAGCCCAGCGGTTGGGTAAGTTTTAGCCCAGCGGTTGGGTTATTTTAGCCCAGCAATTGGGTTGTTTTAGCCCAGCGACTGGTTTGTTTTAACCCGGCGGTTGGGTAAGTTTTAGCCCGGCGGTTGGGCAAGTTTTAGCCCAGTGATTGGGTTGGTTTAGCCCAGCGATTGGGTTGTTTTAGCCCAGCGACTGGGTTGTTTTAGCCCGGCGGTTGGGTAAGTTTTAGCCCAGCAATTGGGTTGTTTTAGCCCAGCGGTTGGGTAAGTTTTAGCCCAGCGATTGGGTTGTTTTAGCCCAGCGACTGGGTTGTTTTAGCCCAGCGACTGGGTTGTTTTAGCCCAGCGACTGGGTTGTTTTAGCCCTGAGAGTGGGTTGTTTTAGCCCAGCGATTGAGATGTTTAGCCCAATGAATGAGTTGTTTTAGCCCAGCGATTGAGATGTTTAGCCCAATGAATGAGTTGTTTTAGCCCTGAGAGTGGGTTGTTTTAGCCCAGCGATTGAGATGTTTAGCCCAATGAATAAGTTGTTTTAGCCCAGCGATTGGGTTGTTTTAGCCCTGCGGTTGTCAAATGTTTGCCCAACGTGCTGGATCGTTTTATTTAACTCAATTATTGTTTAATAATGACTAAATGGCTGGCTTAAAATTAACCCAAAATAGGTTGAAAATTACAAATCAGACATGATTACTAGAGGCATATTATTAATAAAGAATTTAACAAATGTTTATAGTTTTATTATTATTCATTAAACATTAATAAATGTTCATTTCCAACACACTTTGCACACACTTTCATTTAAGCGAGAAATAATAATTTTTAAACAATAGTTGGGTTAAAAAAAACTACCCAAGCAAACATTTAACAACCACTGGATTAAAACAACCCAAGCGCAGGGTTTGTCCATTTTCAACCAAACTTGGGTTGTTTTTAACCCCACAATTTTTTAGATTGTAGTATTATTGAACGTTTAATCCTCACAACGTGTAGGGAACACCACACACACAACTTGTAATCCACAGTGACAATGAAGCAGAATAACACACAGCTGAATCCTGTAATAACCACTGTTTATTATTCAAATGTTACGATCGAATTTACAGGCAAATGGGTAACAAGCAGAGGTGTGTCAGGTCCTGTGAGTGTGTTTATGAACGCCTTGAGCTTTAGAAACCATTACACTCTCTAGAACCAAAGGACCACATAAAGACTTGTGCAGCAAACACATACTCTAACTGTAGAACAGCACATCACAAATACTTGATACATTATAAATTAAAAATACTGTTTTATACATAAACGTGTAGGTGTTGCACTTATGTCCGCAGTGGTAGAGTGGGGAGGTCTATAATACGTCTGATGTTTTATAGTGGCTCTTTCCATAGTCGAATCTCACGGCGTGACCGGAAATAACTCCGAATAAGACTGAAGGAACTACGGATACGGCAACGGGAAATGTGCCAAACCATCCACCTTAAACTTAAGATGCAAAGGCCACAATTAGAGGAGTATGTCCAAGTTTAGGCACTAGCAACACGTGATTAAGCTTACCATCTCAAGTAAAGCAAATCATTCCGATAAATATGAAATATTAGAGACGTGTGGATGTTCAGACATGATTGGGGAGTGTACAAGTTAAAGGGTCAAGACATTACGCATCACCATCCGCCGAAAATGAACCACAAATCAAATTAAAGATAGAGCTATGATGCAACACTGAGCCGTGTATACAGGCAAGCGTATTATACCACAGAACATATTATATATATATATAATTATATATATTATGCAGAAGTTTTGGCTGATTTACAATGCAGAAAATGCTCTTCTTACTTAGGATTTTTGTCTTGTTTCTAGTCAAAATATCTAAAAATGTTTACATTACAAAACATTTACTACACAAATAGAAATTATTGTCTTGTTTTGGGGAAAATAACTCAAAATGAAGAGAGTTTTTGCTTAAAATAAGATAAATAATCTGCCAATGGGGTGAGAAAAATAATCTTAATTCAAACAGAAAACAAGATTATTTTTCTCACCCCATTGGCAGATTATTTATCTTATTTTAAGCAAAAACTCTCTTCATTTTGAGTTATTTTCCCCCAAAACAAGACAATTACTTTTGCTCGTCTAGTAAATACTTCTTGTTGTAAGAATGTTTAGATGTTTGGACTAGAAACAAGACAGAAATACTGAGGAAGAAGAGCATCTTCAGCAGTGTTAGTGTTTTCTCACGAACGAACCGATGAGGTGGGCTGGTTAGATTTAAAAATCAGCCGCTCCTGAATCAATTAAGCATATTTACACAAATAACAGTTCCTCAACTCTATATTATAATAAAAAAGAAGAAAAAAAAAATCAAAAACAAACATTCACACAAAAATATAACATTTGAAATAATTATTAGCACCAGTGTATCAGATAAAAGTCTTGCTACGCCAATGTACAAAGTTGCATAGTGTTGAGTTTTGCTCATGTTAATGTGATTCGATCTGTAATAAGCAGCAGCGTCTGAAAATAACACACACATTAAACTGCAATGATGAGATCAGCGGAGCCATGCGGGGACTTCAGTACTGAGCGATTTATATACACACGAGCTGAAATACTGTATTCACGCGTACGGCGCACATTATCGGTACCAAACGGAGCACGAGGGGCGAAAGCAGATCAAGATTCCTTCACTGTTAGCGCGGAGCGATAGCGTTACCGATGATGATGTACACTAGCTTAGGTAGCGCACTTCCCCTGATTATAACGCACGATTCTGATCCATCAGAGACGTCTGAGAGGAAGAGCTGGAGGAGGTGCAGTCATGTGGGATCAAGGCCTCTAAAAGCTGGCTATAGCACACACACACACACACACACACACACACACACACACACACACACACACACACACACAAATACGCACAAACACACGCGGCTGGTGAGCGCCATTGCTTGGAGTTCTCTTCATGTAGCAAAAAATTAAAAGCTGCTGTTGTCTTCTGTTTGTAAAACATGATTTTGAAGAAATGTGTAGAAACATAAACAAACAATAACCTAATAAAAGGAAATAAAATGCGAGTAAAAGCATTTGAAATGAAAAAGGCTGTTTTGGTTGCGGGTGGTGTGGGGCACGGGGATGGAGGAGTGTATGGAGGAGGATGGAGTAGTGTATGGAGGAGGAGGATGGAGGAGTGTATGGAGGAGGATGGAGGAGGAGGATGGAGGAGTGTATGGAGGAGGGAGGAGCTTATCGAGGAGGATGGAGAAGTGTACGGAGGAGTGTATGGAGGAGCTTATCGAGGAGGCTGGAGAAGTGTATGGAGGAGGAGGGTGGAGGAGTGTATGGAGGATGGTGGAGGAGGATTGAGGGAGTGTATGGAGGAGTGTATGGAGGAGGAGAGTGGAGGAGTGTATGGAGGAGGAGGATGGAGGAGTGTATGGAGGAGGATGGTGGAGGAGTGTATGGCAGGCGTAGCGCGGGCGTAGCGGAGGTCAAGGCGTCTCCAGAGACGGCGTGTTGAAGCAGCCTTCAGGCAGAGTGTTCTTGATGTCGTTCAGGTTAGCGATGTCCGCTCGGATCTCTCGGATCTGCCGATCGTAATCGGTGATCAGGTCCTCCTGGCTCTTGGCCACATCGGTCAGCTCCTTCAGCTTCCTGTCCAGCTCACTGCCGGTCATCTTATCCTTGGCCTCTTTCAGAGCGGTATCAATCTGGTTCAGCTTGCTCAGGTCCACCTTATCAATGTTGCCTGAAACAGCATACAGGGCTGTTATAATTGTGTGTGTGTGTACACACACATAAACCATACATACACACACACACACATTAACACACACACATTCATGCATGCATACACACATATATACATACCATACATACACAGACATGCACATGCATGAATGAACTCGCACAAGCACACACACGAACACACATGAACGAACACGCACAAGCACGAACATGCAGACGCACGCACACACACGTACGAACACGAGCACGCAAGAACAAGAACACGAACGAACACGAGCACGCACAAACACGAGCACGCACAAACACGAGCACGCACGAGCACGCACGAACACGAGCACGCACGAACACGAGCACGCACGAACACGAGCACGCACGAACACGAGCACGCACGAACACGAGCACGCAAGAACACGAGCACGCACGAACACGAGCACGCACGAACACGAGCACGCACGAACACGAGCACGCACGAACACGAGCACGCACGAACACGAGCACGCAAGAACACGAGCACGCACGAACACGAGCACGCACGAACACGAGCACGCACGAACACGAGCACGCACGAACACGAGCACGCACGAACACGAGCACGCACGAACACGAGCACGCAAGAACACGAGCACGCACGAACACGAGCACGCACGAACACGAGCACGCAAGAACACGAGCACGCAAGAACACGAGCACGCAAGAACACGAGCACGTACGAACACGAGCACGCAAGAACAAGAACGAACACGAGCACGCAAGAACAAGAACACGAACGAACACGAGCACGCACGAACACGCACGAACACGAGCACGCACGAACACGCACGAAGACACGCACGCACGCACGCACGAACGCACGCACGCACGAACACACGCACGCACGAACACACGCACGCACGAACACGCACGAACGAACACACGCACGAACGAACACACGCACGAACGAACACACGCACGAACGAACACACGCACGCACGAACACACGCACGCACGAACACACGCACGAACACACGCACGCACGCACGAACACACGCACGCACGCACGAAACACACGCACGCACGAACACACGCACGAACGAACACACGCACGAACACACGCACGAACGAACACACGCACGAACACACGCACGCACGCACGAAACACACGCACGCACGAACACACGCACGAACGAACACACGCACGAACGAACACACGCACGAACGAACACACGCACGCACGAACAGACGCACGCACGAACACACAGACGCACGAACACACAGACGCACGAACACACAGACGCACGAACACACAGACGAACGAACAGACGCACGAACGAACAGACGCACGCACGAACACACAGACGCACGAACACACAGACGCACGAACACACAGACGCACGAACACACAGACGAACGAACAGACGCACGAACGAACAGACGCACGCACGAACAGACGCACGAACGAACACACGCACGAACAAGCACATACACATGCATAGATACACACACACACGCATATACACATACATGCACTTATATACTCATACATACACACAAATATATACATTAATTTATATATTTTTATAGTTTTCCTTGTAATCGTTAATTTTTTATTTCAAATGTATTTAAATTAATAAGAACAATTTGTAATAGTTTGAGTTAACACTCGCAATAACTGGAAAAATATGATAACGATATCTCTGATCTGACTGAGGAAGAGTGATGGACCTCACATGACACACTTCAAGCTCAGAATGCTAAACGCAGAAAGGAGAATGATTGGCTATGGTATCCGTCTTACCGAGCTGGCTTAATAAGTCGTTGATTGTGTTCAGCACGGTCCTGACAGCATTTTTGGCTTTCCTGGCATTGCCCTCGGCTTCTTTAGCGTTATCAGACGCCTGTGAAGAACAGCAGAGTTAACACACACACACACACACAGAGCCAGCAGTGAGCTATTAGAGGGACGCTAAGAGCATAGCCCACCATGGACGCCATCATCATGTCAGCATCCGCCTCGGCCTTCTTCTTCTGCAGCTCGTTCTCCGCTGCTGTCAGCTGGTCCATCATACTGTTCACTTCTCCATCCAGTGCCATAGTGTCCTCAAAGGCCTTTTCTGCTTCGGCCTTAGTCTTCGCAGAGCCCTGATTAACAAAATGCAAATAAAGGAGTTTAGTATATATAGGCACTGTGGTGTGAGGCTGTGGTGAGGCTGTGGTGAGGCATGGTGTGAGGCTGTGGTGAGGCATGGTGTGAGGCTGTGGTGAGGCATGGTGTGAGGCTGTGGTGAGGCGTGGTGTGAGGCTGTGGTGAGGCTGTGGTGAGGCGTGGTGTGAGGCTGTGGTGAGGCTGTGGTGAGGCGTGGTGTGAGGCTGTGGTGAGGCGTGGTGTGAGGCTGTGGTGAGGCTGTGGTGAGGCGTGGTGTGAGGCTGTGGTGAGGCGTGGTGTGAGGCTGTGGTGAGGCATGGTGTGAGGCTGTGGTGAGGCTGTGGTGAGGCTGTGGTGAGGCGTGGTGTGAGGCTGTGGTGAGGCATGGTGTGAGGCTGTGGTGAGGCTGTGGTGAGGCTGTGGTGTGAGGCTGTGGTGAGGCTGTGGTGAGGCGTGGTGTGAGGCTGTGGTGAGGCGTGGTGTGAGGCTGTGGCGTGGCTGTGGTAAGGCTGTGGTGTGACTGTGGTGAGGCGTGGTGAGGGGCTGTGGCATGGCTGTGGTGTGGCTGTGGTGAGGCGTGGTGAGGGGCTGTGGCAAGGCTGTGGTGAGGCTGTGGCATGGCTGTGGTGTGGCTGTGGTGTGGCGTGGTGAGGGCCTGTGGCATGGCTGTGGTGTGGCTGTGGCATGGCTGTGGTGTGGCTGTGGTAAGGCTGTGGTGTGGCTGTGGCAAGGCTGTGGTGTGGCTGTGGTGAGGGGCTGTGGCATGGCTGTGGTGTGGCTTTGGTGAGGCGTGGTGAGGGGCTGTGGCAAGGCTGTGGTGAGGCTGTGGCATGGCTGTGGTGTGGCTGTGGTGTGGCGTGGTGAGGGCCTGTGGCATGGCTGTGGTGTGGCTGTGGCATGGCTGTGGTGTGGCTGTGGTAAGGCTGTGGTGTGGCTGTGGCAAGGCTGTGGTGTGGCTGTGGTGAGGGGCTGTGGCATGGCTGTGGTGTGGCTTTGGTGAGGCGTGGTGAGGGGCTGTGGCAAGGCTGTGGTGAGGCTGTGGTGAGGCGTGGTGAGGGGCTGTGGCATGGCTGTGGTGTGGCTGTGGTGAGGGGCTGTGGCATGGCTGTGGTGTGGCTGTGGTGAGGGGCTGTGGCATGGCTGTGGTGTGGCTGTGGTGAGGGGCTGTGGCATGGCTGTGGTGTGGCTGTGGTGAGGGGCTGTGGCGTGGCTGTGGTGTGGCTGTGGTGAGGGGCTGTGGCATGGCTGTGGTGTGGCTGTGGTGAGGGGCTGTGGTGTGGCTGTGGCGAGGCCGTGGTGTGGCTGTGGCATGGCTGTGGTTTAATGTTCTTCATCTGAACATGTTCTCAACTCTCAATGACTCTCAATGGTTTAATGTTCTCAACTCTCAACTTTAATGTTCTCAACTCAACATGTACCTTCTGTACGTCATTAGCGATTTTCTCCGCTTGCTCAGCCTTGTCCTTCGCATCTTTAGCGTCTGCCGCGGCGTTGCCTAAAGCCGCCTCAGCTCGCCGGGTCTTGTCATTGGCTTCATTGATTGTCGCATTGATTTCAGGGATTCGCCTCATGGCATCCTCAGCAGCAGTTTTATTGTCATTCACTCTCTTGTCGAAGTCTAAAAATGAGACACAAAAATGTATACATATCTAAATAAACAAATCAATATAATTAGTTTGAAATATATATTTATGATTTAACCCTTTATGGTACAGCATTGCCATATGGCAACAATTGATCTCTACCAATTTTATTGTTATTCAGAAAAAAAAAAAACCCAATACATTTCCCTGTGGGAATTAAAAGGGTAGGTCTTAGTGATGGTGTAAGAAATAATGTAAAGTAAGTCACATGTCTCCACAGTGGAACTGCAGTCGTGTATTTGGCATTGGGATTTTTATATAGATAGTAGCATCAACAATATGATAGCCGTTATTTATTTAATGTGTTTACTGTAGTTGTGAGTGTTTATGTATCGAAATTATTTCTTCTTTTCAGAAAACGAATACAGTGATATTTTTATGGTAGGGCGATGAGTGATGAGAGTGAGTTAATTATAGGGATTCAATTATAGGAAGCTACTTATTTCTGGTTTCCATGAGTCCCAAGTAAATCAATCAATCAATTTCTAAAAGAAACAAGCATTTAAATACAAAAGAAAATCATACATTTATAGAAAAAAACTTTTTGGACAATTTTTCCTATGGCAATGTTTACCTAAGTACTATTTTTTTCTTTTTTGGTTCGTATAATTGAATCCATTTCATGTAATAAAAACTTTTATTTAAAAGAAGATATTTTGAAGAATGTTTGCAACCAAAGCAGATTCACTATTATAGTATTTCCCTTGCTATGCTAGTGAAGGGTTGCTCTATCTGCTTCGGTTACAAACATTCTTCAAAATATCTTCTTTTGTGTTCAGCAGGAGAAAGAAACTCATACAGGTTTGGAGCAACATCAGGAGAGTAAATGAGGACCGAATTGTCATTTTTGGGTGAACTATCCCTTTAATATTTCATGTTCAGAACATAAAGCATCCCAATGTGGGTTAAATATTTCATTAGATGTTTTTTATTATATATATAATAAATCAAATATTTATTTTCTTTTTTGTATTATTATTGGAGAAAAAGATGCCCGGTGAAGAGGCCTCACCTCTGAGGTTGGTTAATATGTCCTGCGCTTCTTGGAAGGTAGATTTGCCTTTTTTTGCCGCTTCCTCAGCCAAAGCTTTCGCTGCATCTGCTCGAGCCAACAACTGATCGGCCGTCTGAGGAGAGGCAGACGACACACAACACACTCCTTAACCGGCTAACACTCCGACATTTACTGTTCATCAGCAACAGATTTACTTAGCATGACAAACAAATGCTCTTCTTATTCAGAAATGTTGTCTTGTTTCCAGTCTAAATATCTAACAATTCTTAAATCAAGATGCATTTACTAGATCAGTAAAACGATATACAATATTTTTTATTGTTTTGTTGAAAATAAAATCTAAATGAAGTGAGTTTTTGCTTAAAACAGGCGAAATGATCTGCCAATGGGGTGAGAGAAATAATCTTATTTCTGATTGAAATCTTGTTTCTTGTTTCCGTCCCAAACAGAAATAAGATTATTTTTCTCCCCCCCATTGGCAGATCATTTTGCCTGTTTTAAGCAAAAACTCTCTTCATTTAGATTTTTTTTCCCAGAAAACAAGCAAAAATATCTCATCTCAAAGAGTAACTTTACACTCGGAGCAGGTTTCATAAGCACGGAGAGCTCATGGTTCAGCTCTTTCATTAAAAGCATGACATTTAACTCGATCAGATTAGGATCTGGACTGTGAGGAGTGGCATCACTCGTCTCTCATCAGTCTCGGGGATATCTTGCATATTAAAGGGTTAATTCACCCACAAATGAAATGTCTGTCATTAACTCCTCTCCCTAATGTCGCTCCACACCCGTAAGACCTCCGCTCATCTTCACACACAGTTTAAGATATTTTATATTTATTGATTCAGGATTCGGATCGCCAATGTCACGTGATTTCAGCCGTTTGACACGCGATCCGAATCGCTGACTCATAACCGTTTGAATCTTTATTTGAGGATTGAACACAAACGCGAAAGAGAAGCCAATGCTGAATAAAGTCGTAGTTTTTGTTATTTAGGTTAGGTTACTTTTATTGTACCCGTAGGTAAATTTGTTTGTTTTACAGTGCAATGACTATGGCATCCAATACAAAAAACAAAAACACAACACAAAATACTCCACAACACATAAGGACAAAAAAAAAAAAAAAAAAAAAAAAAAAACAATGAATCATAAAACCCTAGTACAATATTTCTAAGAACCACCTCTACATTTTGTTAATCATGCTAATCGCATTTGGTATGAAGCTGCTCTTATATCTTTTTGTTCTACACCTTGGGACTTTATACCTCCTCGCAGACGGCAATAACTGAAACTCACTGTGCAGGGGATGGGAGTCGTCATGTAAGATTGAGAAGGCCATCCTTTGTAACTGTTTGGTATACAGGGATGCCACTCCTGGTTTGGAATCACCTATCAAACGGCCAGACCATTTTACTATCTGATCTAACTGATTTTTTGCCTTTAAGGATATCTGACCATACCATACTACAGTGGAGAAGGACAACACAGATTCAATAAAAGCATGATAAAACATTTTCATTATTGTTCGGTCAATATTAAACACAGATAATTTCCTTAGGCAATACAAACGCTGGTGCCCCTTTTTGCAAAGAGCCTCACAGTTCTTTTCAAAATTTAGTTTCTCATCAATAATAGTCCCAAGGTATTTGTATGATTGTACATACTCTATTGTTTGGCCTTTAATTGAGGTTGATTTACTCGGATGAGTACTTTTTCTAAAATCAATGATCATGTCCTTGGTCTTTGATATATTAAGCTGTAAGTAAGATTCCTCACACCAATTGACAAAGTCCTCAATAATTGGGCCATGTGAGGTCTCATTCTCTTTAAGTAAACTCAAAATAACTGAGTCATCCGCATACTTTATAATAATTCTATCATCATACATGCTTTGACACATATTTGTATATAAAATAAATAAAATTGGAGATAGCACACATCCTTGAGGAGACCCTGTAGAGGAACTCCTCTGTTCAGATAAGACACCATTTACTCTGACTCTCTGTGTTCTGTTAATTAAGAAATCCAAAATCCAACCCATCAAATTTTTGCTTAACACAAACTGATCTAAAAGCCTCTTGATTAAAATGTGTGGTTGGATTGTATTAAAAGCTGAAGAAAAATCAACAAATAAAAGTCTAGCATGGGTCCTCTGGCCATCCAAATGTCCTAATAGCAAATTTAGCATTGTGACTGTAGCGTCATGTACTCCTCTGTGAGGTCTATATGCAAACTGCATAGGGTCCAATTTATGTTCGGTCACCCTTAGGATCTCTGACCGCACCAATTTCTCAAAGATTTTCATTAAAATGGAAGTCAAAGCAACCGGCCTGAAATCATTAATCATCTTTGGACCACTACATTTAGGAACAGGGATGACCACTGCATCCTTCCAGAGAATCGGTACATGTTGTGTCTTCAGAGACTTATTATAAATATCATGAAATACAGGACTCAGTTCTTTTGCACATGACTTTAATAGTCTGCCACAGATGCTATCAGGACCAGGGCTTTTATTTGCTTTTACAAGTCTAAAAGCTTTTTCAACCTCCTGAAGGTCGATATTAAAATGCTGATCATCCACTAATTTAGAATTCAAATCCTGGATTTCTTTACTGAAATCCAAATTGTCAAAACGACAGTAAAAGTAATTTAGTGCATTTGCCAGTTCAAAATCAGAATTAAAACCATTTAAAGTAACCTGATTGCTGCAGTTTGAGTTCTGAAGGCCTACTATTGTTTTCATATTTGCCCATGCTGAGCCAGGATTTTTGGATGCCATCTTATTTTCTAATTTTTCCTTATAGCTTTGTTTAGCTTTAAGGATTTCAGTCTTCAAATCCTTAGTAGCCACATGTAAGTCCATAGTTGTTCCGTGTTTAAATGCAAATTTTTTCCTTTGTAAACAGGACTTTACTGATTTAGTAACCCAGGGCGTATTGTTGGAATAAATTTTGACCTTTTTACATGAGATTATCATGTCCCTGCAAAAAGCCATATATGAGCATGTGACATCCACCATTGAGTCCAAATCGTCACCACAGGCCTGTTTAAAAATGTCCCAATCTGTACAGCTGTAACAGTCTTGTAGACAGGACACATCATCTTCTGACCACACTCTGATGTCCTTAGTCACTGTTTTCTCCCTTTTTAAAACAGTCTTGTATATGGGCAACAGATGGACACAATTGTGATCTGACGAGCCCAAGGGGGCCAGAGGAATAGATTTGTATGCACTTTTCACCGATCCATAGCACAGATCTAAAGTCTTTCCCCGTCTGGTCGGACAGGAGACATACTGATGGAAAGTTTTAAGAGTCTGTTTTAGGGAAACATGATTAAAGTCACCAAGGATGAAATTTGGTGCCTCCGGTGAGATTGACTGCAGCCTCTGTACAACATCAAATACTGTACTAGTGGCCGACGCGGAGTTCGCCTTCGGGTGAATGTAAACTGTTGTAATAAAAATCTGAGGGAACTCTCGAGGTAGATAAAACGGTCTCAAGGACACCGATAAAAGTTCTACATCAGGCGTACAAATACGCTCTCTGACAGTAACACATGAGCAATATCGCTTGTTGACATACAAACATACCCCTCCTCCTTGGGTTTTCCCCGTCACCTTTGATAGTCGATCCAGACGAAAAGGGACTCCGAATCCATCCATACACAAATCGACATCCCGATCACACTCTGTGAGCCATGTTTCGGTAAATGCCATAATACAACAGTTCATAAAGTTCTTTTGGTAACGAACATTTCCTTGAAGCTCATCCACTTTGTTCCTCAGTGATTGTACATTTCCCATAATCATCGAAGGCAATGGAGCCCGGTTGAAACGCTGTTTCTTTAGGCGAGTTTTTACGCCGCCTCGTTTGCCCCTTTTCCTTTTCTTTACCGTGTCCCTTGCTTCCTGGTAATCCCTACGAATCGAATTTACATTCAACGTTAGATTTTCCCGAACTGCGTTGCTGTTCTTGAGCTGCAGCAATGTCTCTCTCGTATATGTTATCCTCCCTTGGCATAAAGCCCCGCAAGTTTTACCGGCGGCCATCCAGTACATCACCACAAGCCATAACGCAAAAAGATAAAAAACATCCATTTCGACTAAATATAAAACTTTAAGAGCACTCCTTCAGTAGAAACATAAAAAAAAAAAAAAAAAAAAAAAAAAAAAAAAAAAAAAAAAACGGATAAAAACATTTAGGACACTATATTTTTGGACCCAAATGTATTTTGGATGCTTCAAGAGACTCTAATTAACCCACTGATGTCTCATATGGACTACTGTGATGATGTTTTTATTCCCTTTCTGGACATGGACAGTATAGTGTGCATACACTTGCATACGCTCTCGGACTAAATATAAAATATCTTAAACTGTGTGTGAAGATGAACGGTGGTCTTACGGGTGTGGAGCGACATTAGGGAGAGGAGTTAATGACAGACAGTTCAGTTTTGGCTGAACTAACCCTTTAACCCTTTAATGTGAAACAGCAGCTCAACTCAATATTCTCAGAGCTAATCTCAAACAGCCAAGACAAAACAAGAACATAAAAGTCAAATCTCCTGTACCTGTTGCTCGGTCTTCCCTTTGTCCAGCAGTTTTCGGACCTCTGTCTCTTTGCCCCTCAGGTCTTCTCTCAGGTCGTTGTACTCCTTCTCTGTCTTATCTATCAGTTTGTCCAGGTCGGATGCCTCCTTCTTAATCTTATTAGCCTCATCCTGAGAGAAACACAATTCAGGAGGATTTGATTATCGATGCATGTGAGCCAAATCAGCCAGAATTAGAGACAGTTCTGAGATCAGCACCTCTAAGGTTTTGGTGTCGACTGGAGGTAAGCTGGTCAGGTTGGCGTAGATCTTCAGAGCTTTGCCTCCTGCCTCTTCCGCTTCTGCATGGACTTTAGCTGCTTGTTTCTCCAGGTTCTTGGCCAGATCTTTGGCTTCTACATATCTGAGCACATCACAGCATGATCGGTTAAAGCATGGCCATCTGCATTTAAAATCACTAATGTTTCAAAATACTGCCTCAAATCATCTCAAAATCTGATTATATAATTTATAATAAAACAATATAATAAAAAAAACATTACATATGAATAAATAAATAGAATAAATAAATAAATACAATGAAATAAATTAAATATAAAATAAAAAAATGAATAAATATTAATTAAATAAATAAATATAAAATTAAATAAATAACTAAATATAACATTAAATAATCAGAAAAAAAACAAAATTAAATAAAAAAATATAAATTAAATAAATAAAAAAGTATTAAATAAATAAATAAAATTAATATAAAATAAAATTAATTCATTAAATTATTAAATTAAATAAACAAATATAAAATGTATAAATAAATATAAAATATAAAATCTTCTCCTTGCTTTGAGAAAGGAAGTCGTATAAAATGTGACGTACTTTCTGTTGAGATCGTCGATGTCGCCGCTTGTCCTGTTTTCCCCATCGAGCGCCTTCTTCAGCATGTTATAAGCCTTCGTGGAAGTGTCATTGGCATCCTTCGCAATCTTTTCGATCTGATCCGCATCTGCTTTATGTCTGTGCAAAGAGCCCCAGAAAGGTTCAATAAAACTGTGGAAAAGACCGACTGAATAAACACTGACTGAAATACTTTAACTCACTTTTCTGAGAGTTTACGGGCTTCCTCTGCCAGAAGCGTCATGTTATTTGGATCTCCAGAGGTTGTGGGTATTTTAATATCCTATGGGAGGTCAAATAGGATGATTATTAATGAATATTAACTGCGATTAAGAGACGTTTTAATGAGCATTAGCTGAAGTTAGTGTAATATGACGCCTCTCTCACCACTTTGCTGATGGCCTCTTTGGCCTTATCCAGCTCTTCTCTAGCGGTGTTGATCAGGTTCTCTGCTTCTCGGACCCGGTTCCGCGCTCGGTCCGCCTGCGAGCCCGTATTGTCCACCGTGTTCTTTATATTCTGCAGTCGGTTCCACTGGGCGCTCAGGGTCTTGTTGATGTTGTTTAGACGGTCCAAAAGCCCTTTATCCACTTCTGTACGACAATAGAGAAAGATAACGGAATAATTCTGAATCAAATAGTTCTTATTTTATCTAGTTAAATGATTCGTTCACTTCAGAATGAACATCTCCTGATAGTTTCCTCATCCCAGATCTTTGTGTCTTCTTTCTTCAGTCTTTTGAGGAAAACATTCCAGGATTTTTCTCCTCATAATGGACTTCAATGGGAACCAACGGCTGAAGGTCCAAATCAATGAGGAAGAGCTTCAGAGACTCTGATGATCCCAGAAGAATAGAGTCTGATCCAGACTAACCATCACACATTCACAACACAAATAAATGGGGATGCACAATATTTATCAGACAGATAAATTATCTGGCGATATGGGTGAAAATGACGTAATTTTTAAGCAGACATGTTCAGTTTTTATTTGTACTGTCTGCTCTCTAACCAAATTAATTCATTACATGAGAAGAACTTAATTATCGGTATCAGAATCGGCCACGAGAAGGACTTAATTATTGGTTATCGTTATCCAAATCAGCCACGAGAAGGACTTAATTATCAGTCATCGGTATCAGTCACATGAAGGACTTACTTATCGGTATCATAATCAGCCACGATAAGGACTTAATTATTGGTTATCGGTATCAGAATCAGCCACAAGAAGGACTTAATTATCGGTTATCGGTATCAGAATCAGCCACAAGAAGGACTTAATTATCGGTTATCGGTATCAGAATCAGCCACAAGAAGGACTTAATTATCGGTTATCGGTATCAGAATCAGCCACAAGAAGGACTTAATTATCGGTTATCGGTATCAGAATCAGCCACAAGAAGGACTTCATTATCGGTTATCGGTATCAGAATCAGCCACAAGAAGGACTTCATTATCGGTTATCGGTATCAGAATCAGCCACAAGAAGGACTTCATTATCAGTTATCGGTATCAGAATAAACCACAAGAAGGACTTAATTATCGGTTATCGGTATCAGAATCAGCAACAAGAAGGACTTAATTATCGGTTATCGGTATCAGAATCAGCCACAAGAAGGACTTAATTATCGGTTATCGGTATCAGAATCAGCCACAAGAAGGACTTAATTATCGGTTATCGGTATCAGAATCAGCCACAAGAAGGACTTCATTATCGGTTATTGGTATCAGAATCAGCCACGATAAGGACTTCATTATCGGTTATTGGTATCAGAATCAGCCATGATAAGGACTTAATTATCGGTTATCGGTATCAGAATCAGCCACAAGAAGGACTTCATTATCGGTTATTGGTATCAGAATCAGCCACAAGAAGGACTTAATTATCGGTTATCGGTATCAGAATCAGCCACAAGAAGGACTTAATTATCGGTTATCGGTATCAGAATCAGCCACAAGAAGGACTTCATTATCGGTTATCGGTATCAGAATCAGCCACAAGAAGGACTTCATTATCGGTTATCGGTATCAGAATCAGCCACAAGAAGGACTTCATTACCGGTTATCGGTATCAGAATCAGCCACAAGAAGGACTTAATTATCGGTTATCGGAATCAGAATCAGCCACAAGAAGGACTTCATTATCGGTTATCGGTATCAGAATCAGCCACAAGAAGGACTTCATTATCGGTTATCGGTATCAGAATCAGCCACAAGAAGGACTTAATTATCGGTTATCGGTATCAGAATCAGCCACAAGAAGGACTTTATTATCGGTTATCAGAGCAGTGCAAGTCGAGCATCTGAGGTTAAAGTGTATAAATGTTTCTTAGTGTAGTAAATGTGTGATGTTTAGTCTGGATCAGACTCTATTCCTCAGGGATCATCAGAGTTTCTGAAGCTCTTCCTCATTGATTTGGACCTTCAGCCGTTGGTTCCCATTGAAGTCCATTATGAGGAGAAAAATCCTGGAATGTTTTCCTCAAAAAACTGAAGAAAGAAAGACACAAAGATCTGGGATGAGACGGGGTGAGGAAACCATCAGGTAAATGACCCCATGACAGACAATACCTTTGCTAGCCTGAGCCTCGTCCAGTAAGTCCATTATGGTCTTCTCTGCCTCCTTCAGTCGGTCCTCGAAGGCCTTGTCACTCACTGTATTCTCACTGTTGTCCAGATTATCGATCAGATTCTGCAGTTCCAGAAGCTTCTGTCTCTGCTGGTTCACCTGCTCAGAAAGAACACAGTGAAGCGGTGTCTCCTGTTATAAAGCCTAAGGTCCTGTGTCCATGAGAAGGCCTCACACCTTGTCTCTGACCAGGCTGTAGCAGTTTGGACACTGCTGGCATCCCGGAGTGGAGCGGTTGTAGAAGTAGTTCTCCTCACACATGTCACAGCGGCTTCCCACAAAGCCTGGGAGACACTGGCAGCGGCCATCCTCCTTACACTGAGCGGACTGAGAGCCTTCCGGGTCACAGTCACAAGCTGCAAACACACACCACGGGTCAGTGCGACAAATCACACACACCAGGGGTCAATGCAACAAATCACACACACCATGCGACAAATCACACACACACACAACGGGTCAGTGCGACAAATCACACACACCAGGGGTCAATGCAACAAATCACACACACCATGCGACAAAACACACACACACACAACGGGTCAGTGCGACTAATCACACACACACACAACGGGTCAGTGCGACTAATCACACACACCAGGGGTCAGTGCGACAAATCACACACACCACGGGTCAGTGCGACCAATCACACACACCACGGGTCAGTGCGACAAATCACACACACAACGGGTCAGTGCGACACATCACACACACACCAGGGGTCAGTGCGACAAATCACACACACCACGGGTCAGTGCGACCAATCACACACACCACGGGTCAGTGCGACAAATCACACACACAACGGGTCAGTGCGACACATCACACACACACCAGGGGTCAGTGCGACAAATCACACACACCACGGGTCAGTGCGACACATCACACACACACCAGGGGTCAGTGCGACAAATCACACACACCACGGGTCAGTGCGACAAATCACACACACCAGGGGTCAGTGCGACAAATCACACACACACACAACGGGTCAGTGCGACAAATCACACACACACACACACAACGGGTCAGTGCGACTAATCACACACACCAGGGGTCAGTGCGACAAATCACACACACCACGGGTCAGTGCGACTAATCACACACACCAGGGGTCAGTGCGACAAATCACACACACACACCACGGGTCAGTGCGACTAATCACACACACCAGGGGTCAGTGCGACAAATCACACACACAACGGGTCAGTGCGACAAATCACACACAACGGGTCAGTGCGACTAATCACACACACCAGGGGTCAGTCCGACAAATCACACACACACACCAGGGGTCAGTGCGACAAATCACACACACACACACGGGTCAGTGCGACTAATCACACACACCAGGGGTCAGTGCGACAAATCACACACACAACGGGTCAGTGCGACAAATCACACACACACACACGGGTCAGTGCGACAAATCACACACACACACCACGGGTCAGTGCGACAAATCACACACACCACGGGTCAGTGCGACAAATCACACACACAACGGGTCA
The DNA here is from genome assembly GCF_024679245.1 of Pseudorasbora parva. Lineage (NCBI taxonomy): Eukaryota > Metazoa > Chordata > Actinopteri > Cypriniformes > Gobionidae > Pseudorasbora > Pseudorasbora parva. Next base: position 888,413 of record NC_090180.1, read on the forward strand.
GTGCGACAAATCACACACACAACGGGTCAGTTCGACAAATCACACACACACCAGGGGTCAGTGCGACAAATCACACACACACCAGGGGTCAGTGCGACAAATCACACACACACACACAACGGGTCCGTGCGACAAATCACACACACCACGGGTCAGTGCGACAAATCACACACACACACAACGGGTCAGTGTGACAAATCACACACACACACACACACACACAACGGGTCAGTGCGACAAATCACACACACATACACACAACGGGTCAGAGCGACAAATCACAAACACACACAACGGGTCAGTGCGACAAATCACACACACACCAGGGGTCAGTGCGACAAATCACACACACCACGGGTCAGTGCGACAAATCACACACACAACGGGTCAGTGCGACAAATCACACACACCAGGGGTCAGTGCGACAAATCACAGACACAACGGGTCAGTGCGACAAATCACACACACCAGGGGTCAGTGCGACAAATCACACACACCAGGGGTCAGTGCGACAAATCACACACACCAGGGGTCAGTGCGACAAATCACACACACCAGGGGTCAGTGCGACAAATCACACACACCACGGGTCAGTGCGACAAATCACACACACAACGGGTCAGTGCGACAAATCACACACACCAGGGGTCAGTGCGACAAATCACACACACAACGGGTCAGTGCGACAAATCACACACACCAGGGGTCAGTGCGACAAATCACACACACCAGGGGTCAGTGCGACAAATCACACACACCACGGGTCAGTGCGACAAATCACACACACAACGGGTCAGTGCGACAAATCACACACACCAGGGGTCAGTGCGACAAATCACACACACAACGGGTCAGTGCGACAAATCACACACACCAGGGGTCAGTGCGACAAATCACACACACCAGGGGTCAGTGCGACAAATCACACACACCAGGGGTCAGTGCGACAAATCACACACACCAGGGGTCAGTGCGACAAATCACACACACCAGGGGTCAGTGCGACAAATCACACACACCAGGGGTCAGTGCGACAAATCACACACACCACGGGTCAGTGCGACAAATCACACACACAACGGGTCAGTGCGACAAATCACACACACCAGGGGTCAGTGCAACAAATCACACACACCACGGGTCAATGCAACAAATCACACACACCACGGGTCAATGCAACAAAATCACACACACACACAACAGGTCAGTGCGACAAATCACACACACACACACCAGGGGTCAGTGCGACAAATCACACACACACACAATGGGTCAGTGCGACAAATCACACACACACACACAACGGGTCAATGCAACAAAATCAACCACACACACACACACAACAGGTCAGTGCGACAGAGATGGATAGAATAAGGCAGAACGTACGTTTGCAACCGGATGAAGTGAATCCGAAGAAGTTGACCTCACAGCGCTCGCAGTGTTGACCTGTGACCCCGGGCTGACACTCGCATTGGCCGCTGATGATGTCACACTGCCCGTTTGTGGAGCCAATGGGGTTGCAGTTGCATCTGAGGAAACATTCACAGATTATGAAGGTTTTCGGAACGTTTCGCAGAATCAGTCGTGTGTTTACACTGCACTAAATGCTCTTCTAACTCAGTATTTTTGTCTTGTTTCTAGTCCAAACATCTAAAAGCTCTTAAAACAAGAAGTATTTCCTAGACAAGCTAAAGTAATTGTCTTGTTTTGGGGAAAGTAACTCAAAATGAAGAGAGTTTTTGCTTAAAATGAGATAAATAATCTTAGCCTGACAAGCCAGAGCCACATCAAGATGTTTGGTCTGGAAGCTCCCCATTGGCGGCTCAATCTGAGGGGCGGGATAAACGGCTGTCTGTCAAACTCCCTCTCTGATCTGATAGGATAGCGCTACAACCAACCAGAGCTCGAAGGTGAAGCAGAGCTGACAGATTAAATATTCGCCGTATCCGGTCGGCTAAACTCGAACACATCTTCCCTTCTTCAGAATGACTTCAGTGCCATTCTTTGTTCTTTTCTCAGAGAAAAGCTGAACTCAAGTCTTCCAGAGTCGCGGTCAGAGCTGATTCGACAGACCGCCGTTCGCCAGCTTCTGTGTTTACTAGAAGCACACACTCGCAACTCGGCCGTCATTATGTTAAGCCCCGCCCACCGACTCTATACACGATGTGATTGGCCCGACCAGAGTTTGGTTTTTACAGCACAGACGTGTATTGAGAGTTGCTAGACGACACTCGTGGCAGATTAGATTTGCTGCTGCTAGGGTGCGTCTAGATTTCTAGGATCTGCCAATGGGGTGAGAAAAATAATCTTAATCCAAACAGAAAACAAGATTATTTTTCTCACCCCATTGGCAGATTATTTATCTTATTTTAAGCAAAAACTCTCTTCATTTGGAGTTATTTTTCCCAAAACAAGACATTTTTTGCTTGTCTAGTAAATGTTTCTTAATGTAAGAATGTTTAGATATTTTGACTAGACAAAAATACTGAGTAAGAAGAGCATTTTTTTCAGATTATGAAGGTTTTCTAAGCGTTTCTCAGGATTTATGATGTGTGTATAGACGGCTGTAGTACCGCTCGCAGCCTCTGCCGCTCTGCAGGTTGTAGAATCCGGGCTCACACACACTGCAGTCTCTGCTGACGACATGAGGAAGACACTCACAGTCGCCCGCGGCAGAGCAGGAGGTCTGCTGGTCCACCGTCCCATACGGAGAGCACGAGCACGCTGCACACATCAACACGTTATAGCATATTAATGGCCCCACTCCTCTCCCTAATGTCGCTCCACACCCGTCAGACCTCCGTTCATCTTCACACACAGTTTAAGATATTTTATATTTAGTCCGAGAGCGTATGCAAGTGTATGCACACTATACTGTCCATGTCCAGAAAGGGAATAAAAACATCATCACAGTAGTCCATATGAGACATCAGTGGGTTAATTAGAGTCTCTTGAAGCATCCAAAATACATTTGGGTCCAAAAATAACACGACATGATCCGAATCATGAATCGAATCGCTGACTCATAACCGTTTGAATCTTTATTTGAGGATTGAACACAAACGCGGAAGAGAAGCCAATGCTGAATAAAGTCGTAGTTTTTGTTATTTTTGGACCCAAATGTATTTTGGATGCTTCAAGAGACTCTAAACCCACTGATGTCTCATATGGACTACTGTGATGATGTTTTTATTCCCTTTCTGGACATGGACAGTATAGTGTGCATACACTTGCATACGCTCTCGGACTAAATATAAAATATCTTAAACTGTGTGTGAAGATGAGCGGAGGTCTTACGGGTGTGGAGCGACATTAGGGAGAGGAGTTAATGACAGACATTTCACTTCTGGCTGAACTAACCCTTTAAGATCTGGCACAGCTCTGAGAAAGCTCCTGATTAACTCACGTTTGCATTTGTCGGCTACATCCGGGGCTCGGGCATTGCCGTAGAAGCCTTGTTTGCAGCGGTCGCAGAAGACGCCGGCGGTGTTGTAGATGCACTTGAGGCACTCGCCCGTCTCTCGGTCGCAGTTCCCCACAGCGTTCGGGTCGATGTTATTATTGCAGCTGCAGGCCTGACACTCCCTCTTTTGGCCTTTCTCACCCTTAGGGTCCCCGAAGAAGCCGTCGTCACAGAGTTCACATCGCTTACCTGGAGACCGGTGCATGATTATCGGCTGCAATACTATATGCACTTAACTAACACCGTATATACCCGAATATAAGATGAGGAGTGTCCTAAACATAGGTTGAAAATGGGGGATGTCTTATATTTGCGATATAGACTAAATCACGGGGCGAAAGCAGAGGGAAACAGTAGAGGGCGCTAACATAATAGGCTTCGTAATGTCTGACAATTAGTTCAATGTGCAGCATTAAAGCCCATCTGCACTGCTGTTCTTACTGCAGCCCCACAGTTTAGTTTGTTTTAACACTTTAATGTCAGATGTGTTTGACTAAAAGCAGCAGGTTATTTTCTATCTATCGTCACAGTACCACAATCCCTAGTTTTCAGTCACGTGACTGTCGCGGAGCCTTGGAGGGCAAAACCGTCATATAACTGCAGCACAAGCCTGTCAGATTACCATCTTAAAACTAAAATATGTGAAGAAGATGCAGCACATTTTGGGCACTTCTGATCCATATGCAGCCCCTGGTGCAGTATTTCAAACACTAAAAACAGCGGGACGCTTTTAAAACGCTGTACGTGAAAAACACTACAGGGTGAGTTGCACTAATAAAGATTCAATTAAGCAAAGTTTAACACTAATCTAGGATTTGCTGATGTGGGTTTTATTTTAAATAGTTGCACCACTTCATTTTAAACACAGATTAATTTCGCAGTAAAACTGTTATAGAGCTGATCCAGCAGCAGACAAAGGGTGACCTGACGGCGAATCCTTATCAGTGCAAACCACCCTTAAAGTGCCTTAATGTGTTAAAACAGTGATATTAAAATATCACATTCAGGTTACAGCTTTCTCATGACGCATACTATACACAGGCGAGTAGATGAGCCCAGAAGATGAACGCAGCGTGTTTTCTTTATAATGGGTTTAAACCTGCACTAATATTCTGTGTTCATCTGCTTTCCTGTGCCAGTGTGCAACATCAGCACATCAATATTGAATTTGGTATGTTAATATCACTGTTTTACTGCATTAATACTGACTACAAACCTGTGATAATGACTGGCGGTCAACGGAGGAGAGCCTTGTTTGGCCCTCCAGGCGGCCGCTCCTATAAGCGTGGCCACACGTGAAAACTACACTCATTTTATTGTTGGTTTAACTTAAAACGGTAAGCAACCTGGTTGCCTTAAAATTTTTACTTCATTGAAATAAAAAAATTGAGTTGATACAATGAAAGAAATTGGTTTAATAAATAAAAACTAAATATTATTGTATCTGAACCACATAAAAAGTTTGATAAATCATGAAAATAGCACTATTTCACTGCGTCATCACAAATGAAACACACAATTACCCAATATGCTTACAACATCTTTTAATATTTTAATAAAGGTTGTCGATTCTCAAAAAATATTCATCGTATCAACTTAACTTTTTTATTTATAAAAGATTATACCAGGTAACTTATTTTGTAAATATTTTTTTACAGAGTATGAATTGCATACATAATAATTGTATTTTTGTGAAAAGGTTATTAATTTTTGTCACTCATTTACTCATTACTCCTTGACAGAGTGCACTTTATTTTGTGACAAATTATTCCAAAAATGTAATGAATTGTGTTAAAATGTTTTCCCAACTAAATATCAGTAGAATTTTGAAATTATTTTCTGTTGAAATCCCCAAAAATAAGTCTGGTAAATGTGTGGTGGTCTTATATTCGGGTATATACGGTATACTGAATAATCTCCAGGCCGGCTGAATGCCGCGGGTCTGTACCTGTGGTTCCAGCTGGGCAGTTTGTACAGACCACCTCTTTGGTTTTGGGCACCACAGCACACGTGGCCCCTGGTGGACAGGGACATTCTTTACAGTCTGAGGAAGAGCCACGCGTAGAGTCCCCATAGAACCCATCCTTACACCTCTCACAGCTCATGCCAGCAGTGTTGTGCTGGCAGCTACACATTCCTGCAAACACCAAAACAAGGACACACTGTAATACCACACATCACCACAAGATGGCCACATTACACAAAGACAAAGCCAAAAGTAGCACTAGTACTCCAACCAACCAGGCATAAAATTATGAACGGTGATAACACTGCTGATCTCTCCTGTTAGTGGGTGGGATATATTAGGCAGCAAGTGAACATTTAGTCCTCAGAGTTGATGTGTGTGAAGCAGGAGAAATGGGCAAGCGTAAGGATTTGAGCGAGTTTGGCCAGATTGTGACGGCTAGACGACTGGGTCAGAGCATCTCCAAAACTGCAGCTCTTGTGGGCTGTTCCCGGTCTGCAGTGGTCAGTATCTATCAAAAGTGCTCCAAGGAAGGACCAGTGGAGAACCGGCCACAGGGTCATGGGCGGCCAAGGCTCATTGATGACCGTGGGGAGCGAAGGCTGGCCCGTGGGGTCCGATCAAACAGACGAGCTACTGGAGCTCAAACTGCTCCAGAAGTTAATGCTGGTTCTGATAGAAAGCTGTCAGAATACACAGAGCAGCTCAGTTTGAGATGGCCCCAGGATGCACTATGGGAAGAAGGCGAGCCGGCGGAGGCAGTGTGATGCTTTGGCCAGTGTTCTGCTGGGAAACCTTGGGTCCTCCATCCATGTGGATGTTACTTTGACACGCTCCACCTACCTAAGCATTGCTGAGACCCTGTTCAGCGCGCATCTGAAAGTTCCTTCCCAGTGTGTGTTGCACGTGTGTGTGCGCTGTCATGACAATGAACAAAGTTGCCAACCATAGACTGCAAAAAATGACAACCTAGTCAGCAGTTCGATGAGGAGGGGTGTGTGCGGCAACAGTAGCGTGCGGAGCTGTCGAGTGATGTTCGATTGGCTGCCTGAGCTTCTTCGAGGATAAAGATCGACCAACTTTTTTTGAGCAAGCATTGATTATGCGTGACGGTCTCAATTTGCGGGAGGCGTGAATTCGGCTTCAAACACGGGCTAGGCGGGACGGGTGGTCACCCTAGGACCAACACAATATCATAATGTTATGCCTGATCTTAGGAATAGTAAATTTTGGGTATGCATGGAATACCTAGAAATGCCTCAGAATCTACAGTCTGTGTTTCGGCCTCTGACTGCATCTTAAATGTGATTTTCTTATTGTGGATTTAGATCTAGAACAGCACCGAAATTATATCATTAAAATCTCATGTAGTATATTTGAAAGGCTTTGTGTCGTCCAGAGCTCATGACCTTCCATAAGGCCCTCCTCCTGATGATAACAGTGAGAGCATCTGCAGCCGGTCGGCTCGAGTGTCCTGAGAGCTGATAGTAAAGGCACACCAACACTAGTGCGGTACTAACCTGTGGCGGGGTGGCAGGAGTCGCTGTGGCCGTTACAGCTGCAGGGCTCACAGGAGCTGAAGCGGCCCCGCTCCGGACGGCTCCGTCTGTAGCCCACAGCACACTCCTCACAGTGCTGGCCCTCGTAACCCTGAGGACACGAGCACTGCTCCACCCACCGGGCCGGAGGGCCAGAGCCACGCCGAGCTGACACCAGCGACACACGCTCCAGATAACCAGCACCTGCACAACATACACACACACACATCAGTTAACATCACCAGATGGATGAGTGGATGGATGAGTGGATGGATGGATGGATGAGTGGATGGATGGATGGATGAGTGGATGGATGGATGGATGGATGAGTGGATGGATGAGTGGATGGATAGATGAGTGGATGGATGAGTGGATGAGTGAGTGGATGAGTGGATGGATGAGTGGATGGATGAGTGGATGGATGGATGAGTGGATGGATGAGTGGATGGATGAGTGGATGGATGGATGAGTGGATGGATGGATGGATGAGTGGATGGATGAGTGGATGGATGGATGAGTGGATGGATGAGTGGATGGATGAGTGGATGGATGAGTGGATGGATGGATGAGTGGATGGATGGATGGATGGACGGATGGGCAGATGGATGGGTGGATGGGCGGATGGATGGATGAGTGGATGGATGGGTGGATGGATGAGTGGATGGATGGATGAGTGGATGAGTGGATGGATAAGTGGATGGATGGATGGATGGAAGAGCAGATGGCTGGATGGATGAGCGGATGAGTGGATGGATGGATGAGTGGATGGATGGATGGATGAGTGGATGGATGGATGGATGAGTGGATGGATGGGTGGATGGATGGATGAGTGGAAGGATGAGTGGATGGATGGATGGATGAGCAGATGGCTGGATGGATGAGCGGATGGATGGATGAGTGGATGGATGGATGAGTGGATGGATGAGTGGATGGATGAGTGGATGGATGGATGAGTGGATGGATGAGTGGATGGATGGATGAGTGGATGGATGAGTGGATGGATGGATGAGTGGATGGATGAGTGGATGGATGGATGAGTGGATGGATGGATGGATGGATGGACGGATGGGCAGATGGATGGGTGGATGGGCGGATGGATGGATGAGTGGATGGATGGGTGGATGGATGGATGGATGAGTGGATGGATGGATGAGTGGATGAGTGGATGGATAAGTGGATGGATGGATGGAAGAGCAGATGGCTGGATGGATGAGCGGATGAGTGGATGGATGGATGAGTGGATGGATGGATGGATGAGTGGATGGATGGGTGGATGGATGGATGAGTGGAAGGATGAGTGGATGGATGGATGAGTGGATGGGTGAGTGGATGGGTGAGTGGATGGATGGATGGATGAGCAGATGGCTGGATGGATGAGCGGATGGATGGATGAGTGGATGGATGGATGGATGGATGAGTGGATGAGCGGATGAGTGGATGGATGGATGAGTGGATGGATGGATGAGTGGATGGATGAGCGGATGGATGGATAGATGGACAGACAGACAGACAGACAGATGGACAGACAGACGGACAGACAGACGGACGGACAGACAGAAGGACAGACAGAAGGACAGACAGACGGACAGACAGACAGACAGACAGACAGACAGACAGATAGATAGCCAGACAGACAGACAGATAGCCAGACAGATAGCCAGACAGACAGACAGACAGACAGATAGACAGACAGACAGATAGCCAGACAGACAGACAGATAGCCAGACAGACAGACAGATAGATAGATGGACAGACAGACAGATAGCCAGACAGACAGACAGATAGCCAGACAGACAGACAGACAGACGTACTTCTAGCGCTGTAGGTTCCGCGGATCATTAAAGCCGTCAGATTGTGCAGCAGCTTCTGGAAGTCCGCGGGCTTCACTGTGGGTCTCCAGGGGTAGTCAGTGGTGTCATGGAGTCTGGAGGACAAACACATCATGCTCAACATGTTCATATCATAAATGTATTATTAGTAGTAATATGCATTGCTAAGGACTTCATTTGGACAACTTTAAAGGAGATTTCCTCAATATTTAGATGTGTTTGCACCCTCAGATTCCAGATTTTCAAATATTGTCCTATCCTGAAGACGCCATTTTGTGCTGCCATGTTTCTACGGTGGCCCTAAAGGGACAGAGCTCTAGCTACTCTCTGCTGTCTCAGACCACGTGTGTCCTGTGTGGGCCACTGTAGCTTCTCAGTGCGTCAGAAGGGAGGAGTGAGCGGGTGCAGTTCACAACCTCACCACTAGATGCCGATAAAACTTACACACTGCACCTTTAAATGAGGAGATTGAGCGCATTACCTGAACACGAAGGTCTGTGTGTCCTCCGTGGGGTAGGCGTTACCCTGGGCTATAAGCGGCACGGCCACACGAAGCCCCGCCCCCTCCAGCACCACGTCCTCCGCAGACAGCCGAGCGTCGTGTCTCTGAATGCGGAAGCTCAGCGTCAGGTTCTGGCCGTAGCTCAGCAGCTGATTACCAACAAACTTCTCTACACAAACAAAGAGCAAACCGTTAGGACAACATGATCTTCAGATAGGCCTCCACTGGCATTCAGTCCATTCCCACTCACAAGACCCATAAAGGCCCTAAACACATCGACACTACAGCGAAAAAAAATAATGACTTTATCCGCTGAGTTCTTGTCTTCCGTGTCGGTCTCGCTCCTCCTCTTCTGGGTCATGAACGGCGGAGCTGCGTCATATTCTCACGCATGCGTCGAGTTCACGACAATAACACGGCGGATAAAGTCGTTATTTTGATTTTTGTGCCAAAAAACTATTCTCGTCGCATTGTAAAGTGATTGTCCAGCCGCTGTAGTGAGATGGGCTGTGTGTCGATGTGTTTAGGGCCTTTATGGGTCTTGTGAGTGGGAATGGACTGAATGCCAATGGAGGCCTATCTGAAGCCTTTCTCAGCTTTACACTAAAATATCTTCATCTGTGTTCTGAAGATGAACGAAGGTCTGACGGGTGTCCAACCACATGAAGGCGAGTCATTAATGAGAATTTTCATTTTTGGGTGAACTAACCCCGTCTAATCTCCGATCGAGGGTTCTGGACCAGAATCAGCACAATATCGACAATGTGGATCGGGACATTCAGGAATGTCCTGATCCGATCCACGTTGTCGATATTGTGCTGATTCTGGTCCAGAACCCTTGATCGGAGATCAGACGGGAAAGAAATATGATCCGATACACTTTTTGCAGTGTACTGTCAACCAATGTTCAAGAAACTCGCATCTGTCTCTATACCTGGAGCCACAAAGTAGATGGGGAAGTAATCTTCAGAGATGAGTGAGATCTCCTGGGAACTGGCTGTCCATTGCACAGGGACGCTGGAGCCGTCTCGCTGCTGTCCTTTCCAGCCCTCCGCATCTGTTCAATAACATTACATTAGGTTCATCTAGGTTCAGTCTTTTGGTTGAGGCTCATTGGCTCAGGATGCTGCTCACCCCTGTCGAATGTGGAGCTGATGGTGTGTATGCTGTAGCCCTCGGCGCTCTCACACACTGTGGAGTGCTGGAAGCAGAAGCATGGAGTACATCCCTGCGGATTCTGGGGGTCCAGATTGAAGAAGCCAAGTTTACACCTGAAAGCAAGATGCACAAATTTATTAGCAAAGAGACAGATGATAGCCGATTGGCAAAACGGAGCAGTTGGTTCCAATCCAGTCCGGTTAAACACTCGCATACTAGAACAGTTTCAGTTTTAGTCTCTAGAATTTTTTACCTTCTCAAAAAAAGGTAAAATGAGACCCCAGAGCCCAAACCCAGTCATAAGGGTCAATGTTGAGATGTGTAGATGATCTGAAAGCTGAATTAATAATCTCTCCATTGATGTATGGTTTGTTAGGATAGGACAATATTTGAAAATCTGGAATCTGAGGGTGCAAAAACATCTAAATATTGAGAAAATCTCCTTTAAAGTTGTCCAAATGAAGTCCTTAGTGATGCATCCGCTGCAAAAAATGCTTTTCTTCCTTAGTATTTAGGGGCCAAGCACCGAAGGTGCGGAGGCACCTATTGAAACCGTTAGCGTTCTTCTTATTATTATTCTTCTTCCGCTCACAAGTCTATGGCAGCCCATAGAACCGCTCGCGGGAACATGATTAAATCTGGCACACATAAAAGACAGTCACAACTGTCAATATAGCAAATTTTGAGTCTCTAACTCAATCTCTCTAGCGCCACCAACTGTCCAAAGTGGCACTCATGTTTATGCTAATAACTCCTGAACTAAAAGGGCTAGAAACAAAATCCAAATTTTCTCTGACTCCTTGGCTCAAGCCGATTCGATTGCACCCTATGACGTCGATTTGAGTCATAATTTTCCAAAAAACTACTTTTTCGAACTCGTCCTAGACGGTTCGTCTGATTTGCACAAAAATTGAACCAGATCATCTTCAGACCATGGTGACAAAAAGTTATGGAATTCAAGTTGATTCTTCAAATCGTTTACGATAAATGTGCGAACAAATTTTACGTAGAGGTTGCAAAAGCACACTAAAGGCCATATCTCTGCAACGCTTTATCGTGTTCAAACCAAACTTGGTACCTGTCATCACAAGCATGACCTGAGGCAACATGCAGTGTTTCGGCGCAGTGCACCCTACTGGTCTGGAGATACAAAAAAGGGCTATTTTGGCTAATAACTTCTGAACCATTTATCCAAAAATCATAAAATGTATCTCCTTAGATACGGGGAGTCATGTCGAGTCAACTGATATCCAAGTTTACTAGGTCTGCCTTTTTGGCTGTTGGCCATTTTGATTTATGTGCTAAAATGCTGTATTTTATGAACGCATGAACATATTGTTACGAAACTTGGTATGGGTCATCAGCACAATGCCCTGAAGTAGCCTGAGAAGTTTCGAAACAGCGCCACCTAGTGGAGAATTTTTTCCCCCAAATGCTTATAACTTTGGGTGTGGTTGACATATTTGGATGGGAGTAACTTTTTTTGTCTCCTGAATCCTTGCCGAGTCCAATGATACCAGACTTGCCAGGTTTCGGCGTATGGTTTGCGCAGCATTGTAATTTAGTGCTTAAAGGGGGGGTGAAATGCTGTTTCATGCATACTGATCTTTTTACACTGTTAAAGACTTGGAATCCCATACTAAACATGGACAAAGTTTCAAAAGTTAAGGTGGACGTTTGATGGGAGTATTTTTTGTCAAAAATACTACTTCCGGTTAGTCATAAGTTTCGGCAAGTTTTTTGCGATCATGCGTCCACTTTGACGTTAATGGGGGCGGAATTTCCTTGTATGGGCCGTACGGACAATTCTACCGGAAGAGCGTGAGAGAGAGAGAGAGAGAGAGAGAGGGAGAGAGAGAGAGAGAGAGAGAGAGAGAGAGAGAGAGAGAGAGCGAGAGAGGGAGAGGGAGAGGGAGAGAGAGAGAGAGAGAGAGAGAGAGAGAGAGAGAGAGAGAGAGAGAGAGAGAGAGAGAGAGAGAGAGAGAGAGAGAGAGAGAGAGAGCGAGAGAGAGAGAGGGAGAGGGAGAGAGAGAGAGAGAGAGAGAGAGAGAGAGAGCGAGAGAGGGAGAGGGAGAGGGAGAGGGAGAGAGAGAGCAACAGGCTACGCCCATCAAAGCGCTGGCTCGTAGGCTGCTGGACAGGTGATGTGCACAACTAACAATGACATCAAAAAAGTGCGTTTTTGGTTGCCAGACCAAGACAGTCCTGCACAGATTCCCCAAAAACCCCGCGTTAAGGCAACAGTGGATGGAATTTGCTTTTCCGGATCAGCAACTGAGTTGCGCGAATGTTTATATCTGTTCGCTGCATTTCGGTGCCGACTGTTTCATAAACAAGGCCCAGCTCGACGCCGGATTTTCCCGATCGCTGAAGGATGGAGCAGTCCCAACGATAAAGGTCCCAACGTTAGAACCGCAGGCGGTGAGTGAGACTGCTTCAAATGTCTGTGTTTTTGCCTATGCTCATCAAGTAGCCCAAACATGATCACGTATAGTTAGTTGATCAATGGAGCATGCGATGTGTAGTGCGTGTACATTTGTTTAGCTGGCCACTATATGTGTAACTTTATGTTTGTGTATTGTAAAAGCACTCCAAACAACAATACACAAAGAGGGGGGAAATATGTTGAACTAAATAAGCACGCTTCTTCATTCAAATGCACTACTATTCCGTGTCTTTCTATGTAAACACTAACTTAGCCTGCCGTGCAAAACCAGTCCGCTTACTGTCTACACAAACCACGCGTAAACACACACACACACACGTGCACAACTGCACTTCCCACATGTACACCTTCAAAGACAAAAATACGACGATATAATTCAAGTATAAATATGTAAATAACACGAGCCGCTAAGCATATTATATAGTTAGTGTATAACTTGTACCACATAGAGACGTCCTGCTCTAGTCGTTTTTGCTGCTGCTCCTGTTCAACTGCAGCCTCTGGGTCTGATTCCGGATCATAGATGTATGGCTGTATCTGATTAAAAGCCATATTTTTATTTTGAATAAAGTTTTTTTCCCGCTGTTAGGGATGACACAGCTTTACGACGCACTCGACACATTAACAGCGGCGCGCACTCGTCATTATTTAGCTCCGCTCACACGACACGCCCCCACCCGCTCGGCTTTTTTCGGAAAGACTCGGAACAGCGCATCTTTCTTATATAATTATAAAAAAAATAAAGACTTTTCGGAGATATGCAGGATGCAATGCTACTCTATAGGTACTCAAGATTGACATGACACTGACTGAGACTGAGTGTTTCACCCCCCCTTTAAAAAACATTAGCTGATATCTTCAAAACCGCTAGTCCGATCGAGACGAAACCAGCCTCAGAAGTTCGGAAACATAGGTCGATAGCTTAACGCTAATGCCCAAATCTCAAAATATTGATAGTAAGGGGTAGTAAAATCCAATCAAAATCAGGTGTCAGTCATTTTTTACGTGTTTTTTCATATAAATGTTTATAACTCCAAAACAAAATGAGATATTTTCACCAAACTCGACACGTATATGTATGGGCTCATTCTGAGGACAAATTAAAAAAATGGTGGCATTGTGCCTCTTGATGGGGCTATAATAGAACAAAACATGAAATACCCATTGACTTCAATGCAGTATTAGGGAATAAAATACTAATGTTACAAATGCATTAGTGTATCATTACAAATCTCAGTATGTGTCTTCTGCTCCATGCCCTGAAGGTACTCAAAAAGTTTTTGGGCAGCGCCACCTTGTGGTCAAAAGTTGTAATAAGGTGTACAAAATGCTAATAACTTTTGATTAAATTAGCCTATTGTAATGAGACTGGTCACATTCATTGGCTCATGGTGAGAAAATAGATACCAATATTGTCCATATTTTTGGCAAACCCCTCTCCCCTCTATCTTGTTATTGGTTAAAAACATACTTTTTCTAACTCGTCCTAGACTGTTTGTCCAATTTTCACCAAAATTGAATCGTATCGTCTCCAGACCATGTGAACAAATAATTATGGATTTCGTGTTGATAGACAAAACAGTAGTCATATACCACTGCAACAGTGTTGAGCTATGATGCAAAAATGACTCTTGAGGCTGTATCTCTGCAATGCTTTGACATATAAATTTAGCTTTGTTCACAGGAATAAAATATATAAAAATACAAAACAGTTATTTTAAATGTTCACAATATACCGGTTTTACTGTATTATTGATCAAATACATGTAGCCTTGAAAAGCAGAAGAGATCCTTTAAACACATTTTTGACTTCATTTGAATGGTAGTGTGTAGTCTAGGATTAATAGCTTTTTTATTGTGTTATGCATTTTAAAACTGTAGTCGCACGTCATCAAAGATCGTCCCAGTCAACAGGAAGAACAGAAGCAGGTTAAACTCTGGAGACGGCCAGTCTGGAGGCCTTACATGGTCTGACCGAGGCTCTCAGCTGGGAAACCTTTGCCATCCCGGAGCTATTTTCTCTTCCATCTGACACTGAGAGTCCTAATTCTGCTTCACACAAACACACACACACACACACACACACACACACACACACACACACACACACACACACACACACACACACCCTCTGTGTGTCACCCACACAGGGACTTTCCATAAGAAAGTGGTGTATACGCGTGTCTGTTTCTAAAGCTTGGACAGACGTCCTCATGCCAGATCAGGAGCTGAGTGTGCTGATGGAAGAGTTCATTCTGTGGATGACCAGATTCTCATTTGAGGAAATATTAAACAAACCCAGCAATTATAACGCTTGTCCTTGTGAACACACTGCAAATAATGCTCTTCTTATTTAGTATTTTTGTCTTGTTTCCAGTCCAAATATCTAACCGTTCTTAAATCAAGATGCATTTACTAGATAAGTAAAATGACATATTACGAAGATATTTTTTCTTGTTTTGTTGAAAATAAAATCTAAATGAAGTAAGTTTTTGCTTAAAACAGGCAAAATGATCTGCCAATGGGGTGAGAAAATATTTTGATAGTCCACTTTAGACAGTCTACAAACTATAAGTAACTTTGCAACTAAATGTCATTAGAGTATTTATAGACTGTCTGATTAATATTTAATCAAACTTTATTTTGTTGGTCCCCAAACTTTTGTTGGCAACTACAATTCAACTTATTCTACTAACCCGAACACTCACACCTAACCATAACCTACCAGTGTACTAATACTCTAATGAGAGATAGTTGACATGTAGGTGCAAAGTTACTTATAGTTAGTAGAATGTTTAAAGTGGCCTATGGAAATAAAGTGTAACCTAATCTTATTTCTGTTTGGGACGGAAACAAGAAACAAGATTTCAATCAGAAATAAGATTATTTCTCTCACCCCATTGGCAGATCATTTTGCCTGTTTTAAGCAAAAACTCTCTTCATTTAGATTTTATTTTCAACAAAACAAGAAAAAATATCTTATGTCGTTTTACTGATCTAGTAAATGCATCTTGATTTAAGAATTGTTAGATATTTAGACTGGAAACAAGCAAGAGTAAGAAGAGCATTTTTGCAGTACAAGTCAAGTCCAGACAACAATGCTAACAGCGCTCTGTGTGTGTGTGTGTGTGTGTGTGGTAATGAGCCTGACCTGTCACAGTTGAAACCATCCACATTTTCCTTGCACTGGCAGCGCCCGGTCTGGACGTCGCACTCCTGTGTGCTTCCGGAAGGATTACAAGAGCAGGGTCTGAAAGGGAAAGGCCAAGAGAGTCAGCTTTAAACACACGGATGGAGTCTGCATTCTAATATAGCCTTCTAGAAGAGAGAGAGAGGGGTCCTTACAATGTTAAAACAATTAAAGATTAAGTGTGTTGTGTTGGCCAGCAGGGCGAAAAATTAATATCTGCCAAGTGCATAAAAAAAAAAATCGGCATTGACGTGTATTTAAAACGCTGTCAATCAATAGTTGGCCAGTCCCATTTTTATGAATCCTAACAATGCAATGTTTTAAGAACATGAGCGTGAACGGGACAGTTGATCGGCACCAAAGTTTGAGCCTTGCCAATTTTTGTGTTTCAGTAAATAAAGGTGCTATTATCAGAAAAGATCACATCACTGGCTATGAGAATCAATCGGATGAACCGTCCGATTAGTCATTACTCAATGTTAAAGCTATAGTTCAGCCCATAAATGAGCCTGTGCTGTTTATCTGCAGGGCATCCCAGATGTAGGTGTGTTTGTTTCTTCAGGAGAACACAAATGAAGATTATAGATGAGTTAAAGCCGGTTATAGAAGAGTTAAACACGGTTATAGAGGAGTTAAAGCCGATTATAGAAGAGTTAAACACGGTTATAGAGGAGTTAAAGCTGATTATAGGTGAGTTAAAGCCGATTATAGATGAGTTAAACACGGTTATAGAGGAGTTAAAGACGGTTATAGAGGAGTTAAAGCCGATTATAGAAGAGTTAAACACGGTTATAGAGGAGTTAAAGACGGTTATAGAGGAGTTAAAGCCGATTATAGAAGAGTTAAACACGGTTATAGAGGAGTTAAAGCTGATTATAGGTGAGTTAAAGCCGATTATAGATGAGTTGAAGCCGATTATAGGTGAGTTAAAGCCGATTATATGTGAGTTAAAGGCGCTTATAGGTGAGTTAAAGCCGATTATAGATGAGTTAAAGCCGATTATAGATGAGTTGAAGCCGATTATAGAAGAGTTAAACACGGTTATAGAGGAGTTAAAGCCGATTATAGATGAGTTGAAGCCGATTATAGATGAGTTGAAGCCGATTATAGATGAGTTAAACACGGTTATAGAGGAGTTAAAGGCGATTATAGGTGAGTTAAAGCCGATTATAGATGAGTTGAAGCCGATTATAGAAGAGTTAAACACGGTTATAGAGGAGTTAAAGCCGATTATAGATGAGTTGAAGCCGATTATAGATGAGTTGAAGCCGATTATAGATGAGTTAAAGACGGTTATAGAGGAGTTAAAGCCGGTTATAGAGGAGTTAAAGCCGATTATAGCTGAGTTAAACACGGTTATAGAGGAGTTAAAGCCGATTATAGAAGAGTTAAACACGGTTATAGAGGAGTTAAAGCTGATTATAGGTGAGTTAAAGCCGATTATAGATGAGTTGAAGCCGATTATAGATGAGTTGAAGCCGATTATAGGTGAGTTAAAGCCGATTATATGTGAGTTGAAGGCGATTATAGGTGAGTTAAAGCCGATTATAGATGAGTTGAAGCCGATTATAGAAGAGTTAAACACGGTTATAGAGGAGTTAAAGCCGATTATAGATGAGTTAAAGCCAATTATAGATGAGTTGAAGCCGATTATAGATGAGTTGAAGCCGATTATAGGTGGGTTAAAGCCGGTTATAGATGAGTTAAAGCCGATTATAGAAGAGTTAAAGACGGTTATAGAGGAGTTGAAGCTGATTATAGATGAGTTGAAGCCGATTATAGCTGAGTTGAAGCCGATTATAGATGAGTTGAAGCCGATTATAGATGAGTTGAAGCCGATTATAGCTGAGTTGAAGCCAATTATAGATGAGTTGAAGCCGATTATAGCTGAGTTGAAGCCGATTATAGATGAGTTGAAGCCGATTATAGATGAGTTAAAGCCGATTATAGCTGAGTTGAAGCCGATTATAGCTGAGTTGAAGCCGATTATAGATGAGTTGAAGCCGATTATAGCTGAGTTGAAGCCGATTATAGATGAGTTAAAGCCGATTATAGATGAGTTGAAGCCAATTATAGCTGAGTTGAAGCCGATTATAGCTGAGTTGAAGCCGATTATAGATGAGTTAAAGCCGATTATAGATGAGTTGAAGCCGATTATAGATGAGTTGAAGCCGATTATAGATGAGTTGAAGCCGATTATAGCTGAGTTGAAGCCAATTATAGCTGAGTTAAAGGCGATTATGGATGAATTAAAGCCAATTATCGCTGAGTTAAAGCTGATTATAAAAGAGTTAAAGCCTATTATAGATGAGTTAAAGCCGATTATAGATGAGTTAAAGCCGATTATAGCTGAGTTAAAGCCGATTATAGGTGAGTTAAAGCCGATTATGGATGCGTTAAAGCCGATTATAGCTGAGTTAAAGCCGATTATAGGTGAGTTAGAGCCGATTATAGGTGCGTTAAAACCGATTATGGATGCGTTAAAGCCGATTATAGATGAGTTAAAGCCGATTATAGATGGGCTAAAGCCGATTATAGGTGAGTTAAAGCCGATTATGGGTGAGTTAAAGCCGATTATGGGTGAGTTAAAGCCGATTATAGATGAGTTAAAGCCTATTATAGATGAGTTAAAGCCAATTATAGATGAGTTAAAGCTGATTATAGGTGAGTTAAAGCCGATTATAGATGAGTTAAAGCCAATTATAGCTGAGTTAAAGCCGATTATAGGTGAGTTAAAGCCGATTATAGGTGAGTTAAAGCCGATTATATCTGAGTTAAAGCCGATTATGGATGAGTTAAAGACGATTATGGATGAGTTAAAGCCGATTATAGCTGGGTTAAAGCTGTTTATAGCTGGGTTAAAGCTGATTATAGCTGAGTTAAAGCCGATTATAGATGAGTTAAAGCCGATTATAGGTGAGTTAAAGCCGATTATAGGTGAGTTAAAGCCGGTTACAGGTGAGATAAGCCGATTATAGATTAGTTAAAGCCGATTATAGGTAAGTTAAAGCCGGTTACAGGTGAGTTTAAGCCGATTATAGATGAGTTAAGGCCGATTATAGGTGAGTTAAAGCCGATTATAGGTGAGTTAAAGCCGATTATGGATGAGTTAAAGCCGATTATATGTGAGTTAAAGCCGATTATAGATGAGTTAAAGCCGATTATAGATGAGTTAAAGCCGATTATAGGTGCGTTAAAGCCGATTATAGGTGAGTTAAAGCCGATTATAGATGAGTTAAAGCCGATTATAGATGGGTTAAAGCCGGTTATAGATGAGTTAAAGCCGATTATAGATGAGTTAAAGCTGGTTATAGATGAGTTAAAGCCAATTATAGATGAGTTAAAGCCGGTTATAGATGAGTTAAAGCCAATTATAGATGAGTTAAAGCCAATTATAGATGAGTTTAAGCCGATTATAGATGAGTTAAAGCTGGTTATAGTTGAGTTAAAGCCAATTATAGATGAGTTAAAGCCAATTATAGATGAGTTAAAGCCAATTATAGATGAGTTAAAGCCGGTTATAGTTGAGTTAAAGCCGGTTATAGTTGAGTTAAAGCTGGTTATAGTTGAGTTAAAGCTGGTTATAGTTGAGTTAAAGCTGGTTATAGCTGAGTTAAAGCCGATTATGGATGAGTTAAAGCCGATTATAGATGAGTTAAAGCCGATTATAGGTGAGTTAAAGCCGATTATAGATGAGTTAAAGCCGATTATAGATGGGTTAAAGCCGATTATAGATGAGTTAAAGCCGATTATAGGTGAGTTAAAGCCGATTATAGATGAGTTAAAGCCGATTATGGATGAGTTAAAGCTGATTATAGATGAGTTAAAGCTGGTTATAGATGAGTTAAAGCCAATTATAGATGAGTTAAAGCCGGTTATAGATGAGTTAAAGCCAATTATAGATGAGTTAAAGCCAATTATAGATGAGTTTAAGCCAATTATAGATGAGTTAAAGCCGATTATAGATGAGTTAAAGCCAATTATAGATGAGTTAAAGCCAATTATAGATGAGTTAAAGTCGATTATAGATGAGTTAAAGCCGATTATAGATGAGTTAAAGCTGGTTATAGTTGAGTTAAAGCCGATTATAGATGAGTTTAAGCCGATTATAGATGAGTTAAAGCTGGTTATAGTTGAGTTAAAGCTTTACCTGCATCCTGCGGCGGTCAGTGTGTGGAACCCCGGCTGGCATCGCTCACACTTCTCTCCCATCACACCTGGCTTACAGCTGCACCTGCCAGAGTCATCACACTGAGGACTGAGAGAGCCTGAACAGCAGACGATAAACAAACAAGAGCAGGGTTACAGGCACGCTTATTCATATAGACCATACACACTGGCAATTCAAAGCGCTTTACATAGACAGTCATTAAAATAGTGGGGATATATGCATGAGAAATAAGAACGCCATGTGTAAGAATTAAAAATAAAAACAAGGACGATTAAAACAGTTGTAAAGAGAATTTAAAAAATACATAATTTTTTAATATATATAAATAGATTGAGTGACAAGCCTATGGAGGCCTATTCAAATTTTACACCAGAACGAGGTGTTAAAATGAAATAAAATGATCCCCTGGCACCTTCACAATATCACTTTATATAGTTCTTCATCTTTATTTAAGCGGGTCTAATGCTATTCCTGCATTCTGCCTGATTGACTGTTCAAGAGCTGATGCTCGTGATAAGTGTGTGTGTGTGTGTGTGTTGTACTCACCCACAGGGCTGCATCCGCAGGGCAGGCAGCGTCGGCCGGATGGATCTCTGTAATGGTTGTCCAGGCAGCGCTCGCAGTTCGGCCCGTCTGTATTATCGGCACAGTTACTGCAGCGGCCTCCGTGCCCAGTGGCCCGATAAAGCTCCGGGTCAAACGAGCATTCGGCACTCTTCCCATTACAGTTACAGGCTGAAACACACACACACACACACACACACACACACACACCAGTCAGAGCTCAGAGGAAGAGGCGTTACACAGGACATCACACACACACACACACACACACACCAGTCAGAGGAGGAGGCGTTACACAGGACATCTCACACACACACACACACCAGTCAGAGGAGGAGGCGTTACACAGGACACCGCACACACACACACGTCAGAGCTCAGAGGAAGAGGCGTTACACAGGACATCACACACACACACACCAGTCAGAGGAGGAGGCGTTACACAGGACATCTCACACACACACACCAGTCAGAGGAGGAGGCGTTACACAGGACATCACACACACACACACACCAGTCAGAGGAGGAGGCGTTACACAGGACATCTCACACACACCAGTCAGAGCTCAGAGGAGGAGGCGTTACACAGGAAATCACACACACACACACCAGTCAGAGGAGGAGGCGTTACACAGGACATCTCACACACACACACCAGTCAGAGGAGGAGGCGTTACACAGGACATCTCACACACACACACCAGTCAGAGCTCAGAGGAGGAGGCGTTACACAGGAAATCACACACACACACACACACACACACACACACACACACACACACACACACAAGTCAGAGCTCAGAGGAGGAGGCGTTACACAGGACATCACACACACACCAGTCAGAGATCAGAGGGGGAGGCGTTACACAGGACATCACACACACACCAGTCAGAGATCAGAGGAGGAGGCGTTACACAGTACATACACAGGACACACACACACACACTCACTCCAGTCAGAGCTCCAGTACATAGGCCATCACATTTACACACAACAGACAAACACTGGAACAGTCTGAGGCTGAATATAGGCTGAATATTGCAGATGCGGTTTGGCAATCAACAGGAGCTGTGTGTGTGTGTGTGTGTGTGTGTGTGAACATCAGATGTCCACATTAGTCATGCATTTCCAGGAAGTGCCAGGATGTGTCCAGATGAGGGGATGGAGAACACTCACAATATGCCTCCGGTTTAGAGAAAACAGAAGAGTGCGTGTGAGAGTGTGTGAGTGTGTGTGTTTGTGCGTGCGTGTGCACGTGCGCCCGTGTGTGTGTGTGTCTTACGCAGGCACTCGTTGGCGTGGTCAGCCGTGGCTCTCCTCCAGGGGCGGTCGTTGTAGAAGGGTTTGCAGCGGCTGCAGTCGGCTCCCTCAGTGTTGTGTTTGCAGTCACACACCAGCCTCCTGCGCTCGTTCTTCACACACTCGCTGGCGTGGCCGTTACACTTACACCTGTGGAGGGGGGAAGAGCGGTCAGCGCACAATGATAGGACACACGCACACACACACACACACACACACACACACACCATGCTGCTGTGCGGATCACAAACGTGTGTAAAGCTGTTCAAACACACACAGCTCTGACGGTGTTTGCTGAGCTTCCCCTGCCTGTCCTTTCATACAGCACACGGCAAAACACGCTCTTCTTATTTAGTATTTTTCTCTTGTTTCCAGTCTAAATATCGAACAATTCTTAAATCAAGATGCATTTACTAGATCAGTAAAACGACATAAGATGTTTTTTCTTGTTTTGTTGAAAATAAAATCTAAATGAAGAGAGTTTTTGCTTAAAACAGGCAAAATGATCTGCCAATGGGGTGAGAGAAATAATCTGATTTCTGTTTGGGACGGAAACAAGAAACAAGATTTCAATCAGAAATCAGATTATTCTTCTCACCCCATTGGCAGATCATTTTAGTCTGAGTCTTCATTAGATCATTAGAGTTTTTTTAGAAAGTAAAAATGCAGAATGTTTCCTGTGATGGGTAGGTTAAGGGGCTGTGTGTGTGTGTGTGTGTGTGGGTGTGTATGTGACTTAACATAACGTGTAAATGTGAATAACTAACGTAAATCAAGCCAGCTAGTCTGCACAGGCAGAAATGACACATTATCGACCGGAGGGAATGATACGGAACGGTTTCCAGAAAACTTCTCGCACAAAATAAATTGACCTGATCTATACATGTTTCTCTTCAGAAGCTTTCCAGGGCCTTGAACTTTTTCTTTCAGACTCATGAACGCTTAAGGATATCAGGCAGCCGTGTTGGTCTTTATTTCTATCGCTCTTCTCCAGCGCCGATTGTGTCAGAGCAGCTTCAGTGTTAAACAGGACAATACTGCAGCAGAATTAGATTTGGCTGTACAGTCGTTCTGGAGTAAACAGTGATGTTATCAGCTTATTTTAATTTATCAGAGAGAGACAATGCTGACAGATCAGTATTATAATTGATGCAGTTAATTTAGTAATTAATTTTATTTGAATATTTGACTATATGCAGGGGAATATGCTCAGAGCTGCATGTTCACGACGGAGACGGAGCAAGAACAAGAGAGGGCTTGTGCAGCTTCAGCTGGCAGGTAGAGTTAGGGAAAAGCTGACGTGAGAAATAATAACGTGGGAGGACTTGCATTCTTCCCATAAATATATGTATGCATGTATGTATGTATGCATGTATGCATGTATGCATGTATGCATGTATGTATGCATGTATGCATGTATGCATGTATGCATGTATGCATGTATGCATGTATGCATGTATGCATGTATGCATGTATGCATGTATGCATGTATGCATATATGTATGCATGTATGCATGTATGCATATATGTATGTATGTATGCATGTATGCATGTATGCATGTATGCATGTATGCATGTATGCATGTATGTATGCATGTATGCATGTATGCATGTATGCATGTATGTATGTATGCATGCATGTATGTATGTATGCATGCATGCATGCATGTATGTATGCATGTATGTATGTATGTATGTATGTATGTATGTATGTATGTATGTATGTATGTATGTATGTATGTATATATGTATGTATGTATGTATGTATGTATGTATGTATGTATGTATGTATGTATGTATATATGTATGTATGTATATATGTATGTATGTATGTATGTATGTATGTATGTATGTATGTATGTATGTATTTACATTTATGCATTTTGCAGATGCTTTTATCCAAAGCGACTTACATCTCCCTATTGACAGAAATGAGAGAGTGAGGGGGAGGTGTGAGGAAAGATGTTTCGGCTGGGACTTTTTACTGCGCCGAGCCGAAGTACTCTCAGAAGTGCTATTCCGCCATACATTATAGTTCTCCTTTTTAATCCGATTAGAGAAGTACCACGTTTTATTTTGTCACCATACTTGATCGTTCAGCTATTGGTGTAACTGCATCTTAGGGAAAAGATGGAGGTGTTTGGTACTTCTAACTTGATCTCTGTTTGGTACCATAGTGAATGAACTGGGCTTAGTGGGCTAAGCTAAATGCTATCAGATCGTCACTGCCCGTCAGAGATTAAGAGCACACACTGAGACGAGAGAGGTGTGTGTCAACTCGGCTTAGTTAAGGGAATAACATAGTTTAATATGAAAAAGCGGTGAAGTATCCCTTTAAGCTACAGGAAAGCTTTGGAAAAGTATGTATATGTATGTATGTATGTATGCATGCATCAGGGATGCATTATAACTCCCAAGATGCAACGTTTCTGGTTATCATCCGGCTGCCATTCAGCACTGAAGAGTCTTTTGGACAGGTGTAAATTATTCCCTTCAGCCTCGCTCCCTTTCCAGACGCTCCGCCCCATTCCAGCTCCTCGGTAATCCAGCACTCTAGGCAGGAATGCTGGGAATGTGGGCTGTGTAATGGAAATCTGCTCCACATTTCAAGCAGATTAAGGTGAAAACACGTGCAATGGAGCAGCAGGAGATGTTTCACACTTACTCCATCCCGTATAAGGGCTTCTTCATCTAAAAAGCTCACTGTCATGGTTTACAGATTCCACAGCAGGAAGGAGAGAGGTAATGCCTTCACTGCTCTACCTACAGTTAAGATAATGGCTCAGGATGTGTGTTCTATATACACGAGGGAGGCAACAACACAGTTAGCCCACGGTTCAGCACACACCTCGGCTTTCAGTTTAGCTCTTCTAATCTTAGGCGACAGGAACAGAAACAGGTTAAGGAGAAAATGTTTTTATTGTCATACTCTTTCTTTCATAAATACTTGAAAACCCTTACTTAAACTTAAAACTTCACTTAAAAAAAAACATTGAGCACATTCCCAGTGTATTGTATAATATGAAATAAATATATAAAGATTTACAGTGGCAGCTCAGATGTACAGCAGCATTTAAATATGAAATTTAATGAATAAATGTAAGCTAAAATTAAAACTACATAGTCTTTAATATACGTTGATTAAAAGCTACTGTATTATTATTTTATTCAAGAAGTCTTTTGTTGTTTTATTAACATAATTTTAGAGGTGAACTGTCCCTTTAAGGACAAGTGTTCACTATAATATTTCATATACAGACACACAGATTTAACTTTCACTTTAGACATAAGCGACTGTGTTTATGTATGTTAACTGTGTGTGTGTGACAGTATTACCGCAGTAAGTCCAGTAATCGCGTGTGTGTGTGTGACAGGCTTTAGTGCGCTCCGCTCATGTGAAACAGTGCATAAGCAGCCAATGAAAGGTTTACAGGCAAGGCTTTAAAATGCAGCAAATGATGAACTTTGGTGATGATTAACTATAGTGCTGTGAGTTTAACTCTCTGACTCCAGCATTTCAAGCGTGGCTAAACGTCCCTAACTTTAGTGCATATGATGGAGAGCAGCGCGTAGACTCAGAGAGAAATAGAAATAATGAATTAAATGCGAACGCATTTCCCCAGCGCGTATTGAACCGCAAATGCCGCACCGAACGGTTCAATATTATATTGAGAATTGTGGCATCCGTAACATGCACATCACTGAACACGACTGCTGATTTTGACCTGTGTGAGTTTGGAAAAGCTGTTCCTCAAGAGAGTGAATCTTCAAAGTGTTAAAACTCTCACTGCAGCGATCTAATCTTCCCCAGCGTCGCTTCATTTCTTTTGTTTGCACACTGAAAAGCCCTCCTATCATCTTTCAGGTCACATGTCCAGCATTCCAGATCGAGCTGATGATACCTCTGGTCAGATATGCCAACGTCTCAAACTATATATCGGCACATTTCCACTGGAGAAGCGGATGTAAATGTAGAAACTGAAAACATACCTTCCTCCCACAGCAAAGTCTGAGATGGCGTAGTAGTAGGATTTGAGAACTTTAGGATCGTTGAAAACTTCATCTCCAAATGTGTTTAATCTGTTCAGGGTCACTCTGATGTCTGTGGCGGTCACCCAATCCTGGCAGACAGAAAACAACAGTTGTGTTACACATTAGCCATTACTCATGGGAAAACACAAGCAGGAATGGCCATAGATAAGCATGTAACGATTTGTTTTCTGGAATAGTTATCGGAGAGATTTTTGCCCGCCATCTGTTCCGTGCAGATGTTTAAAGAAAAAAAAATCCTCAGGCCTCTAATCTAAACCAAACCTGCTGGAGTCACGTCGAGGCACTGCACACGTCTGCAGAAAGGCTTCATGGGAAGAGAATGGTTTAGCATGTAAATGTCATGTTACACATTACCTGCAGCTGAACTTTGCTTACTTTGGCCACATCATGCTGGGAGCGGCAAGGGGAACAATCCCAGAAAGCAAAGAAAACATGACTCAGACCAAGACATTAGTCCTTTTCTCAAAGCTTTGCAACCATTTCTTCTAGCTTTGCTATAAACCGTGTGAGTTTTATTTACAAGTGGGCTGACAGAATACCACAGGGGTTTAAAGTGGAGCCTGGCAACCCTGAAACAATGGTGAAGATCTGCAATATCAAACACAGTATTGGCAAAAGTATTGGGTCTCTGAGTTCACAGGTGGCCACAGGTGTATAACTCCAGCTCTCGGCCTGCAGACGCTTCTACACACATTAGTGAAAGAATGGGTCGCTCTCAGGAGCTCAGTGAACTCAAGCGTGGGGCCGTGATAGGCTGACACCTGTGCAATAAGGCCATTCCTGACATTTCCTCACTACTAAATATTTCACGCTCAACTGTTAGTGGGATTATAACAAAGAGGAAGCCATTGGGAACAACAGCAACTCAGCCACGAAGTGTTTAATCCCAGAGCGGGGTCAGCGCATGCTAAGGGTCACAGTGCGCAGAAGTTTGGTGGAGGGGGGATTATGGGGTGGGGGTGTTTTACAGGGCTTGGCCCCTTAGTTCCAGTGAAAGGAACTCTTAATGCTTCACCAAGACATTTTGGACAATTTCATGCTCTCAGCTTTGTGGGATCAGTTTGTGGACGGCCCGTTCCTGTCCCAGCATGACTGCGCTCCAGTGCACAAAGCGTCGCTCCATAAAGACATGGATGAGGAGTTTGGTGTGGAGGAACTGGACTGGCCTGCACAGAGTCCTGAGCTCAACCCGATAGAACAGCTTTGGGATGAATTAGAGCGGAGACTGAGAGCCAGGCCTTCTCGTCCAACATCAGTGCCTGACCTCACAAATGAGCTTCTAGAAGAATGGGCAAAAATCCCCATAAACACACTCCTAAACCTTGAGGAAAGCCTTCCCAGAAGAGCTGGAGCTGTTAGAGAGGGTGGGCCGACTCCAGATTAAACCCCACGGGTTAACAATGGGATGGCATTAAAGCTCATGTGTGTGTAGAGGCGGCACAACACTTCTGGCGATATAGTGTATCTTAACAGACTCAATTATGAATATGGGACTACTGATATAAAGTCGGAGCTGAGGCCTGAAGCTTGCGGCGTCAGAATGGCAGTCTGCTAGTCAAGTCTGAAGCAAAACGCAGCCCAAAGCAATGCATTATGGCAACAACATCTATAGTCGGCAGATAAAAATAACATAATTGCCCGCATTGATCCTTGAGATTGGCTCGGGACATCCCTATATCACTTTAACCCTTTCCAGCTCCGACACGATCTTCCCATCAGCACTGCTCGGAAACAAAACACACATACACGTAACGCCTAATGATGATGACAGACGATGAGTGAAGAAACTTGAGGATCATTTCAACAAGTCCACACACACCTCGTCATCTTCACTCATCACACACACACACACACACACACACACACACACACACACCTCATCAGCACACTTCTATATTGGAGCAGGCGGGACAGTCACCTATATGCTAGGCCACATGAGGCGTCTGGAGTCGTGCTGAATGTCCACATTTGGAGAAGGGAACATTGCATTTGACAGACGGGACTACTGGTGAAGCAGGATTATTCTGGACAGCCGTTTAAGAGCCCAATGCTGCAGCCTCATAACTGAAGAAGAGCTCCTAAACCACTGAAGGAGGGCTTCGTGACGACGAGACACTCTGAGCTCAGCCGCCGTCCCACAGGAATAAAGCCCTCGCTCCATTTCTGAAGTACACTAGAAATACACAGACTTAGTGTTGTAGAACTCAAGACCGGTCTTAAGACCATATTTTGAAGGTCTTGCTCTGGTCTTGGTCTCGGTTTAGGTGGTCTTGGTTTAGGTGGTCTTGGTCTGGTCTTGGTCTTGGTTTAGGTGATCTCAGTTTAGGTGGTCTTACTCTGGTCTTGGTCTCGGTTTAGGTGGTCTTGGTTTAGGTGGTCTTGGTTTAGGTTGTCTTGGTCTCGGTTTAGGTGGTCTTGGTTTAGGTGGTCTTGGTGATCTCAGTTTAGGTGGTCTTGGTCTGGTCTTGGTCTCGGTTTAGGTGATCTCAGTTTAGGTGGTCTTGGTCTGGTCTTGGTCTCGGTTTAGGTGATCTCAGTTTAGGTGGTCTTGGTCTGGTCTTGGTCTCGGTTTAGGTGATCTCAGTTTAGGTGGTCTTGCTCTGGTCTTGGTCTCGGTTTAGGTGGTCTTGGTCTTGGTTTAGGTGGTCTTGGTCTGGTCTTGGTCTCGGTTTAGGTGATCTCAGTTTAGGTGGTCTTGCTCTGGTCTTGGTCTCGGTTTAGGTGGTCTTGGTCTTGGTTTACGAGGTCTTGATCTGGTCTTGGTCTTGGTTTAGGTGGTCTTGGTTTAGGTGGTCTTGCTCTGGTCTTGGTCTCGGTTTAGGTGATCTCAGTTTAGGTGGTCTTGCTCTGGTCTTGGTCTCGGTTTAGGTGATCTCAGTTTAGGTGGTCTTGCTCTGGTCTTGGTTTAGGAGGTCTTGATCTGGTCTTGGTTTAGGTGGTCTTGGTTTAGGTGGTCTTGGTCTGGTCTTGGTCTAGGTTTAGGTGATCTCAGTTTAGGTGGTCTTGGTCTGGTCTTGGTCTCGTTTTAGGTGGTCTTGGTCTGGTCTTGGTCTCGTTTTAGGTGATCTCAGTTTAGGTGGTCTTGCTCTGGTCTTGGTCTCGGTTTAGGTGATCTCAGTTTAGGTGGTCTTGGTCTGGTCTTGGTCTCGGTTTAGGTGATCTCAGTTTAGGTGGTCTTGCTCTGGTCTTGGTCTCGGTTTAGGTGATCTCAGTTTAGGTGGTCTTGCTCTGGTCTTGGTCTCGGTTTAGGAGGTCTTGATCTGGTCTTGGTTTAGGTGGTCTTGACTACAACATTACGCAGACTGACTCGGATGATCAACAAGTAAATTATTAAAAACAGATCAAGATTATTCAAGACGACTAGATCAAGATCAATGATTCAAGATCAGCCGCAGAGTTCCAGCAGGCCACGCCCACACTCCACATGCTCCGCACTCGCGGCTTCCCCAGATGTGTCCGAGCGCTGCCAAAGCACAGTCAGGAGCGGCTGGGAAACCTGGGGGCGGCCCCGGGAACATGAGCTGAGCGAGCAGGACATCGCACCACGGGTCACACACACACACACACAGCCAACACACACCACCAATACACCATCATACACACACACCGCCAACACACACATACACACACCACCATCACACACACACCATCACACACACACCGCCAACAAACACACACACCACCAACAAACCATCACACACACACACCACCAGCACACACACAAACACACCATCACACAAACACCGCAACCTCTTCCCTTCCCTAGAGTCGACCCTTCCCCACAGCAGACTCCCTGTCTCTTATTCAGATAATTACTCTGAAATAATGTGTGTGTGTGTGTGTGTGTGTGTGTGTGTCTCTTATTCAGATAATTTCTCTGAAATAATGTGTGTGTGTGTGTGTGTGTGTGTGTGTGTGTGTGTGTGTGTGTGTGTCTCTTATTCAGATAATTACTCTGAAATAATGTGTGTGTGTGTGTGTGTGTCTCTTATTCAGATAATTTCTCTGAAATAATGTGTGTGTGTGTGTGTGTGTGTGTGTGTCTCTTATTCAGATAATTTCTCTGAAATAATGTGTGTGTGTGTGTGTGTGTCTCTTATTCAGATAATTTCTCTGAAATAATGTGTGTGTGTGTGTGTGTGTGTGTCTCTTATTCAGATAATTTCTCTGAAATAATGTGCGTGTGTGTGTGTCTCTTATTCAGATAATTACTCTGAAATGTGTGTGTGTGTTGGCGGTGTGTGTGTGTGTGTGTGTGTGTGTGTGTGTGTTGGCAGTGTGTGCGTGTGTGTGTCTCTTATTCAGATAATTACTCTGAAATGTGTGTGTGTGTGTGTTGGCGGTGTGTGTGTGTGTGTGTGTGTGTGTGTCTCTTATTCAGATAATTACTCTGAAATGTGTGTGTGTGTGTGTGTGTGAGAGTGTGTGTGTGAGTGTGTGAGTGTGAGTGTGTGTGTGTGTGTGTGTGGTCTGGAAGTATATCAAGTTCTGGTGATCTGAAATAATGTATCAGGAGCATTTCTGCCAAACAGTTTCTCTGTGGTGTGAAACTGGCCGAGGCATGTTGAGATACGTCACCGCAAACCTAAATAACTATAACAGCGAGGCTTTAATGAAGGAAATAAATTATTTATTCTATACATATACAGTGAGGGAAATGAGCATCTGAACACTCTGCTATTTTAGTTTAAACAAATCCTACATTATGATTTCCGGATGTTTTAGATGATGTCTCTCCCAGTGGCTCCTCCGATGACAATCTCAGACCCTCCATGACTGCCTAGTCAACTTGCAAAATAGCAGGGTGTTCAAATACTTATTTCCCTAACTGTATCTACACACACACACACACACACACGTAAGCGCAGCCTACTACCCCTCACGATCCCGCACGCAACTGTGTATGCTTCTCAACTGACGGACCCTTCAGTCTGCAGACTCCATGTGGGCCTGCTGGTTCATCAGCTTCCCAAACACCATCCTCTCTCGCATTAAAACTGTTGTTTGTGTCAGGCTGCAGAAAGTTGCTCAATCTTGGCAAAGTAACGTTGGCTGCAATCACACATTACAGCACAAGCACACATCTGGCATCCGGGATTTCCATTCCCACCATTAGCTCTGCAATATCTGAGACTGCGAAGGATGATCGCGTTCATGAGTGAGTTCACCAGAGAACATCCACAGTCGAGATCAGACATGAGCGAGCATTGAGGCGATGGTTTAAAGCGATAGTTGAGCCAATAATGAGCCTGATGTTGATCTGCTGACCCCAGGGCATCCACATGTAGGTGTGTGTGTTTCTTCAGGAGAACACTAATGAAGATTTAACTCAACCGTTGCTGTGTGTCGGTCATATAATGATGTGAATGGGGAACAATTCTATGAGAGCAAAACAAACAAACATGCTTAGAGAACACACACACACACACACACACACACACACACCCTGCTGCTCCTGACGACACACTGATGTCTTAAGACACGAACCCATCGGTTTCTGAGAGAAACACAACAGTATTTGTGTTATTTTTACCTCATATCAGACGAATCTCATCTAGTGTTCCCATCCGCTATTACTGCCGTCTGATGAGGTCACACTGGGGCGATCAGAGATATATATTATGTAGATCCCTCATTAGTGCCTGTGTGGAAAGGTCCATCTACATAATATATATCTCTGATCGCACCAGTGTGACCTCAAGAAACACACACACCTACATGTGGATGCCCTGGGGTCAGCAGATCAACATCAGGCTCATTATTGGCAGATTTTCCCGTGGTTTGTGCTGGATGGGTATCGGCTCATATCTCCGATCGAGCGTTCTGGGCCAGAATCGGGACGATATCGATGACATGGATCAGATCGGGACATTGCTAATATTTTCTCAATCAGACTTTACTACACAACAATAGTTCTGTTTTACCAAAAAGTCTTTTTACAGCTTATCAGTCAAACTACCCAAACACCATCCTCTCTCGCACGCAAACTGTTGTTTGTGTCAGGCTGCAGAAAGTTGCTCAATCTTGGCAGAGTAACTTTGTCTGCAATCACACATTACAGCACAAGCACACATCTGGCAGAAAATGCTCTTCTTTAGTATTTGCTTCTCGTTTTCAGTCCAAAGTTAATCAGAGAAGAGCGTGCGATTGAGATCACAGACATGAGAGACTCTTTTACCTGCAATCCTCCATTAGTTATTATTACGATGCCTTTATGACATTTTTTGTATCTTTTAAGTTTGAGAGGAAGAATGGACCTTTATTGGAGGGACAGAAATCCCCCAGGTTTCATAAAGAATATCTTCATTTGTGTTCGGAAGTTAAACGGAAAACGACATGATGGCGAGTTCATGACTGAGTTTACATGTGTGGCACATTTATAAATGTGTGTTTGGCTGAATTATAGCTAATAAACAGGCGGACTACAGCAAGCTGAGCCTTGGATAAAACACCTCTATATCACGAATACATCAACGATACATATCGACACATTTTTATATCACGATATATCATTACACCGCTAGTGCTTCACTTACAAACTTTTTTTACTTTCGGTTCATAGTACTTTTGTTTGGGTTGCCAATTGGATATCACGAATCATATCGCTTCCATCAACGATACATATGGTCATATTTAATATTGGGTGCGTTTACATGCACACCAATAAGCTGATAACTCCAAAAAAAATTAAATAATCAGTTTTCCCCGTTTACATGCAAACCAGTAAATTGACAATGCAAGTAAACCGCATTTACATGACTATTAATAAACCGGTTTATAATAATAATGTCCGTATCTGACTCGGAGTATCCCAAATGTTCCGTCAGTTATGATGTTAATAAAGCGTGAGCGGGAGATTTACGGCTCATATTACCCCTCATGATGAAGCGTTCTGACTGAACCTCTTCTGCTGACTGAGATGAGAAGAACACATCTTTACAATGTTCTGGGTCTTAAAAGAGTCTGCGTTTGTGAAATATGTCCTTATTTCATGCAAAACACTCGCTGGATGTATTTAAATCTGCTCTGAGTTTGTGTTTTTGTCACCTATCACACATGCGCACTTCAGTAAGCCGACAGAGAGCAGGTTAAGCGTTTACATGGAGCACGAAATCTGGATAAGAGGCACAAAACTCCCTGTTCTGACCGGTTTATGCTTACGCCGTTTATGAGCTTACGGGTTACATGACCATGATCACTGTCGGATTATTAGGCATGATCGGCTTAAGAACGTGCGTGTAACGTTCTGATATAACGATATATCGTCACAGCTCAGCTCGTGTACCTGCAGCACAGGGCTGTTGTCGAAGTTGTAAGCGCTGGGCCGGCCCTCGAGTGTGGAGAAGGCCACGTTTCCTCCAGTGAGCGGAGAGATGTCGCTGAACTCGTCTGTGCACAGAGCCTGCTGCTCGTCCTCTCCGGTGCGGATGAAGCCACGGCTGGTCTTGCTGTAGGTCTTCTCACAGGAGCCGCTGTAGTACTGATAGGGGACCCAGGGCCCTTCCTCACTGCTGCGCTTGAAGATGGCGAAGCTCTCCGGACGGCTGGTGTGGAACTTCAGGCGCACATACGTGATGTCGAAGGACTTGCCTGAGGACGACAGAAGGCAATATGAGACACACATATATTATATAACTATAGCCGGCTGCAGGATCAGACTGCATTGAAGAGGAACAACGCTGGACAATAACCAAGTACTGTACTGAAGTTCACTGTTTGAGTCTCTGTGCTTTACTGGAGTATTATTTTTTCTGTAATCTTCTGACTTTAACTTCACTCCATCTGAAAGACAAATATCGTCCTCTTTACTCCACTACATTTCTATCAAGGTCCTCGAAGTGGAAAGTCGTTTCTGTCGCAGCTTTGAGAGTCAGTGATGATTTTTTTCTTCTTTAAAATGTTTTGTGTTGTTTTTGCAGACAATCTGTCAGGAATCTCTCCTGTAGAGTCATCATGTGAAGATTCACAGTATTTTTACGACACTGATCAGTTTATCGCAAAATGGAAGAAGACGGTTCCTCAGCACAGTGTGTGCACTCATGGCCATATTTAGAAAGAATGTTTCAGTTTTCTGAAAAGATTAAAGATTAGTTTAGTTGGCATACACTAGATGCATATTTTATAAAATGTTAAAAAATGTAAACGTCTGAGAAAGAGAAGAGTGAACAGTGTGAGAATATCAGATGTGTATCAGTGTATTGGATCCGTGCATTCGGCCTTAAAGTGACAGCAGCTTTGTAACTTTTCTACAAGTATTTAAATGAGTTTAAGTTAGTCGTCTGCTAGTGTGTCAGATGGAGCGTCACTGACTGGCTTAAACCATGATGGCATAATGTGCATTTATACAACTATAATACAATAATGCGGCGACATAAAGAAGGACATTTACTTTTGATACTAAAGCACTTTTAAAATCAAATACTGCTCTACTTTTACTCCAGTAAAAAACAGTTTCTACAACTTTCACTTGTAACAGAGTAATATTTAATCAGTAGTACTTTTACTTTTACTCAAGAAATGAGGTTGTGTACTTTGTCTAACTCTGCAGATAAACATCTGATCATACATTTAGATAAACACAAGACGAGATCTATAATGTACAGAGAATGCAAGTCAGATATCACACAGATAGGCTAAAGGTAGAACGGAGTTCAGATAAAGCCGGAAGATGCCTGGATGGATGCCATACACTCGCTTTACTAAACACAGAGAGATAGAGCTGGATTCAAGGCCTGGATAAGACACTAAATCAGCACTGCAGGTGTCAAACACACACACACGCACACACACACACAACACGGCGCTGAAAGATTGCACAAGGTTAAGCAGACAAGCCTGATATTACACACAGCTGGAATAATGCCACGCAAACATAACCTCGTTCCACTCGACATACCTGCGAGCTCCTTCCTGTCTGATAACATCTGCAAAGCCTCGTCCTCAGATTTCTATTGTTCTGCTCATTTTCCCCTCAGGAGTCAGACGTGAGGGATTTACCAACGATTGCTCACGTTTGGGTCAACGATGGGACTCTTTTACTGTTGTAGTATTTATTCAAAAACGCAAAGGAATTTACACACAAAACGACTTCAACACAACAGTTCTAGGATTTATTGTTTCTGTATTAAAATAGATTTTTTTTGTGTGATTGTGTCAGATCTGTGTGACTTGCCCAACAATGTAATACAGCGCAAAAAATGCTTTTATTACAATTTTTTTTTCTTGTTTCCAGTCCAAATATCTAAATATTTTTAAATCAAGATGCATTTACTAGACAAGTGAAATGAAATAAGATATTTTTGCTTGTTTTCTGGGGAAAAATCTTATTTCTGATTGGGACTGAAATGAAAAACAAGATTTCAATCAGAAATCAGATTATTTTTCTCACCCCATTGGCAGATCATTTTGCCTGTTTTAAGCAAAAACTCACTTCATTTAGATTTTATTTTCAACAAAACAAGAAAAAATATCTGATGTCGTTTTACTGATCTAGTAAATGCATCTTGATTTAAGAATTGTTAGATATTTAGACTGGAAACGAGACAGAATGACTGAGGAAGAAGACCATTTTGTGCAGTGTAACCAACTATGAATTATTCATTTGTGTTATAAAAAAAATACTTTAAAAAAAGACATCTTCAAAATGTAAAGTTTTGGGTCGGTATGATTTAAAAAAATATATATAAATAAATTATATATATATAAACTAAGTCACATATGCTCAACATGTCATTAAACAGCTGATTTATCATCATTCCTCCAGTCTCCAGTCATGATCCCTCACTAATCACTCTCACATGAGGATCTGATATTCATAAACATTTTGTGAAATTACTTTTTTAGCATTCATAAATGCATGCGTTTAGGTTTTCCTTTCTATATTGTGAACGGTCATCTCTGCAATAACTGGACCCATTCTCTCATCAAGCCGGAGACTCTTTCACTCTTTAACACGCAATCAAACATCGTCTCGTAAAATGACGAGCATAATCACATGCTTTTTTATTACAAGAAGCTCAGTTTGTGCGCTCGTCTGGATTCCGTCAGCTTTGCGAGGTCCTCCAGCGATCACACAGTGTGTGTAAAAGCATATTTCTGCATGTCTGAGCAGGCCAAGAGTGTTTGGGAGAGACCGTAAGCAGGGCCAATGGAGATGGCACGGAGAGACAGCATTTATTATTAAGAGTGAAGAAAATGCCTCCATCTTTCAGCAGGGCCACGGGGGGACCAATGTTTGCTTTAGCTAAGAATTTGCTCTCCAAACAAATCTGCAAAAACTAGGGACAACGTTGAGTTAAGTAAATAGACGGAGATTGCATCAAGAAGTTAAACTACGTCTTGTTTCTAAATATCTAATAACTCTTAAATCAAGAGGCATTTACTAGATCAGCAAAACAACAGGATATTTTTTCTTGTTTTCTGGGAAATAAAATCTAAATGAAGTGAGTTTTTGCTTAAAACAGGCAAAATGATCTGCCAATGGGGTGAGAGAAATAATCTTATTTCTGATTGAAATCTTGTTTCTTGTTTCCGTCCCAATCAGAAATAAGATTATTTCTCTCACCCCATTGGCAGATCATTTTGCCTGTTTTAAGCAAAAACTCACTTCATTTTAATATTTTTACCCAGAAAAAAAGCAAAAGTATCTTACATTTTTAATTGTGATTAATCGCATGATTGTCATGAGTTAACTCGCGATTAATCGCAATTTAATCGCAGATTTGTATTTGTTGTAAATGTATCTTAAATTACGTTTGAATTAAGTTTTTAATACTCTGATCAATATGGGTATATGGACCAAACAATTTTACGCAAATGTACCTTTATTATTAGTGAAACCAGATAATACTTATTCAATATTAATCAATAAAACAGCATGAAGACTAGATACGTATCAAAGGTCATAGATGTTTATCATAGAACTTGTTCATGTCTCTTAAGCCTAGCTTAAATTCAGAATAAGCAGGGATTTCTCTGATTTTAAGAATATAAATAAAGGGAGTATTACTGGCAGTGTAGTTCAGAGCAGGGCACAGTTCGTGTGAAAAACTGGTGATGTGAAAGCTGTCATGTGGACCTGTAAGCGCAGCAGTACCACACCATACTGGAGGAGGTCCATACTCCACGAGTAGGAATATAGTGCGGCCCCTTTAAGAGACGCGTGCTCTCCATTGAACTGCCGGTATTGTGCGTGTGCGCCTCGATTCACGTGAACAGTGTGAAGAACACGGACTCGGGAGCGCTCTTGTTCAGAAGAGTAACCTGTACATTCGTTTTAGCCGATTGTAATGCATTGAGTTCAGTATAACACACGTACTGTAAGCGGTGATGTGTCAATGATTGACCTCAGACATCAGTGTATTCACGCATCGCGCTCGGACTGCAGAGAATGTGCTCAGTGTAAACAGATTTTCTTTTGACCTGGTGTCTATGGTTAAACAGAATAATATGGTAGCTTATAGGCAATAACTGCACTTTTGGTTTAGAATATTAATGATAACCATTTTCTTTCCAATGTTTGCTGCTGCATCCTTTACGTCTACGGCTTATCCCAACTACAGGCTATGATCAAACAGAAAATGCGTGCTACGTTAAAGCGTGTTAATAAATTTAGTGCCATTAAATGAATTTGCATTAACGCGTTAACTTTGACAGCCCTAGTAGTTTTACTGATCTAGTAAATGCATCTTGATTTAAGAATATTTAGATATTTGGACTGGAAACAAGACAACATGACTGAGGAAGAAGAGCGTTTTTTTGCAGTGCAGCTAAAGCTGGGACTGGTTTAAAGCACTGACAGAAAGACTCGTTTCCTTGCAGAAGTCCTCTTAAGAAGGTTAACATGAGAATGAACTTGCTGGCTTTTAGGAGCCCCTGCACACAAGGTCAAAGTTCAACAGAAGCGGGAGAGGTTTTACAGCGGGTAGTGGGCTTTCTGCTTTTTGGTTTGTGAATGAGCTCAAAATGCCAGGTCTTAAAACAAGCTAACACTCAAAAGTGAATCAAAAATGTCCAACAATTCCATGTGGTGTCAGAAGACCATGTAAAACACGTCATATGGCCTTTTCCGGTACGTTTTCATCCATTTTTGGAGCTGCTCTTTTCTATGCAATGGACATGGACGGACACCAGCTCATCACACTTTCTTTTTTTTCTCTCTCAAATCCATGCTGGTCATATTTGGATAACTAAGCTAACCCGCTCGCAATAAGTACATATACAAAAGATGCAATGCTGAAAGGTTCACTCGGTCATCATTTAATCCTCCTCATGTTGCTCCAAACCTGTGGTATAATCTCTCCATTGATGTATGGTTTGTTAGGATAGGACAATATTTGAAAATCTGGAATCTGAGGGTGCAAAAACATCTAAATATTGAGAAAATCTCCTTTATAGTTGTCCAAATGAAGTCCTTAGCAATGCATATTACTACTAATAATACATTTATGATATGAACATGTGCTAAATATCATGTTTTCACATGTTTTCGAAGCTTTGATTATGTTTACAGTGTGCAATATAACATGAGTTCAGTGTAGTGTTGGCTATGGCCACAGATATAGCCGTGAGATTATGGCTGATGAAGAGCACAAATATGGATTTTTCTAGTATATTTTCATCTATTTTTGAGCTGATCTTTTCTTTACAACGGACACGGATCATATTCTGCTACACAATTTCCACAAAAAACTAAATGTTCTTTTTTTCCCTGTGGAACTCAAACTCATGATGTTCATTTTTGAGTGCACTTGCACTTGAGTACAGCTAGGACAGAAACGGTGGCTATAGGTTCACTCAGTCATCATTTAATCCCCCTCATGTTGCTCCAAACCTGTGACTTCCTCTGTGGAAATCAAAATGTTTTTTATTTCATTTCTATGACGGTCGCGCTCATGGAATAAGAGCATATATTCCCATGCATGCACACATTCAGACAGCAGTCGAGGGGTCTCCAGCGACAGCATCCAGTATTTCTTATGGGCCGTTCTCTTTTTATGCAATCTGGTGACTCACTCTTAGTCATAATCCTTCTCCAGATGTTTTCCAGTCAAACTTTACTTTAATTTGTCTCTTGATCATTTTTCTTATTTAGTATTGTTTTTGTTTCTAGTCTGAATATCGAACAATTCTTAAATCAAGGTGCATTTACTAGATCAGTAAAACGACATGAGATATTTTTCCTTTGGGACGGAAACAAGATTTCAATCAGAAATAAGATTATTTTTCTCCCCCCATTGGCAGATCATTTTGCCTGTTTTAAGCAAAAACTCACTTCATTTAGATTTTATTTTCAACAAAACAAGAAAAATCTAGTAAATGCATCTTGATTTGATAATTGTTCGATATTTAGACTGGAAACAAGATAACTTTTGCATTGCATGGTAGTGAAGAACATTGTGTGACCAACTGCTTTGAAGCAATCCACAGCATCCACATGACACAGCTTCGCCATGAATCCGACAACAGCAGGATGACTTTTAAAGCCTAATACCCAAACAATGCAATGCCTTCGGGCGCTCGCAGGCCGTTCGCGGACTACTGAAGCGCTGTGGCGAACACTGCCATCATTGAGGTCTCACCTCTGAAGTCTCCTCCTCATCCTCAAAAAACAAGACAGACCAAATCTGCTGGCAAAGCCGTGAAGAATCGAGCCAGAAGCTGGCTGAGAGGGGAACAAAACGGCCTCTTCACGTAGCCAACGCACTTCAGAAGGACAGACAAAGAGCTCTTGAGGGTTTGTGGAGCTCAAAGGCACGACTGAAGCCAGAGGTTACACATGAAGAGGAAAGGCTCTGTGGGGGACGTCCAACTGGACAGTCTTTCAGCTTATTGGGGATGCCACAATACTCAATATAATACTCGTTCGGTACGGCATTCACGGGTCAATACGCGCTGGTGAATGCATTTAATTAATTATTTCCATTTCTCTCCGTTTGAAATATTTCTCTCTAGCCCCTTTCACACTGCACGTCGGACCCGCAATATTCCCGGAGCATTGCCGGGTCACCTTCTGTGTGAAAGCACCACGTCCCGGGATTGATTACCGAATTCGACCCGGGTCGGGGACCTAGTAACATTGCGGGATTCGACCCGGGACGAGCGCTGTGTGAACAAAAGCCGAAACTAATGCCGCAACGAACTAATGCCGCAACGTGTGCGTAGTTATCGTGCGACTCCTAGAGCTTGTTTCTTCAATAACACAACCCTGCAGTGCCAGAAGAGCTCGTCGGTGTTTTAAACGCAGAGAGTGTTCGTCTACAAAAGAAACTCAAATTAAACAAGCAGAAATGAGCGCAAACTGGACACAAGTCGAGACCACGGAGCTCCTTACTATCCGCGCTGAAGCGGAGATCGCTCGCCGTTATACGTCACATCAGGATGTCACGTGTCGACTCGACCCGGGACCGTTACGTGTTGTGTGTGAAAGCGCACATATTACGGTATTTCGCTGGCAGTGTGAATGGACCAAATCTAGCGGCCCGGGAACAAATGCCCGGTCGCATTATCCGTGTGTTTGCCGGATGCGCAGTGTGAAAGGGGCTTCAGTTTATTTCGGCTCTGAGTGTGCCTGTGAGTCTACGCGCTGACATGAGCAAATATCCAATCATATGCACTAAAGTTAGGGGTGTTAGCCGCGTTTTAATTTAAAGCCTTGCCGCTTAAACAGTTCATTGGCGTGCTTATGCACTGTTTTGCATTGAGCGTGCGCACTAAACGTCTGTCAAACACACACATTACTGGACAGTCTCACTGCGCTAATACTGTCAAATACACACAACATATAAACACAGTCGGTTAACTATATAGGAGATGCGAGCAGGTCTTCAATTGACAGCAGCAGCCTAGTCCTTAAAGGGACAGTTCACCTCTAAAATGATGTTCATAAATAAAAGACCTTTATTACAGTCGCTTTTAATCAATGTTGTATATTGAAGAATGTAGTTTTAATTTAAGCCTACATTTATTCATTCAGTTTCATCCTTAAATGCTGCTGTTCATCTCTGAGCTGCCACTGTACATCTTTATATTTATTTCATATTATACAATACACTGGGAATGTGTACAAGGGTTTTTAAAGTAAAGTTTTAAGTTTAAGTAAGGGTTTTCAAGTCTTTAAAGTAAAATAAAGAAAGAGTATTGCAATAAAAAAACAAAACATTTTCTCCTTAACCTTTTTCTGTTCCTGTCGCCTAAGAATAGAAGAGCTAAAAAAAACGAACCGAACTGAAAAACCGTGG
This sequence comes from Pseudorasbora parva, assembly GCF_024679245.1. Lineage (NCBI taxonomy): Eukaryota > Metazoa > Chordata > Actinopteri > Cypriniformes > Gobionidae > Pseudorasbora > Pseudorasbora parva. The sequence goes on from NC_090180.1 coordinate 929,832, forward strand.
TTAAACCGAGGTGTGTATTGAACCGTGGACTAACTGCATTATTGCATCCCTAGAACTTATACTTCATGAGATCTCATCTTTGCCACAAAGCCTTCGGAGACTAAGGTGGAGGCCGGTTTCAAACATCTGCAATCAATCCCGTTACCTTATACGACTGCAGCAAAGGCGATACACGGCAGTTTAATCAGAGCAGAGAAACCAGTCCTAATAAGACAAGCAGACAGATTAAAGAAAAGCAGAACCTGATGTTCTCATGATCCCCTAAATACTGCACCTCCTTATGGGCAATTAATCATTTCCTTTGGGTCAGCACTGCAGACATTACGCAGAGCGAAGCCGCCATGGGCCGCAGCTGTGAGGAAGCAGACACAGGTGTCCCATGAAGAGGAGAAACAACGGCTCTTTCTCAGACAGTTCGCCAGCTGGGAGAACATACTAGGATGGAGAATATAAACCGCTTCCACCGCAGGAACTCGAGACTCTGGGATGTCTAAAGCCTTTTCCACCAAGGCAGAGCTGGTGCGGAGCCAGAGCCCAGTTTCAAATCGGTTCTTTGTCTTTCCACACCCAAAGCACCAGCTCCGAGCCAGGAAAAGTGGTTCTTAAAGGGTTAGTTCAGTCAAAACTGAAATGTCTGTCATTAACTCCTCTCCCTAATGTCGCTCCACACCCGTAAGACCTCCGCTCATCTTCACACACAGTTTAAGATATTTTATATTTAGTCTGAGAGCGTATGCAAGTGTATGCACACTATACTGTCCATGTCCAGAAAGGGAATAAAAACATCATCACAGTAGTCCATATGAGACATCAGTGGGTTAATTAGAGTCTCTTGAAGCATCCAAAATACATTTGGGTCCAAAAATAACAAAAACTACGACTTTATTCAGCATTGGCTTCTCTTCCGCGTTTGTGTTCAATCCTCAAATAAAGATTCAAACGGTTATGAGTCAGCGAATCGATTCATGATTCGGATCGCCAATGTCTCGTGATTTCGGCAGTTTGACACGCGATCCGAATCATGAATTTAAGGAGTTAAGGACTTGGGTGATAAACGTGCTGATTGGCTGACTCCACACAGCATTTTAATTCAATCAGCAAGAGTTGTTTGCCATTCGAAACATCAATGTAGTTTAAAAAAGTAAAACCAAAGTCTTGGTTACTACTAGACTTCTAGCTTGGCCAGAAAAATGTACAGAAGAGATTTATTGACAGTGGCAGTAGTGTAGGGTAAAGCACATTGCAGAAAGCTGAGATGCAAAGCGACCTGAGGTTTGAATTCAGCTTTGGCCGAACTCGCTCTGCTCCCTTTTCCAATCACATTTCAGATTTGCTTTCAATAAAAATTAAGAAAAAATTAAACAAGTGGAAATAAAGTGTCTAACGTGTTTAATAATAAAGCGTATATCAGTTAGGGGTGAACAGACGTGATGAATTTGAGACGGGAGAAGTGAGTAGTAGTGTTGTAGTACTCGAGATCGGTCTTGGTCTCGAGACCGGTCTCGAGACCACTTTTTAAAGGTCTTGGTCTCGTCTCGGTATCGACCGCATTTTTACTCGGTCTCGTCTCGGTCTCGGGCGAAGATGACTGGGGATTTTGTCTCAAGACCGGTCAAGACCACAGCTGAAGGCATATAAAGAGCAGAGAACTCCACCCTAAGCGCACTCTCTCTGTCTTCAAAATAAGCACATAAGCTCTCTCTGACACTTCACATATTAAGCTAAATCAAAAGTTCAGAAAACCGAATCCATGTTGAACGTTGCGCGTTCGGACAACTGTTTTGAAGTACCGCTCGGTGTGAATTGCGCTCAAAAAACGTTTGACCAGCTAAACAGCTGACATAAATCATACATTAAATAAACAGGAAACAATTTCTATCCAGTTATGAAGTGTTTTCTGTGTGACAAACCTTCCGCGATGTTCTGACAGCCGTGATTCACACACAACGGGTCTGCTAATGTCCGATTCACGACCAAATGACTCATTTGAACCGAATCATTTTAACGACGGTAATAAGAACTGATCTGTTCAACAATGAACTGAACGAATCAGTTTAATCATTTACTCAGAACACCTCAGAAATGAGAACACAAGTGCGCTTACCCAATTTAGCAAGAGTGGAGAGTAAGAATTATTAGTTTTAACCATCCACAGTATTTCAGCTTATGTATGTTGAATTTGTAGTAAAATAAATAGTCTAAAATCATTTAGTTTAGACTGGATTGAGGTGAAAACAGAACAAAACTGTTTGTTAGCTAGCGGATCATTTTATTAAATTGTATATGGCAGAAAATGTGGCTATTTGTTAACTGTTAATGCTATTTCTAATATTGATATGATTATATACCAAAACAATTCAACCTGTTGGAACAAAAGAAACATCAAGATAAGAGATCATACATAATATGAGATATAACATAAGATAATAAAGAATGATTGTTTCGTTGCATTTAAAAAAAAAAAATGGTGTGTGTGTGTGTGTGTCAGCCACCACCAAAGACCATTTGTGACCCAGGAAAAACCCTGCACATGTGAGGTATTTGTTAAATCAAACTGTAGTTAATCAAAAAATGCAAGTACAGGGTTTCTTTTCCTTGTTGTTGCACAATAAAGCTGCACAATAACATTTTCAATTTGTAAATGAAAAATATGTACATATTTAAAATAATTAACTTAAGCAGCATACTAACGCATATCTGTATGATACATCTTCCACCTCCTGTTATTCACATTCATTTAAGACATAATGGACTGTGTCTGAGATCAATACCTCATCCAGATTAGCATTCTTAGGGAACTTTGAGTTTTAAAATGGGATTGAGCACTTTTCACAAAACAAAACACAAAGCTCTGTTAGTGTCAGTTTGGTGTTTGTGTCCACCATAGACCGTAAACAATATGGACACGTCGTTTCAGTGCCTCCCATTGAAGAAAAGTTAAGTGTTATTTGCTTATAGAAGAAAAAGATTAATTCCCACAAAGCTGCAATGCCTTTTGATTATTTGATCAAAACTTCTCTCATGGTACACTTACACACCCACACATACGAGAGAAGTGCCAATCATATGCATATTCCACATTTTATCATAAGTGTGGGGACATGCATTGGTCTCGGTCTTGACTCGGTCTCGGTCTTGGTCTTGACTCGGTCTCGGCCCTTCAAAGTCTTGGTCTTGTCTTGGTCTCGACCCTTCAAAGTCTTGGTTTAGGTGGTCTTGACTACAACACTAGTGAGTAGGTCCAGTATCATTGGCCTTGTCCCGCCGCACGCACGCACACACACACACACACACACACACACACACACACACACACACACACACACACACACACACACACACACACACACACACACACACACACACACACACACACACACACACACACACACACACACACACACACACACACACACACACACACACACACACACACACACACACACACACACACACACACACACACACACACACGTTCCGACGGCCATGATGGAAATGCAGACAACAACCGGTCTGGGGCAAGAACGAATTCCTGGGACAAATTGTTCTGGGTAATTTCAGTGGAAACAGGGCTATACTATAAAACATACAACATATATTAGACAATGCTTCAGAATATCAGAGATTTGTGGAAGTGAACTTAATCTAGTCTTTTAATTATTTACTGTTAATGTGTAATTGCTGGTTTTATTTTATAATCCTCATGGGAAAAGTCTTGTGTGTGAAGCCGACTGATGTACTGAAGTTCACTCCAGGAGTTAAACGCTCCATCTAATGATTAGGCAAACTAAAGGGCTCTTTTATCCCAGCATTAATGGGAAATTCCTCCGTACCAGTGAACGCATATGAAGGAGACTTAAACACAGAACGGGTCCAAAAGTCTGTGACCCTGGTTACATTTGTGTGTTTTTAAAATGTACAACATATTTAGGGACATACAACATATTTAATTTGATTTTATAGTATAAATTACATTTAAATCTGCATGTTTGATTAGCGACCTACAGAAATGCAGACAAAATAGCAGTAAAAAAGAAACCTTTTAGAAAATCCTAACTTTTTTTTAAATGTAAAAAGCCATCATGTTCCTAAAAGTCTTCGACTGTGGGATCCTACAGTATTTTCCCAATTCCAGTCTGTGTAAAATAAAATTAACAGAAATATTGTCAAATGATATCACTTTGGAAGAAGCTGCCAGAAGTCCATGAAGAGTGTTAAGCATTTTGTGGCACATGAGTGATAACACACGGTTTTACTAAGCCTTTCCAGAAGAAGACCACCCTGAGCAGAAGAACAAGAGGACTTCACCACTCCTTCCAGAACAATCAGGGCATTGATCATACACACCCGGTCTCCAAACACAACCAAAAGGACATTTCAGTGCTGCTCAGATCAGACCGTCTCAGGCCGGTCCACCATCAGGCTCAGCTTTATGACAGAAGGGTTCCTACAGGTGCTGACCAGTTCAATCCCAGAACTTCCAGCACCACATTTTTGGTTTTCAAGGACTACAATCAGAGATCTAACTTACCAAAACAATATCTTTATCAGCTTTCAAATTCTAAACACAACAGCTAAATAAAATACACTGATAATACAAAACAGAACAAATACGCTGAAATAAATGCTCTTACTCAGTATTTTTGTCTTGTTTCTAGTCCAAACATCTAAAAAGTCTTAAAACAAGAAGTATTTACTAGACAAGCAAAAGTTATTGTCTTGTTTTGGGGAAGAATTAAGATAAGAATTAAGCAAAAACTCTCTTCATTTTGAGTTATTTTTCCCCAAAACAAGACAATAATTTGTACTTCTCTAGTAAATGTTTCTTAATGTAAGACTTTTTTAGATATTTGGACTAGAAACAAGACAGAAATACTGAGTAAGAAGAGCGTTTTTTGCAGTGTGTGTGTGGTAACTTTAACCATTGAAAGGATCCTATGACAAAGATAGCACACTTATTAGTTCCCTTATTCAAACTGAATCTTGTGTAATATCACGCTCATAGTCATGCTAAATATCTTTAAATCTATGCAGCATTCATTTTGCATGAAAATTGTGTTTCATCATTAAAAATAAATAAAAAAATGAAACACTAATTTGTTTATCGTCTCTGAATAATTCAAGCACCTCTGCATAAATATGGCTGTTTTCAAGGAGTTCCCAGGACTTCAATAAGCATTGGACAGTTTTTCTCGATTGCTCAGACACATTTCTTGAAAGCTGCTCTCCTTTTCTCTAAACATCTGCAAATGATCAAAAGAGAGGGGACGACAGACTAAGAGAAAGAGGTAAAACACAGACGATATCGCCATGGACCGTGGGGGAGAGACAGGAAACTTGTCAGTAAATCAAAGAATGCAAAACAGACAAAATGAGCAAAAACTGCAGACAAGGACATAATGAGACGCAAGGACAAGAAAAATACATAAAGCTGCATTAAAGAGGTCACGAGGAACTTCCCATGATCCTTCGAGATAAGAGGTGGCATCGGTTATCAAACAACCATGCAGTGCAAAAAAATAATTGCTTTTCTTGTTTTGGGGAAAGTAACTCAAAATGAAGAGAGTTTTTGCTTAAAATAAGATAAATAATCTGCCAATGGGGTGAGAAAAATAATCTTAATTCAAGCAGAAAACAAGATTATTATTCTCACCCCATTGGCAGATTATTTATCTTATTTTAAGCAAAAACTCTCTTCATTTTAGATCGCGGTGGAAACGCAGACGGCTGCAGGACTGGGGGAGAAAAGTTCCTGTAAAAAAGTTCCTGGTACAAATTGTTCCGGGTAATTTTGTTGGAAACGGGGCTTATGAGGCCAATTTTGTAAAAGTAAAGGGGATGTATGGGGTTAGAGTTAAGGCTTGTCCTGAAGGAGGCGAGGAAGCTCCTGAAATGCCAGTGTGGCTTAAACTGGTCATTATGAAGGATCAGGCAACACGCCGAGGCTTGTGGACCACACCACTCGACTCTATTCAGGACCAGAGTTTTTAAAAGAAAATGCAGTAAATTGAACAAGTGAGGTATTTTGGGTCCTCTGTGGAGAAAATCAAGATTTTAATGTCATTTATATGTGTAGGTTTTGTTCACACTGCCCAAAATGCTCTTCTTCCTCAGTCATTCTGTCTCGTTTCCAGTCCAAATATTCTTAAATCAAGATGCATTTACTAGATCAGTAAAACGACATATGATTGCATGTTTGCTTGTTTTGTTGAAAATAAAATCTAAATGAAGTGAGTTTTTGCTTAAAACAGGCAAAATGATCTGCCAATGGGGTGAGAGAAATAATCTTATTTCTGATTGAAATCTTGTTTCTTGTTTCCGTCCCAATCAGAAATCAGATTATTTTTCTCACCCCATTGGCAGATCATTTTGCCTGTTTTAAGCAAAAACTCACTTCATTTAGATTTTATTTTCAACAAAACAAGAAAAAACATTTTGCTTATGTAGTGAAATTTAAGCATTTTTAGATATTTGGACTGGAAACAAGAAAAAAAATACTATGATATTTTCCGTGCCTTTCAGTTCATTTTTCCCTCTCTGCAGAATCTGATAAATAAATAAAGTTGGCCTTCATTCTGCCCAAGCGGAATCATCATCTTTATGCTTTAGACCATCATATTTAGCATTTTAAACCGCAGCACAGACAGATGTGTGTATTGTGCTCACGGCGCCGTTTCTCATGATATTTCAGAATGAGTGTAAGGAAGAAAAGCAGCAGCTGTCTAAAGAGACATAAATCCACATGAGCCAATATTAGGAGATAATACTCCACAGCCTTGAGTTTGACTCCCGCTGGAGGACTCTCGGATCCTCCCTGGAACAGGTCGGCCAGACTCTGATTAGGGCGAGTGAAAAGAAAACACAATGTCTTCGTTAGGAATGCCTGTCTGATGAAGACGACGGGTTTGTTCTCAGAAGAAACTTGTGTGTGCTTGCTTGGCAAGGGCAGAAGAGTTAGCCTTTAAAAGTGTCCAACGCATTTATTCGTGAGCCAAAGGTAAATCCAAGTTTTATGACTGGACTGAAAAGCCCTTTGAAATGGAGAGGCCGAGGTGTTCTTTCAAAAGGAGGCCCGGCTCAGAAAACATCCCACAATAACACGGTCAGGCTTGTTGGTATGCAACGGTCACATGACCCCAATTAAATCCTCTTAAAACAAACGCTCAATAACCACCAATCCCACATGAAACACTAACACACAGGTCTCAGTGTGTGTGTGTGTGTGTGTGTGTGAAATATGAGAGAGAGTGTGAGTGTGTGAAAGAGAGTGTGTGTGTGTGTGTGTGTGTGTGAGAGTGCGTGTGTGTGAGAGTGTGTGTGTGTGCGCATGTGTGTGTGTGTGCGCATGTGTGTGTGTGTGTGTGTGTGTGTGTGTGCGCGTGTGTGAGAGAGGTTGTGTGTGTGTGTGAAATATGAGAGAGAGTGTGAGTGTGTGAAAGAGTGTGTGTGTGTGTGTGTGTGTGTGAGAGTGCGTGTGTGTGCGCATGTGTGTGTGTGTGTGCGCATGTGTGTGTGTGTGTGTGTGCGTGTGTGAGAGAGAGGTTGTGTGTGTGTGTGTGTGTGTGTGTGTGTGTGTGTGTGTGTGTGTGTGTGTGTGTGTGTGTGTGTGTGTTGCCCATTCACACGGTTTAAAGGTGAGATCTTTGCACTCAGGGGTTGCGTTCATTATTGGCATTCCAGGCTTCGGGAGGGGAAAGAAAAGGCGGAGCGCTTTGCCAAAGGCCATGCTCTGAACTCGCTCCGCTCCGCTCTCCTTCAGGCCGTGTTGGAGATGCCGGAGGTGATAAAGACCTCCAGCTCCGGTACAACAGAGGAGAGATGCATCCGCTCAACACCGCAGCGAACGGAGCCTCAGCCCCAGGCCGACAGCGACTCTCAGAGCGCTTTACAGGACGGATAACGCTCGCGATAAGAGGCCGCCTCATCTAAACCCGCCTGGAAGCTTTACCCACTGCACACAAACACTCTTCTCACTTGATTTTTTAGGGTGAGAATAATAATCTTGTTTTCTGTTTGAATTAAGATTATTTTTCTCACCCCATTGGCAGATTATTTATCTTATTTTAAGCAAAAACTCTCTTCATTTTGAGTTATTTTCCCCAAAACAAGACAATTACTTTTGCTTGTCTAGTAAATGTTTCTTAATGTAAGAATTTTTAGATGTTTGGACTGGAAACCAGACACAAATACTGAGGAAGAAGAGCATTGTTTGCAGCGTGTAACCCGTTGTAAAGTGTTATGTGGTGGAGTGAGCGTTCTCAGAGAAGTTTATGGTGTGGAAAAGCATTTGCTCAGTTTGGCGTTTCCTGGAGAACAGGGAGTGGGATTGGCGTTCACAACAGCCCTCGGTGGACCTCTGCACAACATTCAGATCAAATATCAGGAAAACATCACACACGCACACGCACGCGCACACACTCTTCTGGTGACTGATCACATCTAAACACCCGACTGAACTTCTGTGAGTTGATGCAGTTTAATTCACAGAATTTAAATTTGGCCAAACTAAAAATGTAGATGTGATCTGTAACTAGAACAATGTCAATTAGGGCATGATTTTAAAATACGAGTGAAAAACAAAATCACTAAACTACTTATCTGTCAAAAAATATTTGGCAAAAAACGGAAAACTACAAGTTATGCAAAATATGCACAGAAAAATAAAGCATACATTAACATAACCTGTTATTAATATATCACCCTCTCTTGTTTTTGGACGTGTTTATAATTTATGTTCATACAATTACAAATAATAATATTGAGTCTGGGCAACAAAACCCAATCGTAAAGGTCCATTTGCTTTAAATTAATAATCTCTCCATTGATGTATGGTTTGTTAGGATAGGACAATATTTGAACATCTGGAATCTGAGGGTGCAAAAACATCTAAATATTGAGAAAATCTCCTTTAAAGTTGTCCAAATGAAGTCCTTAGCAATGCATATTACTACTAATAATACATTTATGATATGAACATGTGCTAAATATCTTCATGGAGCATGATCTTAATATCCTGATGATTTTTGGCATAACAGAAAAATTGATAATTTTGACCCTTATAGTGTAGTGTTGGCCACAGATATCGCCTTGAGACGCACGACTGGTGAAAAACTCCAGGAGCACAAATATTATTATTTAATATGTAAATAATATTTTAAAATATTACCAGACAGAAAACAAGGATTTCATACATAAATGGCTTAAGAATATAGTGAGAAAATGTAGTTTCTAGGTCGTGAAAATAGCACAATTGGTGTGAAATGTGACTCTTTGTGAAAGATCCTGGATTGACTGCAAACAAAACCCAATCATATCCAGGTTTTAAAATGATTTAAAATCATACAAATGGCACTTTCCACATTTTCTACTCCAGTTTTTCATCTGTGAGCATCTGAAGGTGTCTATGGTGTGACCGTAAGCTCTCCAAAACAGCCGGAGGAGCTGGAGAGAAGATCGGTGTGTGTGTGTGTGTGTGTGTGTGTGTGTGTGTGTGTGTGTGTGTGTGTGTCCAGAGCCCAAAGCTACAGTCCGATTAAACTTCCTCTCATGACCTCACTGCATTCTTCCGTAGTGGGATGAACAATGACGGCTTTGACTTTTTAAACGTGTGGGCATGATTTTCCTGTACATCATTTTTCACCATCTGCCCATCGGCCTGCTGGGAGATGCATGTGGAACATCTGTTAGTGTCTACACAACACACACACAAGCCTGTACAGCATGACCACACAATGTTCACACACTTCTTGAAATTTATTTGTGACCCTGGAGCCCAAACCCAGTCATAAGGGTCAATGTTGAGATGTGTAGATGATCTGAAAGCTGAATTAATAATCTCTCCATTGATGTATGGTTTGTTAGGATAGGACAATATTTGAACATCTGGAATCTGAGGGTGCAAAAACATCTAAATATTGAGAAAATCTCCTTTAAAGTTGTCCAAATGAAGTCCTTAGCAATGCATATTACTACTAATAATACATTTATGATATGAACATGTGCTAAATATCTTCATGGAGCATGATCTTAATATCCTGATGATTTTTGGCATAAAAGACAAATAGATAATTGTGACCCTTATAGTGTAGTGTTGGCCACAGATATAGCCGGTAGACATTTCACTAATGTATAAAGATTTCCTTGCATTATTTAAAGGTTTAATTAAACAAAACATAAATGTAACCTTAAAGAAATCCGTGGCTCTGTTGCACGTTTTTATGATTAAAATAAGCAACTTGGGATTGCAAAATGCAAATCGTTTGCCAACTTCTCAATAACTGAACCCTAACACACAACTCAACCCAAAAGGCAAAGAAACAAACGTTGTTTTTTTACAGGCTTGATTTCCTGACGCACTGGACTCATGATCTGACCTCTGACCTTCAGGCTAATCTCGTTAAACATCCCTTTTAATTTGAGAACGCCACCTCTTGCTGATCTGACATTTATTGCTCAATCTTCTAATTAACCTTTGAGTAACTTCCCAGAGCGCTGAGAAAGAGCGCTGTAAAAGCAACAGCTCAGTTTAACCGCTAACCAGACCTCAGCTTTCTGTGACCGGAGAAAACAGCGGAGAGAGCGAGATGGTGAGGACGGAAGAGAGAGAAAAAGGGTTAATTCACCCAAAAATGAAATGTCTGTCATTAACTCCTCTCCCTAATGTCGCTCCACACCCGTAAGACCTCCGCTCATCTTCACACACAGTTTAAGATATTTTATATTTAGTCCGAGAGCGTATGCAAGTGTATGCACACTATACTGTCCATGTCCAGAAAGGGAATAAAAACATCATCACAGTAGTCCATATGAGACATCAGTGGGTTAATTAGAGTCTCTTGAAGCATCCAAAATACATTTGGGTCCAAAAATAACAAAAACTACGACTTTATTCAGCATTGGCTTCTCTTCCGCGTTTGTGTTCAATCCTCAAAGATTCAAACGGTTATGAGTCAGTGAATCGATTCATGATTCGGATCGCCAGTGTATCAAGAATTCAGCAGTTTGACACGCGATCCGAATCATTGATCGATTCACTGATTCATAACGGGGCCACACACACACACACACACACACACACAGTTTGTGCCAGTCTGGTGTTAATCTGGAGTATCTGTAGAGTCGTGTTGATCCTTCATATCTCACAAGAGTCTTTAGTTTATCATATTTATAAAAGACAGACACACTGAACCGATTCTTTCTGAAAACAGCCGAGCTCGTGGAGGAGTGCAGTGGGCGGAGCTAAAGACACACACACACGCACACACACACACACACACACACACACACACACACACACACACACACACACTTCTTTAACCAGCTCTCGTAACCAGAACCAAGCTTGTGTGTGTGTGTGTGTGTGTGTGTGTTCATCTGGGAGAGTGCCCATATAAGGAGTTCCTCCCTTTATGACGTCACAGGGCCATACTCTGAAAAAACCTTTCCGAAACGTGTTCTAATCCTGAAGGAGTGTATTCGGCACAGAAATACTCCATCACACGCCAGCTCCAGCTTTTAAAGCTACACTGTGTAACCTTTTTAGTTTATTTTTAGCTAAAATCACTTAGTTCTTTCAAAAATATTTGTGCTCATTAATGCATATTTACTTCTTTCAAGTAATAAAGTATTCTGGTCAGTTAATAATATGCCATTGAAAACCCATACGGGTGAGGGGTTCGAATGCCGGTCGCCATGTTAGCCCTCCATCTTGAAAGTACAGTAGCCACAGAGGGACACACCCGTAAATTCAAGCTTCGCCTTTCGCGTTTAACACTCGATGGCACTCATTGACGAGGTCGAACTAGAAGCCGTGTTAATCTTGGACTAAATCAGCCACCGTAGGAGTTAAAACGAAATCAGAATTGAGAGGAACAGAAACTATTATACACTGGATGGTCATAAACCTTCACACCACTAGATGGGGGAAAATATCACACAGGGGAGCTTTAAACTCTGCTCAAGAGTTGACACTCGTGATCAACATGGACTGAGTCAAGCAGAAATAGCATTAGACCCGCTTTACCAAAGAGCCAGACTACAAAACCAACACAACTCAAGACTTTCATTAACATTAAGGGGCTTAGAAACAAACACATAATGTGATTATAATCAAGAGCTTTCACGGCAGTGGGAAGTGACAGGCTTCACACTGCTCCACAAACAGGAGAGCTGCGGATGAGAAAACATCTCGAGTTTGGACAGCGATGGCCAGGCAGCATCACATGAGGCTACAGATGTGTGTTAAAGCGTGGGAAAGCAGGGCAAACACACAATAAAAGCGGCTCAATAGCCCACCCTGAGAGGCAAAAGGCACAAACAACACACACTAGCAGAGCTGAAGAGCACACATCCTCTCTGCTGTTTACAGAGCTGAAGGGATATCATTCAGACGCATACAATCACCACATTACATTAAACATAGACTACGATCAACTACAGAGTCCATGACAAATGGTCCAAGATAAGCCAATGGCTTAAAGCGATAGTTGAGCCAATAATGAGCCTGATGTTGATCTGCTGACCCCAGGGCATCCACATGTAGGTGTGTGTGTTTCTTCAGGAGAACACAGATGAAGATTTTAACTCAGCCGTTGCTGTGTGTCGGTCATATAATGATGTGAATGGGGAACAATTCTATGAGAGCAAAACCAACAAACATGCTTAGAGAACACACACACACACACACACACACACACACACACACACACACACACACACACACACACACACACACACACAGCTGCTCCTGACGACACACTGATGTCTTAAGACACGAACCCATCGGTTTCTGAGAGAAATCGAGACGTATTTATATCATTTTTTACCTCAAATACAGCGCCATATCCAACAGCTGGAACGCGCTTCACTTCCGGTGAGGTCAATAATACACCATCTGGCGTAGGTTACGAGATTCACTTCTAGCATTGGCATAGACTACACCAGATTGTGTTTCTAGTCAAAATATCCCAATCCTAACATTAAGAAACATTCACTAGACAAGCAAAAGTAATTGTCTTGTTTTGGGGAAAATAACTCAAAATGAAGAGAGTTTTTGCTTAAAATAAGATAAATAATCTGCCAATGGGGTGAGAAAAATAATCTTAATTCAAACAATTAATAATTTAAACAAATTTAAACACACACACACAAATAATTTACCCCATTGGCAGATTATTTATCTTATTTTAAGCAAAAACTCTCTTCATTTTGAGTTATTTTCCCCAAAACAAGACAATTACTTTTGCTTGTCTAGTAAATACTTCTTGTTTTAAGAATTTTTAGATGTTTGGACTAGAAACAAGACAAAAATACTGAGTAAGAAGAGCATTTAGTGCAGCGTATCAAGGTTTGAAGCAAATCGATCTGAGGTTCGAATCCGCCTTCTGCCACTTGTTCTACTTATTAGATCACAAAACCATTTATTTTTAATAAAAATTAAGAAAATATTAGAAAAGTGGAAATAAAGAGTCTAACGCGTTTAATTCAGCACGTCTGTTTACCTAACTGAGAAACACTTATTAGAGACGATAAAAGTGAGTGGGTCCAATATCATTGGGCGTAAAAAGTGGGTGGGTCTTGTCACACACACACACACACACACACACACACACACACACACACACACACACACACACACACACACACACACACACACGGTTCAATTGATCTAAAACTGAAATTTACTTAAATCATTTGTGTTGACATAAGCGGGGCAGTGGGTCTGTAGTCCCAGCATGCTTTGCAAGGAGTAGGAGTAAGCCTGTCATGATGATACATTTTGCTGGACGATAAATTGGCCAAGAAATGATTGCGATAAATGATAATTGTCGTTCTGAGACCATTCCAAAATGGATGAAAACTGCCACGGATGAGGTGCATAATAGGGGCGGCACGGTTCACAAAACCCACGGGTCAGTTCGTATCACGCGTTTTGGGTCACACTCCAGAAATGTTCTTCAGCATATGATATATAGCTTAATTATCCACAATTTAGGATACAGTATTAAATTGTTATATCATGTAATCATGCAGAAACTTGACGATCTCTGAGGAAAGCTCGTGAGATTTTAATACAGCGAGCGAGAAGACATCGATGACATGCTTTTCATTTATTTGGCAAAAGGAGAATGAGTATTACTATCTCTACAGGACCTCAGGTGGCTTTAGCACTCAGATTGAACTGAAGGATTAGCTTGCATTAATCAACCGGCCAACTTCAGTGTCGCTTTAAGCCTCGTTTATACTCGACGCGTCGGCGGAAAAATGATCAAGCTCACGTGCGATTCATTGATTTATTGACTATCGTGACAGTCCTAATTAGGAGAAACCTGATATTCAATCTTTCAATGTTACACTTATCCGATTCAAAGACTTGTGTCGATTTTCCTGACAAGCGTTGCTTTAATTAAAACGTTACCATTAATTATTGCCGAGTGTTAAGTAAAATCCCAGATGTGGTTTACTCTGTATATTACTGCATGAAAGCACAGGTTGCAGGGGAAGCTTGAAGGCACGGATGCACACACACACACACACACACACACACACACACACACACACACACACACACACACACACACACACAACCACATCAGACAAGACTCTGCGGTCCACTAGCCATAACAATGGGGCTTTCCTCCACACTCGGTGGTCTCGTGTCGAGCTCCAGACAGCTGGAGGAGCGAACACCGAGTCTGGTCACGCTCAGTCTACGCTTAAAAATAGGAGAAGTGACTGAGTGTGAGCTCAGGAAATGCAATTAAAAGCTCACCTTGACAAATTTGCTATGATCTTTTTTGGCATGTATATTTGCTTTTTTGTGCAAAAAACATTGTTATTAACATAAGTGAATCTCAAGGAACATGTGTGACCCTGACCGACAAACCCAGTCACAAGGGTCGGTTTATAGATGATCTGAAAGCTGAATTAATAATCTCTCCATTGATGTATGGTTTGTTAGGATAGGACAATATTTGAACATCTGGAATCTGAGGGTGCAAAAACATCTAAATATTGAGAAAATCTCCTTTAAAGTTGTCCAAATGAAGTCCTTAGCAATGCATATTACTACTAATAATACATTTATGATATGAACATGTGCTAAATATCTTCATGGAGCATGATCTTAATATCCTGATGATTTTTGGCATAACAGAAAAGTGTATAATTGTGACCCTTATGGTGTAGTGCTGGCCACAGATATAGCCGTGATGACGTTTAATTAGGGCTCCAGGGTCACATATTTAAAATAATTATAATAATTTTAAAAAATAAACACACAGCAAGGCCCCGATAAAATCAATAAGCATTTCAACATCCACATGTTTAGGGATATTCGAGGTTCAATAGAGGTTAAGCTCAATTGTGGAATAACATTGATTACCAACACAAGTAATTGGCTCCTTTTTCTTAAAAAAACACACGCAAAAAAGCACTTACAACGAACATGAATGAGGTCAATCCTCCTTAAATGTTAAAATACTCACGATTTTAAATGTATAGCCGCCATCGATAAGCATAATTACATGATTTGTGATTTAAAAAAAGTTATCCTTTTCTGTGTAAAGTTATGATGATGTATAAAACCCAAAACAACTATAAAAGTTAAAAGTCCTCACAGCTCAAACAATCATCTTAATAGTCCATATACAATGAAGTTTCACATTTACGCTTTTAAATCCTCCATAAAGGCCCCATAAATGCCCCATCATAACCTCAATATTTTGTTACGTATGAAATCTTGTAATCATTTGATTGAGCTTAACTTCTATTGAATACTCCTTTACATTTATGCATTTTGCAGACGCTTTTATCCAAAGCGGCTTACATCGCATTCAAGGTACACATTTTTACATTACAATACTCCCTTTAAACAGAAAAGGCGGCTGAAGGTGAAATAAGGAAACGTCTCCTCATTCTTTGAGGCGTGCACATGCATTCAGAAGAGTTAATGATAAACTGACTCATAACTTTACATTGACTAATCTATTGCGCAGGATGCCTTGGCTCAGCACTCACTTCACCGCTCATTAACTCCAGGCCTTCAACGCATGAGACCGCCTCGCTCCAAACCAACAAAAATCCCAAACCTTTCTAAAGAATGTGAACTTGGGAAACGGGAGGAGGCCGTTTGAGCTGATTTGTGATAATGCGTGTAAAAGGCCGCGGTCAACAGCTGCATAAAGCTCCTCCAGTAACCCTCCCTGGGCGTGATATTCTACAGGCTCTCAACAAGTAAAGGGGCAGAGAAACGACAGATCATCTTTACTACATCCTTCATTTCAACTTCACACTTCTCAGGGTTACAGCATCATCAGGGTCAGGCAGCCAACTCGGAAATATTAGAGCGGTCACTAAACAACTGTCCCAACATAAACGACACGCCGGAAACATATGTGGCGAAATATGTGCAATATACTGAGTGGAGAACCTGGTGTAAAACGACAGACGTGACCCATGTGCGCTCTTATCACGAGCTGCTTCTGGTCTTATCTTCTTCAGTTGTTTTCATTATGCATCATCACTAAAGGATATAGATTATGAGGTCAAGGGTAAGGTTGACTTCATGAAGACTACAATGAATCAGTGATGCCCAAAAATCAATAAAAATACTAATAATAAAAAATAATTAAAAATAAAGAAGCGTTTAATCGACTCCAGAGCTCAGCTTTTGATTGATTAGGTTAGTTAGTTCTTGAGGAAAGTAAATGCTCTCGTTTCGGGGCTCCGCTCGTATTGCGTTATGTTGTTTATGAGGATTTTAATAAGGAAAATATAAGGAATTTCCGTTGTTTTATTGCTTTTTTGTGAGTGTGAAAAAGTCTAGTTGAATAAAGGAGCATGACATAATGTGACATTTTGATGACTTTTCTATGACCTTTTAACGGGCTGTAATGCTATTCCTGCGTTCTGCCGGATTGACACTGTTAGAGAGTTAATTCTCATGACAAACATAAAAAAATTAAATAAAAAGTATTTCTGTGCCGAATTCAGGATTCAAACCAGTTTCAGAAAGGTTTTTTTCCCCAGAGTATGACATCATAAAGGGCGGAATTCCTTATATTTCTCCCGGATGAGTACGAGTACACACACACACACACACACACACACACACTGCCCCTAAACCTACCCATCACAGGAAACATTCTGCATTTTTACTTTCTCATAAAAACTCCTCCTGTGTGATTTATAAGCCTTTTGTAAAGTGGGGCCATGGGTAATGTCCTCATATTTCACCCTCTCCTGTAATACCTGTGTCATACCCATGGCATTATACACATTTGGGTCCTCATATGTCACAAAAACATGCCCACACACACACACACACACACACACACACACACACACACACACACACACACACACTTTAGTGACATTGTTGATCTCATGTCTAAACACACAATGCCAGCGCCGCCGACGGGTCCTGTAACCTGATCAAAGCTTTTTGGTGTGTGTGTGTGTGTGTGTGTGTGTGTGTGTGTGTGTGTCTTTAGCTCCGCCCACTGCACTCCTCCTCGAGCTGGGCTGTTTTCAGAAAGAATCGGTTCAGTGTGTCTGTCTTTTATAAATATGATAAACTAAAGACTCTTGTGAGATATGAAGGATCAACACGACTCTACAGATACTCCAGATTAACACCACACTCTGTGTGTGTGTGTGTGTGTGTGTGTGTGTGTGTGTGTATGTGTGAGATGGCCCTTTAAATTAAGATTAAGGATTATTCTTTTTTTAACTACTTTAAAAAAGAAAAGAAAAAAAAGAGCAAAAATAGAAAACTTGGATCGACTAGAAATACCAAAAATTGTGTAACCAATCACAAAATTAAAAAATGAAGCTGTCCCATGTGTAATTATTACGGACCTTTGCTATAAAAAATAAAGATTAATCATAGCGGTCATTGAGTATTAATTTCATCACTAGTTAGACATGCAGATAATATGTCAAACGGGCGATAAACAAGTATTCAGCAGATAAACATCCTGTTTGCTTTACCTGCTCACATTAAAGCTGAAGGTCACACGCGTCTCTCTGTGTGTGTGTGTGTGTGTGTGTGTGTGTGTGTGTGTGTGTGTGTGTGTGTGTGTGTGTGTGTGAGAGAGAGCAGCTGCGCTAAAGGACTTCACCATGACACTAACGACAGGACTTCGGTGTAGAATTACAGTCTCCTGTGTGTGTTGGACACATTCTCCATAATTACCAGTTTATGGCTTCGTCAACTTTTTCCTCTCCGCCTCCTTTACATCTAGAACATGAGGATCATTCACAGAGTAAAATTACACTGCAAGCGTCTACATGCCTACGCAATGCATCTTTTTCCATCTCATCACATTCACACACACATAAACACACAGTCTGTGTCTATAATTAGGAGAAAGGTTTCCCTGGGGCATTTAATAATTTCCTGTGCAACAAATCAGACAAAGGGGAAGACATGAAGAGACACACACACACACACACACACACACACACACACACACACACACACACACACACACACAGTCCAGAGCACTTCCTCTCCCGGGCATAAACCACTCACTCGATCCCATTCCCACAGCCCAGGGTCCGGCTACGGCTGGGATTGTGGTTATCAGGTCAGGGTTTACAGGGATGAGATTATAAACAGATTACTTTTTACTGCTTATGGTAACGTGCAAAAAAACAGGATGGGATACAAGTATAGCGATAAATTCACACTATCATCATCTCAACCTCATTACGTTCCAAATTGGGCATAGAATGGGTTTCCATGGCCGAGCAGCTCATCCAAGCCTTACATCACCAAGAGCAATGCAAAGCGTGGGATGCAGTGGAGTAAAGCAGCCGCCACTGGACTCTAGAGCAGTGAGACGTGTTCTCTGAGCGACCAATCACGCTTCAGTCTGACAATCACATGGACGAGTCTGGGTTTGGCGGTTGGCGGGAGAACGGGACTTGCCTGACTGCATTGTGCCAAGTGTAAAGTTTGGTGGAGGGGGGATTATGGGGTGGGGTTGTTTTTCAGGGGTTGGCCCCTTAGTTCCAGTGAAAGGAACTCTTAATGCTTCACCAAGACATTTTGGACAATTTCATGCTCCCGACTTTGTGGGATCAGTTTGTGGACGGCCCCTTCCTGTCCCAGCATGACTGCGCTCCAGTGCACAAAGCGTCGGTCCATAAAGACATGGATGAGGAGTTTGGTGTGGAGGAACTGGACTGGCCTGCACAGAGTCCTGAGCTCAACCCGATAGAACAGCTTTGGGATGAATTAGAGCGGAGACTGAGAGCCAGGCCTTCTCGTCCAACATCAGTGCCTGACCTCACAAATGAGCTTCTAGAAGAATGGGCAAAAATCCCCATAAACACACTCCTAAACCTTGAGGAAAGCCTTCCCAGAAGAGCTGGAGCTGTTAGAGAGGGTGGGCCGACTCCAGATTAAACCCCACGGGTTAACAATGGGATGGCATTAAAGCTCGTGTGTGTGTGAAGGCGGGAGTCTCAACACTTTTGGTGATATAGTGTAGGTTCAGAATGAACATAAGGGTGAGTAAACAACCTACATTTTTCTGTTCAACAATATATAATCTACCAAGTGACCTCTATAAAGAGAGACCAGTGTGTGAATTTAAGATTTATAACATTGTCATAGTGAAGTGGAAATGTAATTAAGCCCTAAAAATGGGGCCGACACATAAAATGTTAAGCAATAAGATGCCAGACGATGAACATGGAGAGGCTCTATTTCATGAAAGCGGACTGCCGGTGTGTGATATTTAAAACAGCATCACGGTGCAGATTCCCCAAAGGTTCAACACTGCGCCGTTCCCTTAATAAAGCAGAGTCAGCCAGCAGCAGGACGATGATAACAGCCATTACAAGAGCTGAGAAGACACAGCTCAGATCCAGAGGGGATAATGGCTCTTTTCAAAGGCTCCTTTCTGAGAGGGATAAGAGGAAGGAGACATCTTACTATCTCTCTACTTTACAAAAGACAACATCTCCCGAAGTCAGCCCTTCGCCCCGCTCATCACAACTGGACCTGTCGGCTGCAGGATTTTGAAGATTTTCATCAAAGATGTTCTCGGGAGGATAAACGTGATGTTTAGTCTGAACCAGCATGTGTTAGACAAGAGGCAGATTTAACCAATCATATCACAGTATGCAGTGCTAATCCGGCATCTTTTCATACTACACTGTAAAAGAACATGATCAATAAGTTATGACAACATTGTTTTTTAACTCATCAAAATAAGTTAAGAAATATTAAACTTTTTTTTAATTAGTTATACAAGATGTAACTCATTTTTTAAAGTCAGTTTAAGTTGAAATAAACATCCAGGTCGACTGTACTGTAAAAGTTCAAAATGTGCCTTTTTTACAGCGTACTAAGACTACATCAGATGCTGGCAGACCACAGGTTTAATGCACACTTTAAATGGTTAATGTTTGCAGGGATGTCAACTCATTTAACTAAAGCGGACGATGTGAACCGTTCGAGTGAACTGTCGAGTGTGTCACACAGAAAAGATTCAAGATGGCCAATTTGGCTTTACAACCAAAAATAAATACATAAAAATGATACTAGTTGTGTGATATTTTTAAAAATATCAAAAACTACGACTTTATTCAGCATTGGCTTCTCTTCCGCATTTGTGTTCAATCCTCAAATAAAGATTCAAACGGTTATGAGTCAGCGAATCGATTCATGATTCGGATCATGTCGTGTTATTTTTGGAGCCAAATGTATTTTGGATGCTTCAAGAGACTCTAATTAACCCACTGATGTCTCATATGGACTACTGTGATGATGTTTTTATTCCCTTTCTGGACATGGACAGTATAGTGTGCATACACTTGCATACGCTCTCGGACTAAATATAAAATATCTTAAACTGTGTGTGAAGATGAACGGAGGTCTTACGGGTGTGGAGCGACATTAGGGAGAGGAGTTAATGACAGACATTTCAGTTTTGGCTGGACTAACCCTTTAAGGAGTCAATGAGGCAGAATGCATTAAACAGGTTTCTCACGTCTCCTCCTCGTACTGTCTTTGGCCGTGTGAGGGCTCAGAGAGTAGGCTAGGCATGCTAATGAGCACAAACGTCACATTGCTGTTTGGTGCCAGGCAGAGAGTCAAGCCCATGCGATGCTAGCAAACTCTCAGGGCAAACAGAACGGAAGTCAGGTTAGATCAGCCTGTCAGGGCTAAATGTGAGCCGCTACAGGACAGCTGCTCCGGCTAAAACCAGCAGCAGGAACGCAGGAAGATCCGCAGCTCCGGGGCCGACGGCGGCTAAAAGAAGAACAAGGCAGGAAAAGAGGACAAGACTGCTCCCTGTCTCTCAGCATGATTGGGGACCGTTCACATGTTAACCGGTTCCTGAGGTTAGGTGCCGGTGTTCTGTCGATGGAGCATACTCTGTCAGAATATCACACCGGAAGTTGAGTTTTATAGCGAGGTCTGTCAACGTTAGCCTGGTCTTACACAGAGTCTGGCCACTCTCCTTGGACAAGCGTTTATTTCCGTGAAGGCGGCACTCTGTTGAGGTTTTAAACTGGATCTGCCCTAACCAATCACTAATGTTCGGTCGTGCCGTGTCTCATGAGCTAGGGCTGAACGATACGGACACAATCATGCCAGATATCTCCATATCGATACAATACGATATGACTACGGGTTCGGTGAAAACCAGCATTTCTCAGAAAAATAAAAAGATTTAAGCCTACATTTCAAAAATTTGTGTCAGAAAATGTATTGTTCGATCACACCGGTGTGATCAGAGGCTGGTCCCTGGAGCGAATGATCGAGTGCATCACGATCAGCGCTCAGAGCGGTCATATACCACAGCTTTTCAGTGTTTTCAACCACATACTGTTGACTTTAGGTTCAAACATATAAATTCACACACGTACTAAAAGAAACTATACATTTAGAGTTTGTAAAACACACACTGATGTCTCGGGAAGAGGTAATAATAATCCATTCCATTATAATCCGACACTTTTTAAATCAGATACACACATTGTGTAAGTAACTTCAGTGTTTACTCTATTCCCACTTCACCAGCCGCTTACTTTTCAGTATTTCAGGAGAAGTGATGAATTCATGTGTTGTTAACAGAGGAAATCCAACAGATCTGATCTGAAATAACGGACAAACTCAAATGTTTAATATAAATGTTATGTTGATCTTGCTCTTCATATTTTCAATGCTCAATGAGGAAAAGCCAGACCAGAGTAATCGCATCCTGATAACTGAGGACCGAAGAGCTCCAGAAGATGTTCATTACACTATCACCACACAGATCCAGATCCAGAGGACAACGGAGCCGCTAATCTGAGGACCAGATACTGAGCAAAGGCCAACACACACACACACACACACACACACACACACACCGAGACTGACCAAAGGCCAACACACACACACACACACACACACACATACACACACACACACACCGAGACTGACCAAAGGCCAACACACACACACACACACACACACACACCGAGACTGACCAAAGGCCAACACACACACACACACACACACACACACACACCGAGACTGACCAAAGGCCAACACACACACACACACACACACACACACACACACACACACACACACACACACACCCCGAGACTGACCAAAGGCCAACACACACACACACACACACACACACACACACACACACACACACACACACACACACACACACACACACGAGACTGACCAAAGGCCAACACACACACACACACCAAGACTTCACTCTTGGACTCATTCAAAATAATCTGCCAATGGGGTGAGAATAATAATCTTGTTTTCTGTTTGAATTAAGATTATTTCTCTCACCCCATTGGCAGATTATTTATCTTATTTTAAGCAAAAACTCTCTTCATTTTGAGTTATTTTCCCCAAAACAAGACAATTACTTTTGCTTGTCTAGTAAATACTTCTTGTTTTAAGACTTTGTAGATGTTTGGACTAGAAACAAGACAGAAATACTGAGGAAGAAGAGCCTTTAGTGCAGTGTGTGATGTGAAACCGTATTCTGATGAGTGTTTATTGAGGTCCGGCTGTAAGCCTGTAAATCCGTCCAGAACTGATGCATGTAATAAAGAGAAAGGGCTACAGAACTTCATTTCCACATGACGAGTGATCGCTCAGATCCACAGCTTGCCCACACTGCACATCATGCTCTTCTCACTCAGTCATTCTGTCTCGTTTCCAGTCTAAATATCTAACGATTCTTAAATCAAGATGCATTTACTAGATCAGTAAAACCACATAAGATATTTTGATTTGGGACTGAAACAAGAGACAAGATTTCAATCAGAAATCAGATTATTTCTCTCACCCCATTGGCAGATCATTTTGCCTGTTTTAAGCAAAAACTCTCTTCATTCAGATTTTATTTCCCAGAAAACAAGCAAAAATATCTTCTGCCATTTGACTGATCTAGTAAATGCATCTTGATTTAAGAATTGTTAGATATTTAGACTGGAAACGAGACAGAATGACTGAGGAAGAAGAGTGTGTTTTGCAGTGTAACAGGAGCACATGGAACATGTGGCCTTGGATTAGTTTCCTCTTCCTACATAAGCAGAGCTTTTCTGCAAAAGCAAGTAAACACTGGCAACAGCACACAACGGCCAACGGCTCTGATCTCAGTGGAGGAATCAGGCGGCGTTTGAGTTAAACGAGTCAGGAGTTAATGATGGGCCAGAGAATGGCAGTATGGGCTCAAGTGTGTCCTCAGGGCTCCGTATCCTGAAAGACGGCCCGTTCCGGCACGCAGAGACTCACGGGTCACATTATGGTCAGAGACATTCCAGAGCGGACTCATCCATTTTTCCCCAAAACAAGACAATTACTTTTGCTTGTCCAGTAAATGTTTCTTAATGTAAGAATTTTTTGCTATTTTGACTAGAAACAAGACACAAATACTGAGGAAGAAGAGCATTTTCTGCAGTGTATCTGGATAGTGTAGCTCATTCCACAACAGAAAGGACTGATAACACACAAGTGATCCAGAGTCACCTGTAAAACATCGACGGTACAACGCAATCTAATCAAACCTACGGTCCACAGCTTACTTTCTTGCCCATAGTCTTTTTAACTGACCATGAAACTGTATAAACGTGACCTCAGAGCCCAAACCCAGCCATAATCTCATCACGGGTATATCTGTGGCCAACACTACACTATAAGGGTCACAATTATCCATTTCTCTGTTCTGCCAAAAATCATCAGCATATTAAGATCATGCTCCATGAAGATATTTAGCACATGTTCATATCATAAATGTATTATTAGTAGTAATATGCATTGCTAAGGACTTCATTTGGCCAACTTTAAAGGAGATTTCCTCAATATTTAGATGTTTTTGCACCCTCAGATTCCAGATTTTCAAATATTGTCCTATCCTAACAAACCATACATCAATGGAGAGATTATTAATTTAAAGCAAATGGACCTTTATGATTGGGTTTGTGATCCAGACTCAATATTATTATTTGTAATTGTGTGAACATAAATTATAAACACATCTAAAAACAAGAGATGGTATTATATTAATAACAGATGACACCATATTCTTATATTTCTGTGCATTATATATTATTTGAGACAAGAAACACAATTCATGGTGCCTGTCAAATATGTTCAGTAAGATCATAATTTTATTTCTTACATGAAAAACGCTTAACGTGGCTTAATGTACTAAGAAGACAGAGTTAATAACAGACCAAACTCAGGAAATATAACACTAATAAGATAAACTAGGCACACACACAAAAAAAAAATCAGATGAGCCCTGAATATGAATATGCGTTTAATTACACGTTAAGCAGTGTTTTATTAGGTCACAATTTTTTTTTCGTAAAGCGGTGGTTCTGTGTTTTCTTTCTAGGTTTGGTTGTGTTTATGGGTGCAGTATAACATGTCTTAATACTTCTTTTTTATGGCGTATTTTTCTTTTATTTTACATTTATAGTTTCCTGTATTTTTATTGGCTGAAGTGAAAGGCCACGCCCCTTCCCATTACGGGCAGAAGTCACATCTGCGGAGACTAGCGCGGGTTTATGATGTCACCAACCCAGGAAGAAGCTCGTTGTAGTCCAAACCGGCCATTTTTGTAGGCAATAAACTGCCGTAACTTTAAAAGACAATATCTCCGTTTGCAGTGAACTCTCGGCGCTGTAACTTTGCAGAGACTGTTTATGCTCAAGCAGCGACATTACACACTAACTAAAGTTACACAAGTCCCATCACAGCGACATTACACACTAACTAAAGTTACACAAGTCAAATCACATGCAGCCAGCCCTTTAACACGGTCTTAGTAGGCTACATTAAGCCACGTTTAGCATTCTTATAATGGTTTTCAATGGGAGGAAAACGCTTAACGTGTACTCAAACGTGCTGCGTTCATATTCTGGCCTCATGTGATATTTTTGGTGCATACCGTAGTTTACTTCATTAGTGTTATATTTCCTGAGTTATTAACACTGTCTTGGTACATTAAGCCACGTTAAGCGTTTTAGAATGTCCACACACACACACACACCACTCTGACACTTGCTTACTTTAGAAGACCGTTTGCTTTTCGACGATGATTATCGTTCCTAAATTTGACAATTGCATCATTTATTAGAAAAGTTACCATTCCTGTGACTTTGTTCTTGTATTTGACATTTGGCGAGTGTTAGTTTATAGCCCAGCGTCCCGTTCGCTCAGAGATGGACCCGACGCCCGGCCCTTCAATTTACTCCCAAAGGCAGGAATGCTCACCGCAAACTTCAAAGTAAACACTGATGAATGGACTGCAAACACAGGCCGTGGGTAAGCTTTTAGAGTGCAAATTTGGTGTTTAACATCTCATCCAGATGAAGACTTCTCTAAGACGGGCCAATGAAGTTGAGAGCGAGTCCTAATTGAGAATTTTCAGTTTCAGGAAGAGAAGAAAGAGGGAAAATAAGGTGGAAAAAAAACAAGCAGACTGAAAGGTGGGGGGTGTAGAACAGACAAGTAGGAATAACCAAACAAAAAGACTAATCCAGTTACTGGATAACCCTTCCCCCATGTCAAGAGAAGAAGACAAAGGGGTTTTGTGAAGGAGAACTTGAAGAGGGTGGGCTGGAGATAGAGGCGGAGCACTGGCCCATGCTTCAGATCTAAAGATAGGACCCTGAGACACACACACACACACACACACACACACACACACACACACACACACACACACACACGGCTGAGACTTCATTCAAGAGGCTTAAGGAGAGAGCAGCCATTCAAGACATTCCTAAAGCGGCTATACCTTTTTACTTTAATAAGCTCCCTTCATCCTTACTGCTCTCAAACGTGCAGGAGACGGGAAGTAGAAACTACAACACTCTTAAAAAATAAGTTATCTGGGTGCCTTAAAAAATTAGTTCATTGAAATTAAAAAAAAAATATTGTGTTAATCCGGTTGTTAGGTCCTGCGTCACGCGGCAGCGTTTCCGAGTCCAAACGCTCTATATCTATCCCACAAGATAAACTACAGACGGAGCTAATACACACACAGTGGAGTGTAATACTACAACAAAAGCTATGATCATAAACTTTCTCCATACCAAAAATCCAGATGGCCAGATTCAGCTTTTATAAATCGTTAAAATATTAATATCTGTAACGCTGTGGCCATAGAGACTGTTGTGTAGATGTAAGTATTTAAAATTAATAACTTTTTTAAATGTTCGACAAATATTCGAGCGTCGATGGCTCTCACGTGAAACGAGTGGAGGCTTGGACGTTCCTGACGTCACGACTGCAGATACAATGAACATTTTTGAGAATCAACAACCTTCATTCAAATATTATTAAATGATTTTGAAGGCATTTTGGGTAATTGTGTGTTTTGTTTGTGATGATGCAGTAAAACATGCCAAACGGTGCTATTTTCATGATTAAGTCACATTTTTTACGTTGTTCAGATATAATAATATTTAGAGTTTCTTTTTATTAAACCAATTTCCTTCATTGTATCAACTCAAATTTTTAATTTCAATAAACTTAAAATAAAGGCAACCAGGTTACTTACTTTTTTTTAAGTTAAACCAACAATATTTTTTACAGTGTACATGCAAGGCAACGAGGAGTTTTAAAATAAAAATTAATCTGGTCATAATTAAAGCAGGACAGTGAAGTAACTCGGCTTCTGTGCGCAACAAACTTCCCCAGACAGACGACGAGCTGAACATAATGTGTGTATGACAATAATACACATAAATCAGCTCTAGATCTTAATGTGAACCGGAGCACAGAGCGAGCACTGCCAATGGGGTGAGGAGAAAAATAATCTGAGTTCTGATTGGGACGGAAACGAGAAACAAGATTTCAGTCAGAAATAAGATTATTTCTCTCACCCCATTGGCAGATCATTTTGCCTGTTTTAAGCAAAAACTCTCTTCATTTAGAACAATGAGGGTCAGTTTCGTTCTCTCTGTTATGTAAGGGCTAATGTCCACCCAGCCGGTTGTTATCTCAGAATAAACCCCTCCAGAGCGATCAGGACCCCGAGGCGAAGCGGAGCGTCAGTCTGAAGGGGTTTATTCTGAGATAACAACCGGCTGGGTGGACATTATCCCGCTTATTACACGACTACTAGTCTCAAATAAATAACACACTAAATATTGTCTTGAGATTAAATATTTTATTAGCTCTTCCGCAAAGCTTCCGCGAAGAAAAACAGTTCCAGACTGCTTTAAGCCTTTATCTATCGCTGCTAAATGTTGAGAATGAATGCTGAAAGGGTTAGTTCAGCCAAAAATGAACCCAAGCCTCTGATTTACTCACCCTCAGGTCATTATAGGTGTTTATGACATTCTTCTGTCAGACAAATACAATCAGAGTTATATTTAAAAAGTCCAGGCTAACGTTAATCCCAGCAGTAGTTGGAGCTGTTTCTGAAGTCCATTAAATGCAGCTGTCCGTCAAATAACGTGCTCCACACAACTCCGATGGGTTAATAGAGCCGTCTGATTCCAATCGATGCGTTTGTGGAAGAAAAATATCCATATTTAAAACATTATAAAGGAAACCCGCCTTGAAGTCTTCCATTGTAACCCACGGCTGTTTAAGCCACAAGATGGCGCCAGCGTTAAGCACAGAAGTAGAACCGGTCAAGATAACTCACAGTACCCGGATGAGCGGTGTGTGTTATCTGGAAATAACACACCGCTGGAATGAGCGATTGACCAATCAGAATCAAGTATTTCACAGAGCCGTGTAATAAAAATTGATAACATGTCTAATCCAGGTCTGTCTCCTCAATGATGAGTCTGACTCCTGTTTAAGTTCATTACACAAGAGAATATTGTAAATATTGTTATTGAATATTGAGAATACTGGATTTACAGCCGTAAAGAAGACAATAATACAGAACTGGTTTACCCCAAACATGTGCAAAAACTTCCTGGATTCATATAATTGTGAAGCGTGTACAACGGCACGAATGAACAAGGCTAAACCCAATGTTTTCCTCCAGCATATGAAATTATGTAAAGGAATAATCATGTAAAGCAGCTCTATGGTGTATTTTTTTATGTATTATTATTATTATAGATAGTTAAATTATGGATGACTCATCTATTCCCCTTTCCTGTTGGTTTGTTTGACTGGATTTTATTTTGTTATATGTAAAACAATAAAAAGTTGATCACAAAAACAACGAGGATCAAATTATTCCAAAGAATTTTCAAAAAAGTGAAATTATATTAAAAAAAATACAGGTTACAAACACTCTAAAAAATGCTGGGTTAAAAACAACCCAAGTTGGGGTGGAAATGGACAAACCCATTCAAACAACCCAATTTCTGAGCTTGTCCATTTTCAACCTTGGGTTGTTTTTAACCCAGCGTTTTTTAGAGTGAAGAGTGCTAGCATATCAATATGACCAACCAACAAGCAAAGCATTTCCTCACGATGATGAATAATCTCCTGGAATCTATTATCAGCTGTTTAGAGTTTCAGATAATAAATGAAGAGCGGCAGACGTGCTGACGGGCTCGACAGACGCATCTCCTGATAAGACTGAATTGACTTGTAAATGAACAATGGTCTATAGTACATTATATTAGCATTTCTCTGGAGTTTGGAGCTCTGTAAACTAGCATTCTGGCCAATTATCAACACAAAGGCCGAGGAATGTCACAGCACGGCGAGGAGTTTGCTTTGTTATTCCTCAGGAGGAGATCGTGTTTGGACAGGAGAGACAAAAGGAAGGGACTCCGATTACAATCAGGACGCTTTTCTGCCGGAAACCAAAGTGACCTTTGGTCAACAGAGCAGCATGACAAATCTTTACAAGACCTGCTTTAAAAAGCAAGGTTAGAAATATAAAAAAAAAACTAGTTTCATTTTAATAATATATTCTGATCTTTACTAATAAAGCACGACTTGAAGGATTACTTCACTTCAGAATGATGGTTTCCTCACCTCCGTCTCATCCCAGATCTTCGTGTCTTTCTTTCTTCAGTTTTTTGAGGAAAACATTCCAGGATTTTCCTCCTCATAATGGACTTCAATGGGAACCAACGGCTGAAGGTCCAAATCAACGAGGAAGAGCTTCAGAGACTCAGGGTGCGTTCACACTTGTCATGTTTGGTTGGATTAAAGTGAACCCTGGTGCGATTGCTCGGTTGCGCTTCATTTGAACACGTGAACGCTGCCATCCGAACCAAACCAGCGGAGCGAGAGCGCTATAAAGATGAGTCTCGGTCCGCTTCCAAACGAACTCTGGTGCGGTTCGACTGATATATGAGCGCAACACGGACCAAAGACATGTAGACGAACCAACAGGAGGTGATGTCACAAGATGCAACGCATAGTCAGCTGATGTGTCGACGCGGAAAGATCGATCGGTGTATCCAGAATGAGTAACGTTAACGTTAGAGGGCAAACGTGGAGCTATGAGGAAGAGCCTCATCAATAATGGGTCCGACGAGCAGGTTTCGAAAAAGCTAGAAAAAACTCACAAAAAGCAAACCTGGTTATTCTCATCAATGGACCGGTGATCTCTTTTGCATAAGAGCCGGCCGTCTCTTTTCTGCACAACGGAGGAAATCCTGCTGCTGTTTTGACTGTTTTGAACATTTTACTTCATGAGTTCTCAGCAGGTAAATAATGCCATATGTACACGCATTAAATGATGGCGTTTAATCCGCACACAGCGTTAGTTTGAATGTTCGGTAAGCGAGATATACTTCATAAGCCAACCAATCAGGTTGTGAGCGTCTCCCTGAGCCTTTGGTTCGGTAACTTTAGAGTCGCTGTTATAAATGCCAGTGTGAACGCTAAGCGGACCAGGACTATAGGTTTTGTTTTTAGGTCCGGACCAAACGAACCGAACGAACCGAACTAAAAGTGTGAACGCAGCCTCTGATGATCCCAGAGGAATAGAGTCTGATCCAGACTGACATTTATACACTTTAACCTCAGACGCTCCACTTCAGCATATGACATCATCACGTGGGAAAGGTCACATGACGCAGGAGGAAGTGCCGACCCAGTGTTAAAACGAACGTGCAAAGACTAAATCAAACGTCTTTACACAAATAAAGGTAAAACAACGGTAACGGATGATTTTAAAGACGGAGGAGAACATGAGATGGAGTTTAACGGCACGTCCTCCTGTGTCATGTGACCTTTCCCACGTGATGATGTCATACGCCGAAGTCGAGCGTCTGAGGTTAAAGTGTATAAATGTTAGTCTGGATCAGACTCTATTCCTCTGGGATCATCAGAGTCTCTGAAGCTCTTCCTCATTGATTTGGACCTTCAGCCGTTGGTTCCCATTGAAGTCCATTATGAGGAGAAAAATCCTGGAATGTTTTCCTCAAAAAACTGAAGAAAGAAAGACACGAAGATCTGGGATGAGGAAACTATCAGGAGATGTTCATTCTGAAGTGAAATAATCCTTTAACATCGAGTCTGTGACGCATTACTGATGCCTTACACTGCAAATAATGCTCTTTATTTAATATTGTTTTCTCGTTTCCAGTCTAAATATCTAATAATTCTTAAATCAAGATGCATTTACTAGATCAGTAAAACGACATAACATATTTTT
Source organism: Pseudorasbora parva (assembly GCF_024679245.1). NCBI lineage: Eukaryota > Metazoa > Chordata > Actinopteri > Cypriniformes > Gobionidae > Pseudorasbora > Pseudorasbora parva. Next base: position 960,917 of record NC_090180.1, read on the forward strand.
TCTTGTTTTCTGGGGAAAAAAATCTAAATGAAGTGAGTTTTTTCTTAAAACAGGCAAAATGATCTGCCAATGGGGTGAGAGAAATAATCTTATTTCTGATTGAAATCTTGTTTCTTGTTTCCGTCCCAAACAGAAATAAGATTATTTTTCTAGTAAATGCATCTTGATTTAAGACTTGTTAGATATTTAGACTGGAAACGAGACAGAATGACTGAGGAAGAAGAGGGTGTATTGCAGGACAGATGCCAAACCCCGTCTGTGTGACCAGATTGTGACTTGCTTTCACTGATAATCTATTCCTGGATGCATAAAACTCTTCTTTTGACAGGTAAGTGACGCTCAACTAAATCTGCTGATGAATGAGGTTTATGCAAGGATGGCATGACAAATAATCTGAAAGGAATGTGTGAAGGAACTGTCTAAAATCTGATGCAATGGGCCTGAAATCCTGCACTGAAGGACAAACAAGGTGCTATGCCACATAAAACTGGTGCAAAACCTTAAACATCTCTGAAAGGATATAACGGATCGCGATATAATCGGAAAAAAGGCCAAGCGAGTCAAACAATAAAGCAGTCATGATTGCCAAATGCCTTCTCCCGCTCACATGCGATACAATGCCAGATGATCGCTTGTTTAATATTCTGTCCAGAAGTGTTGAGCTGGTTTTCAAGGCCCTAAACATAACACAGGAAACCATAGGAACTAAAGGTGCGACGGACTAAAGCAACCATTTGCCCAGACACAAGACGGAAAGACAAAACGCTGTTGTTTCTAGAACATGATATTTCCACACACAACTGCTAATGGAGGCCAGACTTATGTGACAAACACACTGCAAATAATCTGCCAATGGGGTGAGATAAATAATCTTGTTTTCTGTTTGAGCTAAGATTATTTTTCTCACCCCATTGGCAGATTATTTCTCTTATTTTAAGCAAAAACTCTCTTCATTTTGAGTTATTTTTCCCAAAACAAGACAATTACTTTTACTTGTCTAGTAAATACTTCTTGTGTTAAGAATTTTTTATACAACCCCAAATCAGAAAAAGTTGGGACAGTATGCAATGTGCAAATAAAATAAAGAAGTGATTTCTAAATTTACTTTGACTTGTATTTCATTGCAGACAATATGAACACAAAATATTTCATGTTTTGTCTGGTCAACTTCATGTCATTTGTAAATATGCATCCTTTCCTGTCATTCAGACCTGCAACACATTTCAAATAAAAGTCTGGACAGTAAAGCATTTAGCACTTTGTAATGTTGCCATTCCTTTTCACAACACTTAAAAGACGTTTAGGGACTGAAGACACCAAGTGATGAAGTGTTTCAGGTGTTATTTTGTCCCATTCTTCCTGCAAACAAGTCTTAAGGTGGGCAACAGTGCGGGGTCTTCGTGTGCCACACATTCTCTATTGGAGACAGGTCGGGACTGCAGGCAGGCCAGTCAAGTACCCGTACCCTCTTCCTCCGCAGCCAGGACTTTGTAATGTGTGCAGAATGTGGTTTTGCATTGTCTTGTTGAAATATGCATGGACGTCTCTGGAAAAGATATCTTCTTGAAGGCAGCATATTATGCTCCAAAATCTCTCTGTACTGTTCAGCATTAATGGTGCCTTCACAGAAGTGCAAGCTACCTTTGCCAAGGGCACGGACACAACCCCATACCATGACAGACCCTGGCTTTTGGACTTGTTGCTGGTAACAGTCTGGATGATCCTTTTCTTCTTTGGTCCGGAGCACACGGCGTCCATTCCTCCCAAAAAATACCTGAAATACTGATTCATCTGACAGCAGTACACATTTCCACTGTGTGATGGTCCATCCCAGATGCCTCCGAGCCCAGAGAAGTCGACGGCGCTTCTGGACACTGTTAACATAAGGCTTCCTTTTGGCACAGTACAGTTTTAGCTGGCATTTGTGGATGTAACTACGTATTGTGGTACTTGACAAAGGTTTGCCAAAGTAGTCCTGAGCCCATGTGGTGATATCGCTTCTAGATGAATGCCGATTCTTGATGCAGTGCCGCCTGAGGGATCGGAGATCACGGGTGTTCAGCTTAGGCTTGCGGCCTTGTCCTCTTACGCACTGAAATTCCTCCAGATTCCTTGAATCTTGTAATTATGTTATGAACTGTTGAATGTGAAATATCCAAATCTCTTCCTATCTTTCTTTGAGGAACATTGTTTTTAAACATTTCAATAATTTTCTCACGTATTTGTTGGCAAACTGGCGATCCTCGGCCCATCTTTGCTCCTAAAGGATTAGATCTTTCTTGGATGCTGCTTTTGTACCAAATCATAATTTCAATCACCTGTTGACACCACCTGTTTCAAATCACATCATTATTTAACCCTTTGACCTCATTACTAGCCCTAAATTGCTCCTGTCCAGACTTTTTTTGAAATGTGTTGCAGGTCTGAATGACAGGAAAGGATGCATATTTACAAATGACATGAAGTTGGCCAGACAAAACATGAAATATTTTGTGTTCATATTGTCTGCAATGAAATACAAGTCAAAGAAAATTTAGAAATCACTACTTTCTTTTTTTATTTGCGTTTTCCAAACTGTCCCAACTTTTTCTGATTTGGGGTTGTATTTGGACTAGAAACAAGACAAAAATACTGAGTAAGAAGAGCATTTTTTGCAGTGCAGCCTTTAGCCAATGTTAACATATACTGTAAGTACTGATGAATGGGATTCAGTTTGCATTAATTAACAATTTCTGGAAGCACACTAAATGTGGACTTCTGTATCGACATGTCAGAGTCAAAAATGCATAAAACAAAAACAGCCAAAAAAAAATTCATATCTACATTGATGTGCATTTACAAGCACAAACTTACACTAATCATAACCCGACAAATGTGTGAGGTCACATTTATATAAAAGCTGCCATTTTATCAGGCAAAAGCAGAAGTCATATGGTAACACTTTAGATTAACGGTCATTAGTTATCATTAGTCAATGTATTAACTAACCATGAGCAACACATTTGTTCATCTCTGTTAATGTTAGCTAATATAAATCCAGCTGTTAGTTCACAGCGCATTAACTCATGTTAACAAGATTTTAATAATGCATTAGTAAATGTTGAACTTAACATTAACAGAGATAAATGAGCGCTTTATACGTTTATTTTTTAGTTTATTCAAGACCGTTAAAAACTCATCTCTTCCATGATCACTTAATCTTATAAAATAAAACCCTCTAACCTCTTCCTCCTCTATTTCTCTTTTCTTCTTCCCTTTCTCTGGTGTTTGCTACTCTGAGCAGTGGACATATCTTGGTATTCGGGGCACGTTTTGTGTCTCTACGCCTCTTCGTGACGGATCGCTTCCTGTACTCCTGAGTTATGTAAATAAGTGCAGTTCATTATTAGTTCATGTTAACTAATGACCGTTATTCTTTAAGTGTTACCAGTCATATTTGCCAAATAATTGAAGGTAAAAGACAATCTGGGTTTAATTTTGCACACCATATTTGACTTTTACTCCAATTTAAAGTCACGTTTACTAGTGTTCATGCTTGCATTAATGGTTATGGGCTGAACATTTTCTTTATTCGAAGGCATGCACTGGAAAAATCCCATCTAAAAGCAGGAAGGGCTTCTCTCTCCGACTGTAAACCTCATATTTGACTCTACTTTTAAATCATGTCTCAGTGTAAAAGCATGAGCTATTCTGACGCCTGAGGGAGGGTATTTTCATAAACCAGCTGTGAATGAATCTCTCTCTCTCTCTCTCTCTCTCTCTCTCTCTCTCTCTCTCGTGTTGGGACAACATTTCTCTTCCCATCTGGCTTGTGAAGCTCTGTTTGTGTGTGAAAACAGCTGTGTTTGGCAAATGACAGCCGAGATCGGATTCACACTTCAAAACGTGTGTGTGTGTGACGCTTTGAAGCTTTTGAAGAAGTTTTTTTGTGTTGGAAGAGCCTGACACGGGACATGCTTTTGAAGAGGTGGAGGTGTCAGGAAACTACACCGCGGCTTCATGGCAGACTTGGGGGAAATCTAGAGTTAAATATCGTCTAAACTTGATAAGAATACTTTTGCTATTTGTGACTCTGAGCCACAACACCAGTCGTGCGTCTCACGGGTATATCTGTGGCCAACACTACACTATAAGGGTCAAAATTATCCATTTCTCTGTTATGCCAAAAATCATCAGCATATTAAGATCATGCTCCATGAAGATATTTAGCACATGTTCATATCATAAATGTATTATTAGTAGTAATATGCATTGCTAAGGACTTCATTCGGACAACTTTAAAGGAGATTTTCTCAATATTTAGATGTTTTTGCACCCTCAGATTCCAGATGTTCAAATATTGTCCTATCCTAACAAACCATACATCAATGGAGAGATTATTAATTCAGCTTTCAGATCATCTACACATCTCAACATTGACCCTTATGACTGGGTTTGGGCTCTAAAATGCTACCCGATGACAAAATTCGAGGAGTGTTTTCCTGAGGTTCTGTGAATGAAAGGACTGGAGAATAAACGCCGCCGGTTTTATTCCACCCATTAGCACGTGCTGGGGCTGTCACATTCTCAGCATGAACTACATTTCCATGCAAGTCTAGACTTCAGATCAAACGAAGAAGGGGCGAAACAATGAAGAATGAGCCCGCATGATTGATCCTGACAATGAAGCGCAGGCAGAAAGGAAACAAAGGCTTCTGCAAACACATGCCGTCATTGCTCTGGAGGTTAACGCATGTTATCACCTGTGAAGACTTAAACAGGGTGGCCTATTCGTACCCCAGAGCCTCGCCCAATCCAAGACACTGGAGAAGAGATGAACCGAAACAAGACGAACACTGCAGCTGGAGCTGAGGCCATTGAGAACACTAAAGCCTCAAGGGATTGAAAGACCGAGGGCAAATAATGTACATCCAGTGTGTGTGTGTGTGTGTGTGTGTGTGTGTAATGCCATGGGTATGACACAGGTATTACAGGAGAGGGTGAAATATGAGGACATTACCCATGTCCCCACTTTACAAAAGGCTTATAAATCACACAGGAGGAGTTTTTATGAGAAAGTAAAAATGCAGTGTGTGTGTGTGTGTGTGTGTGTGTAAAAAGGACAGAACTAACTGTGGGAAAGTTTCCTTTGCATCTTTTTGAACACACATCAAAGCAGCAATAATATAAATGGCCAAGTCTTTCCTCTCGGTGTGGAAAACAAACACCGCGTCCAGATCTATAGGCACCATACGGGTTATTGCTCTACAATTCCGTTCGCTATTAAATACTCCCACAGTTTTTACATTAAACTATCATCTATAGCATTTACTTAGTTAATCTTTGAGTAAATTGTGTGTTATTTTGGCAAGGTTGCTGCTAAAATTGGCCTTCCTGGGTCTATATATCCCACAATTGAGGTCGCGAGTATGACCACGGCAGGCTAGAAATTCTCTGTAAAATGATCAACACACACACACACACACACACAGATCTCCATCATGCAGACAGGCCTCTTTATGCCAAACTAGCGTTAAATCTCAGGAGTTTAACTAGCGCTAATCAGTGATGGCAAGGGCAACAAACACTGGCCCCGGCCCCGGCCCCGGCCCCGGCCCCGGCCCCGGCCCCGGGGGCTTATTCCACCACAGGAGTCAAGCGGACCCCATACACACAGAACAGGTGCTCTCACACACCACTGGCAGATCATTTCGCCTGTTTAAGCAAAAACTCACTTCATTTAGATACTATTTCCCAGAAAACAAGCAAAAATATCTTATATTAAAACAAGACAATTACTTTTGCTTGTCTAGTAAATGTTTCTTAATGTAAGAATTTTAGATATTTAGACTAGAAACAAGACAAAAATACTGAGTAAGAAGAGCGTTTATTGCAGTGTTGTAAGAGTGCTGGCCTGGTCTCGTTAGCTTGTGTTGGGTTTACTGCAGTGATGAACTCGAATGCCAGTTCTCTCCGAGGAGAAAAGCAGCAACATGAGTTCCACGACTCCACAGGTTTGATAAACACAAGTTTCCCACACTGAGATCATACCTTCCCCACAGTAGGCTCACAGCAGATAGCACGCTCTGCTCTCCTCCGTATAATTTACACCATCTGGTCCTTCAGAAATGACAAGTGCTTTGATGGAGTTTGGGAAAAAAACGTCTCTGAGGGATGAGACGCGGACCCCGGGAAACATTTTCCCACACTGTGCTAACACTCATCGTCTCCACTCATTGAGGAATAGAGAGAGCGAGAGAGAGAGCGAGCGAGAGAGAGAGAGCGAGCGAGAGCACACCAGGGTCAAACTTCTTAACATACTGTAAATGCTCATCAGCTCCAAGCCAAACAAGCCGTTTCCTGACGCATAAATAATCATCCTCACAAAACTCTTAAAGGAAGAGCGCATTAAAAGGGCCGTAGTGTTCCAGCGCTCCAGAAGTTTCCCAGATTTAATGCATTAGGAGATAATGCAGATGTCCGAGCCTTTCCCTGAAAACAGAAGTGAAGCCTCGGGACGCTCATGAGGACAGCATATGAAGACCACGAGCACTGGCACAACTCCACCATCTCCATTCATAAAGCGTGCAGTACGGTTCAGATGCGATATCGATGATCAATGTTTCTCAGATACAGCACATGGCCCTTTCTCAAACTAAAGCTGTAGTCGATGCGAGTCGGCTGGCACATTACGGTCCGAATGAAGCTGAACTTAGCCCAGTTAAATAGGAGCAAATTACACTCCGTTATGTTTTTTATTATAATAAAGTTACAATTGCATAATCATATTTCTACTCCAATCAGTTTTCAAAAAAATATAAGCATTTAAACGGTGGCTGTCATATAGAGTTACTAAAACGTGCATTAAATGTGGAAGAACATTATGCTGCATATATTTATCATGTTTATGAACACTGGACGTGTTTTTCTGATGAGTTTATGAACACTGGACGTGTTTTTCTGATGAGTTTATGAACACTGGACGTGTTTTTCTGATGAGTTTATGAACACTGGACGTGTTTTTCTGATGAGTTTATGAACACTGGACGTGTTTTTCTGATGAGTTTATGAACACTGGACGTGTTTTTCTGATGAGTTTATGAACACTGGACGTGTTTTTCTGAGGTAAATGATCCGTTAGGAGCCGTTTTACTGACGGGTCCATGAGACTGACAGATTTCTGGAAGTTGTTCTCCATCTTTTAACCCTTTCAGATGCTCGTTCTGTTCATCTCGTGCTGTTAAAGCGGATGAGAGCATCTGTTCATGTGCCGCTTCTCCTGAGCTCAGCCATCCCAAACACTTTAAGATTTTTAGAGTTTGTTATAAAATGAGTGCAATATGAAATCTGAGGCTTTGTTTCATATCCATATTAACAGCACAAAGATTAGGATGATTTAATGGATGGAAGACACTACATGTCCCGTTCAGGATAATCTCATCAATTCTCAAACAATATCGGCTCATAAAAATGAGAACCGATTAAAATGGAGAAATGCAGAGCTGGACCGTCCCTCAGCTCATCTACTCGAGTCCTGTACTGAAGTTCACTGTTTGAGTCTCTGTGCTTTACTGGAGTATTATTTTCTTCTTTAAAAGGTGTTTGGGTTTTTGCAGAAAGCCTTTCAGGAATCACTCTTGTAGAGTCTCGTGAAGTTCAATGATTTCACAGCATTTATTAAACACTGATTTATAGTTTAGAGCAAAATGGAAGAAGACGGATGTCCAAATGCTCATTTAGTGGAGTATTCACATGAACAAAGTTGATTCTGTCTTCAGTGAAGGTGAACAGTGTGAGAATATCAGATGTGTATCAGTGTATTGGATCCGTGCATTCGGCCTTAAAGTGACAGCAGCTTTGTAACTTTTCTACAAGTATTTAAATGAGTTTAAGTTAGTCGTCTGCTAGTGTGTCAGATGGAGCGTCACTGACTGGCTTAAACCATGATGGCATAATGTGCATTTATACAACTATAATACAATAATGCGGCCACATAAAGAAGGACATTTACTTTTGATACTTCAGTACTTCTGAAAACAAATACTGCTGTACTTTTACTCCAGTAAAAATCTGTTTCTACAACTTTCACTTGTATCGGAGTAATATTAGACCAGCAGTACTTTTACTTTTACTCCAGTAATGAAGTTGTGTATTAGTCCAGCTCTGGAGAAATGGATATTTTTTACCCAGCGTTATGAAGCATCCAAAACATTATGATGCAGAGCAGCACGCGAGGCGCTGACGGACGTTTGCAGGACAGGCTGCGGTTCTTTCATCGGTCAGCAGGAAATATGGCACGATAAGAGCCATTCACAAGTGGAAGTTAATGACCCACAGACGGCTGCAGTTTATCAGATTAAAGATCATTCTCACTCCACAAACACGCCCAACTTCATCTCAACACACCTTCACAATTCAGCAAGCTTTCAACACAAACTTACACTGACAAAAACGCTCTTCTTCCTCAGTCATTCTGTCTCGTTTCCAGTCTAAATATCTAACAATTCTTAAATCAAGATGCATTTACTAGATCAGTAAAACGACATAAGATATTTGTTCTTGTTTTCTGGGGGGGGGGGGGGAGAAAGAATCTAAATGAAGTGAGTTTGTGCTTAAAACAGGCAAAATGATCTGCCAATGGGGAGTTCATGAAAAGCTTTTAAAGTTGCAATTTAAGCTGACTAAATGATTGGAGAAATTCGGCATACGCCAGAGAGAACTTTTCATCAGAAGACATGTTATGTTAAAGGTGCTGTGTGTAATATGTATGAGGCTCTATTAACAGAAACGCAGTATAATATCCATAACTATGTCTTCAGAGGAGTATAAAGACCTCACATAACGAGCCGTTCTGTTTTTATTATCTTAGAGTGAGCCGTTTCTATCGACACACACCGCGGGTCCCTTACAGTGAAGTGCTGCCATGTTTATACGGTGGCCCTAAAGGGACAAACTTCTCTACAGAGCTCTAGCTACTCTCTGCTGTCTCAGACCACGTGTGTCCTGTGTGGGCCACCGTAGCTCCTCTGTGCGTCAGAAGGGAGGAGTGAGCGGGTGCAGTTCACAACCTCACCACTAGATGCCGCTGAAACTTACACACTGCACCTTTAATGTCATTTTGATTAAAAATGTTGAGGTTTTTTTCATGAAACAGATGCACGGGTCAACCGTAAGATCAATCACATCTATTTAGGAAGCAATAAGGGTGAGTTTATTTCATGCAGACTTTAAAAATAATAATACAAATGAATTTAAAAGCAAGAGAAAAGAAGGAATATTTGACTTCCAAGCAGACGATGGAGAAGGAGATGTTTGTGAACTGTTCTCAGAACAGGGTGTTATTTCCTCGCTTTCTTTCTGCCCTCTTCTTTGACTACTTTGGCTGTGTTTGCGAAGTTGGGGACACTAAACGTCGATTAAATCTAAATATCCAAATATAATAAATGACTAAATGAACCATATCAACTACACTGCTGAAGATGCTCTTCTTACTCAGTATTTTTGTCTTGTTTCTAGTCCAAACATCTAACAATTCTTACATTAAGAAACATTTACTAGACAAGTACAAATTATTGTCTTGTTTTGGGAAAATAACTCAAAATGAAGAGAGTTTTTGCTTAAAATAAGATAAATAATCTGCCAATGGGGTGAGAAAAATAATCTTGTTTTCTGTTTGAGTTAAGATTATTTTTCTCACCCCATTGGCAGATCATTGTCTCTCTCTGATAAATTAAAATAAGCTGATAACATCACTGTTTCCTCCAGAACGACTGTACAGCCAAATCTAATTCTGCTGCAGTATTGTCCTGTTTAACACTGAAGCTGCTCTGACACAATCGGCACTGGAGAAGAGCGATAGAAATAAAGACTTGACTACTGCACAGTACGTCACACACACGACGTCACGAGGAGGACGCGTGTGGCCGAAGTGTGTGAAGTACAGTCACTGATGTAGTGCTGAGCCCTAAATATAACACTAAACCTCTGATTCCGGGAACAGCGTCACAAACACCAGAATATGATCTGGCACTTGTGTCGGTCTGAGGACTCAACAGCACTGTATTAATGCTAGCGCCCCCTCAGGGCTCCGACGGGGCGACCGGTTTAAAACGGCAGCTTCAGCAATCTACTGCTAACCGGACCGCTGATGGAGAGATCTCTGCCTCTGCACGCCCAGAGGAGACGTCTCAGAGCAGGAGTGTGTGTGTGTGTGTGTGTGTGTGTGTGTGTGTGTGTGTGTGTGTGTGTGTGTGTGTGTGTGTGTGTGATACAGTAGTGAGGAAGAGTAACTCTAGCCTCCTCATCTCTCTCAGGACTCAGTCAAGTTCAGACGTGCCTGCTTCCGCCTCGACCAGCCCAACCAACACACAATAAACATAAAGCCATCAAAGGCAGCGCTCAGAAACACAGATTACGGCTGAGACCCACAGATCTCAGGGGTTCCCACTACACACACACTCTGATGAAAGACAAACCAGAACAACAAATCAACAACTGGGAATCTTCTGAGATTTTGGATTCAGATCTCGGTAAGATTTACATTTGGTGAAAACAACTAAACCTGTCACGATCCACACGATCCATTAAGGATGCTGCGTAAAAACGATGCATGGGAAAAATGGCCCAGATTGCATGTTTAAAAAAAACATGCATAATATTTTATTCATATAAAGAGTACAGAAACAAATGTACATCAGCTTTGCACAAATGAGTCATTCATCACTTGAGGAAATATTAAAGCATCAAATATGATATGACTGCCAGTTCCACACCGAATTAATGACAGGATTCAAACGCAAAGTGCCTGAATTAACAAGAAGAACTGAAGCGAGTCAGAAGAAAAGCCTCTGACTCGGCCCGTTATAGTCCACGTGCGAACAAATGGCTGCTCATTAACCAAACGCAAAACAGAACATTAGAAGAAAAATCACTTCCTCTTCCATTACATGCAAATGTATATTGACACGCTGATTACAGCTCGCTAGCCCTGGAGCCCAAACCCAGTCATAAGGGTCAATGTTGAGATGTGTAGATGATCTGAAAGCTGAATTAATAATCTCTCCATTGATGTATGGTTTGTTAGGATAGGACAATATTTGAACATCTGGAATCTGAGGGTGCAAAAACATCTAAATATTGAGGAAATCTCTATGCCCCCATTAATGCATTAGATCAACTAATAAAGATTATTTACACCTAAATATTGTTAATTGTTAATGTGATTTAACAGAATGTTTTTTATATTAATGTATTTTTGAAGTGCTGAAGCAGTGTCCATTGTTAGTTCACCACCTTATTAAAAATGTCATCTTGCTTTTTTACTTGTTATATACAGCGGCTACTTAATTAGTTTATAAAATAATATTAAAAGCACACTAGTGTCTAATAAACAGCCTACAAGTGTCTATTCAGTTAGTACTAGAAAAACTGGAATAGATTAAAAAACTAAACTGAAAACTTACAAGTGTCAAATCAATAAACAGACTACTAAACAACTAATAGCGCAACACTTACAACAGCAGCCATAATCTCATCACGGCTATATCTGTGGCCAACACTACACTATAAGGGTCAACATTATCCATTTTTCTTTTCTGCCAAAAATCATCAGGATATTAAGATGATGCTCCATGAAGATATTTAGCACATGTTCATATCATAAATGTATTATTAGTAGTAATATGCATTGCTAAGGACTTCATTTGGACAACTTTAAAGGAGATTTTCTCAATATTTAGATGTTTTTGCACCCTCAGATTCCAGATGTTCAAATATTGTCCTATCCTAACAAACCATACATCAATGGAGAGATTATTAATTCAGCTTTCAGATCATCGACACATCTCAACACTGACCCTTATGACTGGGTTTGGGCTCCAGGGTCACATTTATAATCACAGACCTCTGTAGACTCCAATGAAAAAATTGTAATTTGTTAGCATGACTTCGTTACTAGTCAATGTCCACAGCGAGCAGTAGCAAAGGAAATAAATCACAGCATGCACACTGCAAAAAAAATGCTTTTCTTACTCAGTATTTTTTTCCTGTTTTAAGTCCAAATATCTTAAAATTCGTACATTAAGAAGCATTAACTAGACCAGCTAAAGTTATTGTCTTGTTTTGAGGGAAAATAAATCAAAATTAAGGGAGCCTTTGTTTAAAATAAGGAAAATGATCTGCCAATGGGTTGAGAAAAATAATCTTATTTCTGTTCGGAAACGAAACAAGATTTCAATCAGAAATAAGATTATTTCTCTCACCCCATTGGCAGATCATTTTGCCTGTTTTAAGCAAAAACTCACTTTATTTTGCTTCTCTAGTAAATGCATCTTGTTTTAAGAATTGTTAGATATCTAGACTGGAAAGTGTCTAAGTAAGAAGAGCGTTTGCAGTGTTGAGGGATTGTAATGACGCAGATAATAACGCATGTTCGGCTCTGGTTGCGCTTACCCAGGTGCAGGGTGAGGTTGATGGTGTTCGGGTACTGGATGCCCGCCAGCATGGTCTGGCTCTGCCACCAGGTGGTGTCGGCCTGGTTGTTGTAGTCGGTGAGGTAGACGGCGCTGTGGTGCTGCCGCGGGTCTCCGGAGTCGCAGATGTGGCATGATTTGGTGACTCCGGTGACCCCGGTCTGCACGCAGTACTCCTCGGGCGGAGAGCCGCAGGTGTTGGTCGCCACCACGGTCACATTAAACGCGGCGTTGACGAACTCGGGCAGGCATCGCTGGGGCCGGCCGAGCTCATCCACACACTCATCCATCGCTCCGAGACCGCGCGCTGCCCACACACTCCATACCAACAAACAGCTATACAACCACATTGTGTCCTTTAGTGTGTGTGACCGTCAGTCTCGATGCCTTCAATCCTCGCAGGCTCTGAAAAGTTTGCGGTAACAGCTCCCGAGTTTGCGCTCTGATAAATAAACGCATGCGTAAAATGTTGGCACTCGCTTCCCCTCCGCAAACGCACCAGCTCCGCGCGACTTCTCTCGTGCACTTTATTGATACTTTATAACCATCGCCATGGGGGGAAAAACTTTTGGAGAAACGGAGCGATATCCGACTACACCCTGGCCGCTAGTGCGCAGGTCACAGAACTTCCCAAAAAAAAAAAAAATTCTCTCCGTCTACTTCCGCTCGAAGGATGCTTTGATGGACCGACGACCCGCTAAATATATGCATGGGCGTGGCTAAAGGAGTGTGGGCGTGGTTTGCACTTTCCCAATTGGTCGGTTTCCCAGTCAAAGTCCAGGAGTGGGCGGGGACAGAATCTCAAATCTCCCGAAGGAGAGACGAACTGACCACTAACTGTACAAATATGTCAATGTTGAGATGTGTAGATGATCTGAAAGCTGAATTAATAATCTCTCCATTGATGTATGGTTTGTTAGGATAGGACAATATTTGAAAATCTGGAATCTGAGGGTGCAAAAACATCTAAATATTGAGAAAATCTCCTTTAAAGTTGTCCAAATGAAGTCCTTAGCAATGCATATTACTACTAATAATACATTTATGATATGAACATGTGCTAAATATCTTCATGGAGCATGATCTTAATATCCTGATGATTTTTGGCATAACAGAAAATGGATAATTATGGCCACAGATATACCCGGTGTGTTGGGCTCCGGGGTCGCATGTTTACATGAGTGTCTGTACTTTATTATCAGTGTTTTTCTTTGGAAAACTTTTACTTCACGACATTTTAAAAGTTCTTCGAAGTAACTTGAGCAGAAGTGCTGCTGTCCGTCTCTGACCACACGTGCGCGTGTTAAACCAACGCGTAATCCCAGAAAAGGCCACTATTCCTGAAAGCTCACTCTTCGCAGTAATGGTGGGCTATCTTCACACACACACACACACACACACACACACACACACACACACACACACACACACACACACACACACACACGCAGTCTGGATGAGTCCTGAGCTATGAATAACCAGCGCTTGAGCTGTTGCTCTAGTCTAGAGGAACTGTTATATACACACACCAGGAGAGGGTGTGTCCGAGAGCTTTATATAGCCGAGGGTTATGTTATCTGGGCTGTTTTTTTAATATTTTACCAGCATTGTTTCTAAGATGCGATACAACTAAGCGTTCCTCCAACACTCATTCGGTCCATTTTTAGATTAATCCTTCGTACAGACTTAAAAAAAGAATATTGTCAGGGAGGGGTGTGTGTTTAAAGAACACGTAAAAATGAAATACTAATGAAAATTATTTAATTTAATGTTATAATATATATTACCTGATTTATTAATCATGCAGATACGCATCCTAACCACTGTATGCCTATTAAATTGTTTCACATAACTAATTAACTTATATACACGATCTTATCTGGCATTACATTATGGCCAACCTGACTGGTCTGCGGATATGCCTTCTTCCCATAGTGCATCCTGGGGCCATGTGTTCCTCAGGTAAACCACACACACACGCACACCCGGCCATCCACGTGATGTAAAAGAACACGTGATTCCTCAGACCAGGCCTCCTTCTTCCATTGCTCCGTGGTCCAGTTCTGATGCTCACGTGCCACTGTTGGTGCTTTCGGCGGGGTCAGGGGTCAGAGGTCACCCTGACTGGTCCATACGCCTCAAACTGAGCTGCTCTGTGTATTCTGACAGCTTTCTATCAGAACCAGCATTAACTTCTGGAGCAGTTTGAGCTCCAGTAGCTGGTCTGTTTGATCGGACCCCACGGGCCAGCCTTCGCTCCCCACGGTCATCAATGAGCCTTGGCCGCCCATGACCCTGTGGCCGGTTCTCCACTGGTCCTTCCTTGGAGCACTTTTGATAGATACTGACCACTGCAGACCGGGAACAGCCCACAACAGCTGCAGTTTTGGAGATGCTCTGACCCAGTCGTCTAGCCGTCACAATCTGGCCAAACTCGCTCAAATCCTTACGCTTGCCCATTTCTCCTGCTTCACACACATCAACTCTGAGGACTACATGTTCACTTGCTGCCTAATATATCCCACCTACTAACAGGAGATGAAGAGATCAGTTAGCACTGGTCATAATGTTATGCCTGATTGGTGTGTACTAGGGTGCGTACAGATTTTGTAAAATTAAATTCCAGGACTTACAAGCAGTAATTTTTGGGGTTTTCAGGAACTACAATCAGATCTCACTTATCAAACAATATCTTTGTCTTTCATAATGTAAAGTAAACACATAAAAAGGTATGAATAAAGAACAATGGCTGGAAACTTTAACTAAGCAACTAAAATATTGCTTTCCTTATTCAAACTGAATTTTTCCTCATGAGTATGACTGCCCTGAAGAATGAAAGCGGTATGATATATCTATATGAGCAATATCACGCTCAGTCATGTGACACGGCTCTATAGCAGACGGGCTGCAGCGCTCATCCCACGTGGAAATTCAGCTTTATCAATAAAAATTTAACACTAATTTCATATTGTTGTCTTTCATTACGCACTTTTTAAAATTCAGGCATAAAAATGACTCTTTTTACGGTTTTTTAAAGACTTTAAAAAGTCATATTCAAGCACTTTAAACATCTTGTGCAAACCCCGATATATACAAATAAATCAGCCTAAATAAATTAATAACAGATAGAATTGGCTATTTAGATTATTTTTTTAACTCTCCTTTCTCTGCACTGGATTATCAGGAATAGTCTGCTCCGTGGACTGATGTGAAAGCGAGAGCTGGAGTGTGTCTGATATTCTGCCGGAGCTCCGTCTCAGATGCTCATCAGATCCAGTCTCCAGATAACACTACTCAGATTTAATCAAACTCTGCTGTGAAACAATCAATCAGTTCACAACTGTGGAGATTAACTGGCCACATTAGCATTTCTCTAAATAAGATCCAATCAGCTGTGATGGGAAGATATGTAAATCACAC
The DNA here is from genome assembly GCF_024679245.1 of Pseudorasbora parva. Classification (NCBI taxonomy): domain Eukaryota; kingdom Metazoa; phylum Chordata; class Actinopteri; order Cypriniformes; family Gobionidae; genus Pseudorasbora; species Pseudorasbora parva. The sequence goes on from NC_090180.1 coordinate 976,786, forward strand.
GCTAGACTCATTTAAAAGGCTACAGTGGAGAGATGAGATTGAGATAATGTTGATATGGAGCCTCTTTTCTTTTTTGCTGTGGTCCCTTATTTGCTTAAGTGAGTACATCCTATGTGACCCCGGAGCCCAAACCCAGTCATAAGGGTCAATGTTGAGATGTGTAGATGATCTGAAAGCTGAATTAATAATCTCTCCATTGATGTATGGTTTGTTAGGATAGGACAATATTTGAAAATCTGGAATCTGAGGGTGCAAAAACATCTAAATATTGAGAAAATCTCCTTTAAAGTTGTCCAAATGAAGTCCTTAGCAATGCATATTACTACTATATAAAGCTCTGAAAAAAAATTAATCCATGTTAAGTGGTCTCAAATTTTTCCAGAGCTGTATTTACGGTAGGACATTTACTTAAATGTAAACCATTATGTTTGCAGATTAGGTTAGTCATTCAGAGGTTAATACATTTTAAATAATTGCTGTCAGTAAACATCTATTGCACATGAGCTGGGGTTTAAAGCGCCCTCTATCGGTCCTCATGAGCCTTCAGCCCTGAGACCAAAAAAACACAAACGTCAGATATGAGGCAATCATATAAATAATAAATACATGTTTTGACAACATTTGAATTTACCCAGCATACACTTCAGTTAAACCGTGTGTGCTGGTAATTTCAAAGCACTCTGGTCCAACACATTCACGTTTTTATTTTGAGCCGTGGATTTTCTGTTCAATAAAAGCGGTTAGTTAGCCTTAGCCAATATCATTTATGGTGCACATGAACAAATGAACAAACAAACAAAAGAGCGCTAAAGCAGATTTGCACTTCAGCAGACATGTCAACACACTCATTGGCTCTGATCAATTATGACATTAGAGTAGAGTTAGCAATCCATTATGATGAAAATGTGCTACTTTATTGTGAAAATGCAAACTTCTAAACTACGAGTGGCTGAGTTTTAGGACTCGATCTGGATAGAAAAGCATCTGCAGAAACCCACACATCTGAAAACTCCCACAGGACCTTGAAGAGCTCCTTTCTCAGAGGACATCAGTGATCAAGAGTATAATAGAGAAATGATACAAAAGGAACTATTTTAATAGAATACCACATGTTTACATGCATTTGCCATCTATTAAAAATGATAACTACATTATTGGTCACAAATGAGCCATTTTGAATGGCTGCTATTATCTGGCTGTCAGTCAGTCATGCTATTTTTATTTACATAACACAAAATGAGAAAAGATTGATAAAAAAAACAATAACATTTTTTCCCCTACCATCTCAAAAGTGGTTGAGCTTTAATAACCACCCCTGTTCCCACCCCACCCACCTCTGGATCCCCTGCCTCCGTATCCTCCACCTCCTCCACCGTATCCTCCTCCTCCTCCACCATATCCTCCTCCACCTCCTCTGTATCCTCCAGATCCCCTGAAGCCTCCACCTCCTCCACCCCCCCTGTATCCACCTCCTCCACCCCCCCTGTATCCACCTCCTCCACGATAACCTCCACCTCCACCCTGATATCCTCCACCTCCTCTGTATCCTCCACCAGACCACGATCCTCCACCTCTGTATCCGCCTCCACGGCCCCTGAACTCTCCTCCACCTCCAAAATCAGTACGGGCCATCTTTGGAGGACGTGGGCCATCTCCAAAGCTGTAAAAACCAAAGATAAGATGCGTTAAATTAACTATAACATCTCAAGGTCCTCCATCCTAAATGTGTTGGAGTCAGTGATGTATATGTATAAACACTCCGCACCCGACCAACGTTTTCAACTAAACCGCCCGCAACTCAGACCGCAAAAAAAAAAGAAAATATTGTACACAACCCGCATTTTTTAAAAGTAGTAAATGCTCATCATAGCATCAGTTTATTCATTTATTTCTTTTCTTTTTATTAAAGCGATAGTTGAGCCAGTAATGAGCCTGATGTTGATCTGCTGACCCCAGGGCATCCACATGTAGGTGTGTGTGTTTCTTCAGGAGAACACAAATGAAGATTTAACTCAACTGTTGCTGTGTGTCGGTCATATAATGATGTGAATGGGGAACAATTCTACGAGAGCAAAACCAACAAACATGCTTAGAGAACACACACACACACACACACACACACACACACACACACACACACAGCTGCTCCTGACGACACACTGATGTCTTAAGACACGAACCCATCGGTCTCTGAGAGAAACACAACAGTATTTGTGTTATTTTTACCTCAAATCAGACGAATCTCATCTAGTGTTCCCATCCGCTATTACTGCCGTCTGATGAGGTCAAACTGGAGCGATCATAGAAATATATATATATTATGTAGATTCCTCATTCGGCCGATCCACACAGGCACTAATGAGGAATCTACATAATATATATATATTTCTATGATCGCTCCAGTTTGACCTCATCAGACGGCAGTAATAGCGGATGGGAACACTAGATGAGATTCGTCTGATATGAGGTAAAAATAACACAAATACTGTTGTGTTTCTCTCAGAAACCGATGGGTTCGTGTCTTAAGACATCAGTGTGTCGTCAGGAGCAGCTGTGTGTGTGTGTGTGTGTGTGTGTGTGTTCTCTAAGCATGTTTGTTGGTTTTGCTCTCGTAGAATTGTTCCCCATTCACATCATTATATGACCGACACACAGCAACAGTTGAGTTAAAATCTTCATTAGTGTTCTCCTGAAGAAACACACACACCTACATGTGGATGCCCTGGGGTCAGCAGATCAACATCAGGCTCATTACTGGCTCAACTATCCCTTTGACAATTAAGATCCTGCATGTGTTTGTCCAGTCTAATCTAATTGGGCGTCTCTCCCCCGACTTTCCCAACAAAGATCCTGCCCCTCTCAGAAACTACATAAATCTGACATTACTGAGCTATGCGTTTAAAAGTAGCCTATTTAAATGGTCCAATGGCATTGCTCAGTTCAGCGTGTTGGGAAATGCCAATCGGGCATGTCGTCCCGCATCAGGACAGGGCAAAAGGCCTATAAGGTGCCGTTGGTCACCTAAAACAGAAGATTGCTTATTTTTAGCTTCGCCCGTGCCGTGTATAATAATATTGAATCAGCCGTCACTGAGCCGGTTTCTTCTGAATGTGGGTCACTGCTGCACTTATGCTGGAATGCAGAAGGTCCTCTTTGCCTATGGACTTCATAGTATCTTGTCTAGTACTATAGATATTACAAAGGTTTAATTGGCACCTTTATTTCAAATGACCCGACCGACCTCGACCGGAATATCATTACAAATATTTTTGGATTTCTCGTTTCTGTGGGTGACTGCTACTTTTGGATCAACCCGCACCTCACTGGTTGGAGTATCTCACCGTGCGTTCGTGGCCATGAGGTTGATGCCTGCTGACGAGGGTCTGGACACCAGGCGAATGACGTTCAACAAGCGCACGTTTGTGGGATCCAAATTCCTGATGTATTCTGGGTCTTTGGTGACCTCCACCACCAGGCCTTCCATCGCGGCCCTCAGAGCGGCCACAGCTCCAGCCACATCATGAGGAATCCTCAGTTTCAGCCTGCGCAGGAAGGATATTTTTAACCCTTAAATGCATACCTCAGTCACTACCCTCCTCCTCATTAATTTCTTAGTTAGACCTTCTTAGTATTCCTCAATTAATCCATTATAAACAATATAACAAGAAAAAAATAGTAGAATTATAATTGAATGCCTGTCTTTCCACTAGTTTATCAAAATTGTATAGGGTCGCTAACGACCCGAGGTGTGTAAGAGTACGAATTCTTTTTTTGCACAATGATAAATTAATCTATAATGACAAAAAAGATGCACTTCACCGCTACATGTCTTATACGCACTGATGAAGTGACGTTTCACTCATAGTTACTCAGACAGAAAACGAAGCAATAATAATCATAATCTTGAAACGGCTCAGTGATTTACTGCAGAGATCTAACCACAATCAGATATTAGTGTCAATGTCACTGAGGATGGATGTGCTCAAGAAGCTGATCTTGATTTTAAAGATGTTGAAAATGAGTTTAGAGAATATGCGTGAGATGGCGAATATGAGCAGATGCTGAATGTAAATGAGCTCTGAGGAGGACAGATGATGATGGGATTAAACATCTGCTCAAACTAAACCCTTACAAGCTCCAAAAGTTAACAAAAATGTTTCATTTTATTCTTCTGTAATTGTTTCTCTAACATCAGGAGTTATATATATTATCGTGACAGGTAGAGATCTATTGGTGTTAGATATAGATCCGGATTGCTAACGACCCAAATATGTAAGAATTTCAAATATGGAACAATTCTCATTTGTTGAGCTCCCTGCAAATAGTTGGTTTTCTCCCAGAATTCCAGCCTCAAGAATGAAGCAGTGGTTTTTTTGTGGATCTGCTTCAGGATAAACATACCAGTCATCAAGCTCAACCACTTCTCCATTGGACGTGATCTTCTTCGAGCCGAACAGGATGAGCTGAAGAGGACTGACGAGGGTCATTGATTTGGCAGAGATGGCTCGAGTTCGGATCTGTAATCACAAACACAAACTATACTTATGTGCTCCTAAACATCGAGAGAAAAGAAACATTTAGCAGATTTAAGCTAGACCGTTCTCAAGTTTGGGTTTTTCAGGTCCTCAAGAAACATTTCACATGATCAGTGTTGAGAACCGTGGGCTGGCTTCATATTCTTGTGGACACAAATACATTCTGTGATTAATGGATAAGTATTTAGTCAGTTTTGATCAATGTAAACAAACTTATACATTTCTTTGATAATATCTTACAGACCCCAAACTTTCTCTTTCTGTGTCAAACTGTCTCTTCCAGAAAAACGGACTAAAAATATTGATGACTCATCTTGCACTACACAGTAGTTTATCCAATCAAATGCTCTCTAGAATGAGAATATCCCACCCCTTAAAGGGAGAGTTCACTTTAAAATGAAAATAAGCCCATGTTTTCCTCTCCCTCAAGACATTCTTCTTTCAGACGAATACAATCACTTATAATTTATATATAAAAAATATATTTAAAAAAAAAGAATAAAAAAAAGCAGATGCACTTTTATGATGGATAGATGAGCTGAGGGAGAGGAATTTCCATTTTTGGCTGGACTATGCCTTTAATATCACCTGCAACTGACTAGCATGTAGAAAATGATGGTTTAAGTCTGATGAGTCTAAATGAAGTAGAAACTTTAAAAATAGTTTCAAGCAAGACTTTAAAACCAACCTTTTCCCCAAAGACAAAAAAGGGAGATGGATACGTCATGTCATGGTTGCTGAAGGGACAGTTGACTGAGGATTTGTGAATGAGAGCATTGCGTCCCTCAGTGGTCAGGATCTTCCTTTTCTCTTTGTGGTAGCACACATTGGGGTAAGAGCCAAATGTCAGCAGAGAGATCACCACATCCAGGTTATTATCTGGACCCACGTTATTAAACACCTGATTCAGGAGCGACTCTACAAGAAACAGAGAAAACAAACCCAACTCAGAAACTCAAACGACATGTGTAGCACAGCAGAGAAGTGCATTGAGAAGCAGGGTTTAACCTTCAGGGAAGCCGACGTTAACAAGGATCTCCTTTAGCTGGACCTTGGCCTCCCAGGTCATCCTCAAAGTTGGCATGTTCAGCCTCTTGTGCTCACAAAACCTGATCTCTGCGTCCTCACCTCCCATCCTGATCAAGCAGAAAACAGTTCCATTACAAATCACTCACTGCAAACAATGCTCTTCTTACTCAGTATTTGTGTCTTGTTTCAAAATATCTAAAAATTCTTACTTTAAGAAACATTTACTAGAGTAGTGTTGGGTAAGTTACTCTAAAAAAGTAATTAATTACTAATGACATCTTCAATAGTGTAATTAGATTACTGTACAAATTACTCTACAAAAATTATTTCATTACTTTTTAATTACTTTCTAAATCCTGTATCAACCTTGACCAAACAGCTCTTAATTCATTCAAATAAATAATATGAAACTACATAAATTACTCTTATTAACTGACCAAAGTATTACAATGTGAGAAGGATACATAAAAAACATGCATTTTAAAGTTAGACTTAAAATGTTGATGTTCATTCCACTATTGTATTATGTATAATTATTAGGGCTGGGCAAGTTAATGCGTTATTATCGCGTTAACGCATTTATTAATTAACGCAGACAATTATTTTATCACGCATTAATGCAGTTATTTATTATTATATTAAAAGGCGGTTGCTCACTGCCTCTGAATACACACACAGACAAACCATTGGTCAGGAGAATACACACACAGACAAACCATTGGTCAGGGGAATACACACACAGACAAACCATTGGTCAGGAGAATACACACACAGACAAACCATTGGTCAGGAGAATACAGCGCTGTCTGCAGCCTAAGCCAAGGGCTCGACATTCTTTGTCTGGGACAAATAAAATTATAAAATAATCAGATACGCGAGAATGATTAAGATTTAGTTTTTTTGCTTTTTATTATATTCAATGTTAACAGTGATTGATGGGTGTATCTCTGCCTCTGGTGCGTTAGTCGCGTTGAGGCTCGCGCTGCCCGTCTCTGAGAGACATTCGTGGAGAAATCAAAACAATTGAGCAGCGATATAAACTCACAGAAGAAACACACTGGGGTAAAACTGAGCTTTCTGTAGTTGTTGATATTTATGATCTATGAAATTGTTAATAAAACAAGTCGACTTTGCAATCGTGAATTGTGTAGCATGAGTAGCCTAGTTCAATAAACAGTAGCCTAATTAATATTAAGTTACTTACATTTTAGATCCAAACAACCTATTTTTGTTCCACTTCACCGATGATTTCACCGACGGAAATAGTTCCAGAGGAAAGCAACACTCAGCGCGGTGTTGTGTTACTGAATGATTCAGTGTTTTGAATGAATCATTTGAATAAACGACTCAATGACTCGCTCATGAAGACGATCACTCGCTGCCCCCTATTGGGTTGTATGTGTAAAAGTATGATCGCGTGTTTTATTGAGAACATCAATCTTATAACATTATTTATTGCAGCTGTATTTTTTGCAGTTTAAATTATTTAATTTGATTGGTAACAGCCTATAGTGTCTTTACTATTATAACTGAATTTATTAATCAAATGTAAGAATTTAACAGGAAAGATGATGCATACATTTAATACGATTTTTTAAAAACGGCCTTTATAAAATTAAATAACGCCCTGGGGTGAATATCACATATATGCAGATTTAAGTCGGCCTGTGTTAAAGCTGACAGAACACTGATGAGAATATTACTACACAATCAATAGATGTAGACCACCAATTTACTTTAATTAGATTAATGTTTAAGTTGATATTTACAAGATATATTGTAACTGTTACGAACTTTTAACTGCTGTAAAAAGCACCTTATTTGTTCAAAGTGTTTGCAAACCATATGTTATTGCACTTTTGTTCATTTAGCAGCACTTTTGTATTCATTATTGAATTTTGCGCATACTGCGATTAATCACAGAAAATCATGCGATTAATCGCGATTAAACATTTTAATCGTTGCCCAGCACTAATAATTATATTTAGTATTTAGTTCAATTACATTAGAAGTAACTAATTAAATTACAGAAAAAATAAGAGTAATCCCATACCGTACTTTTTCAAGGGAAAAGTAATTAAATTAGAGTAACTAATTACTTAGTAACTAATTTCACCCAACACTATAGACAAGTACAAATTAGCGTCTTGTTTTGGGGAAAATAACTCAAAATGAAGAGAGTTTTTTCTTAAAATAAGATAAATAATCTGCCAATGGGGTGAGAATAATAATCTTGTTTTCTGTTTGAATTCAGATTATTTTTCTCACCCCATTGGCAGATTATTTATCTTATTTTAAGCAAAAACTCTCTTCATTTTGAGCTATTTTTCCCAAAACAAGACAATTACTTTTACTTGTCCAGTAAATACTTCTTGTTTTAAGAATTTTTAGATGTTTGGACTAGAAACAAGACAAAAATACTGAGGAAGAAGAGCATTTTTAGCAGTGCTCAAGAAATTAAAATGTAAAAGCACAACAGTCATGATGCTAGATTGAGCTCAGTGGCCTCTGGACCCACCGGACTTCATCCCAGGCCTGGAAGACGGAGAGTAAAGCCACGTGATCGGAAAAACGAGTGCCTGCAAAGTTCCGATGAACGAAGCCGAGGCGTTTGCCCTCGTTGATGAAGGGCTCGGGGAAACAGGCCGCGGCGGAGATGGTGCACACCGCATCGCCAACACTACACACACACACACACACACAGGTCAATACAACAGGCTATAGTGGAAGATCAGCCTATTAAACACAATTACACACGATAAAAAAATATGACAATACATACATGTTCAGTGAGATTTGAAAGAAATACATTTATTCAGGACTAGACTGTAATAAACCCTTTAAGACATTAAGGCGTTCAATTGTGGAAGGTCAAATTAAGACCCCAGACTGAACAGAAGTGTATATGCATGTCTAATTATATATTTTAATATTGGGGTTAAATGTGCCCTGACAGGTTTGTGAGATTGCTATGATTGTGAGGATGAAACGTACTTGAAGATGCAGCCCATGATCATCATCTTCCCCAGACGCGGCTCGATGGGCAGTTTGGCCAGCACGCGGCCCAGCGGAGTCAGCTCATCATTGCAGTCGAGAGCATCCAGCTCTGGGAAACAACAGAGGCTTGTGGGATGGGGTTCATTCAGCATTATTACAGCATGAAGACATTAGAGCCTGTTATGGAAAATTATCATCACTGATGAAGAATATTGATTATTTAGAGTGTGTTTGTATTCATACAGGAGCTAATATGTGTGTCTGCCATGCAGGACACTTCTGTGCTGTGTTTAAAGGGTTAGTTCAGCCAAAAGTGAAATGTCTGTCGTTAACTCCTCTCCCTAATGTCGCTCCACACCCGTCAGACCTCCGCTCATCTTCACACACAGTTTAAGATATTTTATATTTAGTCCGAGAGCGTATGCAAGTGTATGCACACTATACTGTCCATGTCCAGAAAGGGAATAAAAACATCATCACAGTAGTCCATATGAGACATCAGTGGGTTAATTAGAGTCTCTTGAAGCATCCAAAATACATTTGGGTCCAAAAATAACAGTTTTTATTCCATTTTCAGCAAAATTTGCGGGTCGACCCGTCGGTTACCCGAACCCGTGCAGGACTCTGCTGTGTTGACTGTGGGTCTTTCTTGCAAGAAATAAACCTTTATAATTTTAATTGGCTAATTTTTGTCTCTTATTCAGTAAAGTGACAGAGTTAATTTTGTTGCCATTACAGTTTGTTGTCAGAAGTGGGATACCTCTCAGCGTATGCTCCGCTTCAATAACAGCATCCAGCGGAGGCGGCTCGATGGCTTTGGACAGGAAGTTTCCAATGGCTCCGAGTCTCAGGAGCTTAATGCTGAGGGCCACCTCATGCAGCGGCGTGCGGAAGATCTCCGGAGTCATGTGGGTGTCCAGCCTGCATACAAACAAACATCGGACTGTCAAACGGCATCTCCTCTGAATTTGCCTCACCAGCACGTCATCCACTGCAAAAAATGCTCTTCTTCCTCAGTATTTTTGTCTTGTTTCTAGTCCAAACATCTAAAAATTCTTACATTAAGAAACATTTACTAGACAAGTATAAATTATTATCTTACTTTGGGAAAAAATAACTCAAAATGAAGAGTTTTTGCTTAAAATAAGATAAATAATCTGCCAATGGGGTGAGAATAATAATCTTGTTTTCTGTTTGAATTAAGATTATTTTTCTCACCCCATTGGCAGATTATTTATCTTATTTTAAGCAAAAACTCTCTTCATTTGGAGTTATTTTCCCCAAAACAAGACAATTACTTTTGCTTGTCTAGTAAATACTTCTTGTTTTAAGAATTTTTAGATATTTAGACTAGAAACAAGACAAAAATACTGAGGAAGAAGAGCATTTTTAGCAGCGTCCTCAATAAGCCGTCTCTGGCGCAATAACTCCGATCTTTCAAATACTCATATTCTTGTATGATCAACGCACCATCCTCAATAAGCCGTCTCTGGCGTGATACCCAGAAATGTAGAATATTCCAATCTAATATGATTTCTGAGCTGTAATGTTGCCAGAATAATAATCAGTGTGTTTAAGGGATAGTTCACCCAAAAATGACAATTCGGTCCTCATTTACTCTCCTGATGTTGCTCCAAACCTGTATGAGTTTCTTTCTCCTGCTGAACACAAAAGAAGATATTTTGAAGAATGTTTGTAACCGAAGCAGATAGAGCAACCCTTCACTAGCATAGCAAGGGGAAAGATACTATGATAGTCAATGGTTGCTCTATCAATATATAGAAATATCTTCTTTTGTGTTCAGCAGGAGAAAGAAACTCATACAGGTTTGGAGAAACATGAGGACCGAATTGTCATTTTTGGGTGAACTATCCCTTTAATAGGCCAGAGGAGAACTGAGTCTGGTTTCTCTAAGGTTTTTTTTTCTCCATCATGGTTTTGGTTCCTTTGGTCGCCTTTGGCTTGGCTTGCTCAGTTGGGGACACTAACATTATGATCCAAGTTATTCAATTAAACATACAAATAAATGAATTAGGTCTTATTTAATTCTATAAACTATAATACTGATCTGCCATCATTGTCTCTCTATGATAAATTAAAATAAGCTGATAACATCACTGTTTACTCCAGAACGACTGTACAGCCAAATCTAATTCTGCTGCAGTATTGTCCTGTTTAACACTGAAGCTGCTCTGACACAATCATCGTTGGTAAAGCGTTATAAACATAAATAATTGACTTGTGTGAGGTAGCATTACAACTAGGGCAATGCAACCTTCATTTGGAGGTATTATCTTCAAATATGGCAGTAAATATTGCAAGGTGAGTTTAGTATGAAATCGTGACCCCTCTTCACGGCTCACTTGTTGAAGCGCGCTCGGCTGCACAGGTGGAAGCAGAAGCCCGGTTTGACCCGGCCGGCTCGCCCCTTCCTCTGCTCCAGGTTGGTCTTGGAGGCCCACACTGTGGCGTAATTCGTCATGTTGTTGTGAGAAGTGAATAACTTCACTTTCTGCCTGAATAACACACAGTTTTTATTTTAAAAACATTTCTGAACAAAACAGAGATTATAGAGACGACATACAGTACATCAAATAAATATTTCACCTAAAATAATTACTACTAACCCACTCCTCAAATAAAGACTCAAACGGTTATGAATCAGTGAATCGATTCATGATTCGGATCGCGTGTCAAACTGCAGAAATCACGAGACACTGGCGATCCGAATCATGAATCGATTCGCTGATTCATAATCTTTATTTGAGGATTGAACACAAACGCAGAAGAGAAGCCAATGCTGAATAAAGTCGTAGTTTTTGTTATTTTTGGACCCAAATGTATTTTGGATGCTTCAAGAGACTCTAATTAACCCACTGATGTCTCATATGGACTACTGTGATGATGTTTTTATTCCCTTTCTGGACATGGACAGTATAGTGTGCATACACTTGCATACGCTCTCGGACTAAATATAAAATATCTTAAACTGTGTGTGAAGATGAGCGGAGGTCTTACGGGTGTGGAGCGACATTAGGGAGAGGAGTAATGACATAAATTTCACTTTTGGCTGAACTAACCCTTTAAGTTTGAGAGGAATAATGGACCTTTATTGGAGGGACAGAAATCCCACAGGTTTCATAAAGAATATCTTCATTTGTGTTCGGAAGTTAAACAGAAAATGACATGGTGAGTTCATGATGACTGAGTTTACATGTGTGGCACATTTATAAATGTGTGTTTGGCTGAATTATAGCTTATAAACAGGCCGACTACAGCAAGCCTACTATAATAAAACAAATCGCAAATCATATCGTTTCCATCAACGCTACATATCGTTATAGTTTTATGTCGCGATATATAATTACTCCCCTATGAGTTTATATTTTTTGGATGAACTCTTAATTTTGATTAAAGGAGCTGCTTACTTGCAGGAGTCGAGGACATAGACGACATCGTTGATGGTGATGCTGGTCTCAGCGATGTTTGTGGACAAAATGACCTGTGGAGTGAGAGAGAACAGTTTAAAGCAAACGAATCCATCAGCTCCTAACCTGAAGAATAAATGCCCTCCAGACCTTGGTCACTCCATCAGGGACGGGCTCGAACACTCGTCTCTGCTCCTCTCGGGGGATCTGAGAGTGAAGCGGCAGGATTCGGTACTGGTGACCGCCTTAGAGGAACAACATTGGAGGACTCACTGTCAGTCATATGGAGAAGTTAGGGGATTATATCAGGAGAAAAGATCTGACTTGAGTTTAGGGCTGGGTAATATATATCGAATATTAGCGATAATATCGCAATAATTTTGACGACAATATAAAATTTAAAAATATCATCAATATCGATTGTTTTAAATTCGAGCATACTTCCCCAAAGAACATTGCCAGATAAGGCAGATAGTGCAGAGCTGTGCTTCAACTGTTCACTACACATTAGAACCAGACTTATGTGCAGTACAGGCCACACGTTTGGACACATTACTATCTGTAATGATGAGCAGAAGAAATTTCTTTCACAAACAAGCCTGCATTTATTTTATCAAAAATAAAATAAGATTTGGGTCATCCCAACCTGATCACTAAAATGTAAACTTCATCTGTAGTAAACACGGCGAAGTAAACATTTTGCATTTAATTTAATCAAAATGGTTTTTGTTGTTTTTATGGGGGCAGAAGAAAATCATGTTTTTTTTATTATTTAAAAGCACTTGCAAACAGAGATATATCTCGAATATCGTAACATTTTTAATCTGGTTTGGCACAGGCAGGCATTTAGGCGGAGCTAGTGAAAAGCCAACAAGACACACTATTTGCACTTTGTGTGAGTAGACTTGTCTTAAATGCATGCTTTTTTTTTGCCCATATTGCCCAGCCCTAGTTGAGTGTGTGATATGATCAGACCGAAGTGAGGGCTCATCTCCAGGTGCTTCTGCATGGAGTAGATGAGGTTCCAGCCCGGCAGGAAGACCAGCACAGCTCCAGGAACCTGCAGCGTTTCGATGTACTTCAGCAAAGCCTCGATCAGCTCGAACGGGGTCTCCTTCTCATTCAGCTGAGACATGGCCCGCTTGGTCTCAGGGCTATACTCCGGCCCACAGATCACATTACAGTTCACCTGAGGAACACACAAACAGCCTCATCTCAGACACTGACATATAGAGGTCTGTGCGATATATATCGTCTGCGGTAACATCGTAATTGTCGTTTTAACGATGTGCGATCTGACATTATCGAGTATATCCCTCACACACACACACCCAGAGTGTGTGTGCGTACACTACGTGATGTAGTCTTGAAGATTAGACTAGTGCGGATGCACGCTTTCACTGCATGGGTTTTTAATAAATATCACAGGAAGAATCCAGATATCAGCATGATAACAAATGTGATATTGATTTTATACACGTTTACTAAACAAGAATTTAATAAGTGACTTACATGTGAGACACCATGTAAAAAGGTAAAATACTCAAAAAGGAAAAAATATATTTAAACTTTTTGAAAAAGATGATATCTGCCACTGCTGTGAACTGACCACCACACAGTATATGAAGAATATCAAAAACTTTAGGAGATTGATGATCACCAGCACCAAGATAGCATTACAATAACACACTCAGCAAAATATCGTCTAATTATAGTTATCGAGAAAATCCTAGAAAATATCAAGATATAATTTTTTGGTCAATATCGCAACCCCTACGGACATCTCTTAAACCATCACAGACGTGGAGTAACCCATGTTTAGTTAGTTAAGCTATTTGAAATCAGTTTTAGTTGTAGCGATCCCTGGACAAGGCAAGATTATTTGTAGAGCACATTTCATACCCAATGGCAATTCAAAGTGCTTCACATAGAAATTAATTAAACTAGTAATAACATATGCATGAGAAATAAGAAAACCAGGTGTAAGAATTAAAAATAAAAACAAGGATAATTAAAACAGTTGTAAAGAGAACCGATGCAGCAGATGATCACTACTAGGATCATCTGATGCAGTTTAATATCTGTGTGTGTCTAATATCTCGGCTTCAGTGAGGTTTGACACGTGTTAGTGGACTGCAGTGTAGCCAATTTGTTTGTTTTTTCAAAGCACGTTTTATTTATAGTAGGAATAGTGTTCAAAAGTATTTTTTAAGTCGGTTATGATCACCAAAGCTGCACTTATTTGATGAACAAAAACTGTATTGTGTAATTAATTATAACAATTTTACAAAACATTCCTTATCAATGATGAAAAGTTATATACACTTAATATTATTTGTGGAAATGTGAAACATTTAGGACTCTTTGATGAAGAGAAAGGTCAAAAGAACAGAAATATTCTTTTTTTTTATGCTTCCCTTCTGAACTAATACTTATTTCCAGATTTTACTTGGGATATTTTTTATATAATTAAATATAATCTTTATTTAATAAGATTCCTTATTTCCAATATCGGTCTCAATATCTATAATGTAGCCATTAGGGTGTAAAGGTACACAAAACTGGCGGGAGAGCAGCGGAGGAAAAAACTAAATATAAAAGTGCTAAACAATGGTCCTTAAACAAATAAAATTATAACTCAAAGTTTCTTAAAGATAATGCTTAGGCTACTGCTCCGCCCACTGATACGCCTCCAGCCTCGTTTTTATTCGGAAATCATATCTTTCTTTTATAAATATAATAAAACTAAAGACTTTTCAGAGATATGAAGGATGCAATACTACTCTATAGGTACTCAAGATTGAGATTGACTGAGACTGAGTGAAACTCCTGTACACACACACACACACACACACACACACACACACACACACACACAACATACTTCTTCCTCTCCACCATCTTCATCTTTATCTTTCTTCTTCCGGTCCATTGGTGGCGGAACGAACTGAGTCATCTGAATGCAGTCTTCTAGGAAATACTCTGGAGATGGAAAAACACAAATAATCCATCAGGATGTTGAAATGATTTCAGTGTTTTACAGTCAGCACATTGCAAATTAATGCTCTATTATTAAGCAATGGGTTCCAAACTTACATAGGAATATTTAAAGTTTTACTTCACCGCTTTATCATATTAAACTCTGTTATTCCCTTAACTAAGCCGAGTTGACACACACCTCTCTCGTCTCAGTGTGTGCTCTTAATCTCTGACACGCGGTGACGATCTGATAGCGTTTAGCTTAGCCCACTAAGCCCAGTTCATTCACTATGGTACCAAACAGAGATCAAGTTAGAAGCGACCAAACTCCTCCACGTGTTCCTCTATTTAAATACAGTTACACCAATAGCTGAACGATCAAGTATGGGGACATAAAATAAAACGTGGCGCTTTTCTAAGCGGGTTAAAAAGGAGAACTATAATGTGTGGCGGAATAGCACTTCTGAGAGTACTTCGACTCGGTGCAGTAAAAAGTCCCGACTGAAAAATCCTCCCTCACATCTCCCCCTCATTTCTGGCTACAGGGGGAGGAGCCATACACTATAGTTCTGCTTTTTAATCCAATTAGAAAAGCGCCACGTTTTATTTTGCCATTATACTTGATCGTTCAGCTATTGGTGTAACTGTATTTAAATAGAGGAACACGTGGAGGTGTTTGGCGGCGTCTAGCTTGATCTCTGTTTGGTACCATAGTGAATGAACTGGGCTTAGTGGGCTAAGCTAAACGCTATCAGATTGTCACCGCGCGTCAGAGAGATTAAGAGCACACACTGAGACGAGAGAGGTGTGTGTCAACTCGGCTTAGTTAAGGGGATAACAGAGTTTAATATGAAAAAGCGGTGGAGTAACCCTTTAATCCAATATGTGAGGATGTTAGTATTAAATAATTTTATTATTTTTTACATTCTAAGAGTGCATTGGAAAACGTTGCTCCTGACCTTGCACAGGATGCGCGCGTCCATGCACCTCGATGACAGGACAGTTGAAGAAGTATTCCTTAAACATGGTGGTGTCGATGGTGGCAGACATGAGGATGACGCGCACTTCAGGGTAAGCCTGGACCACATCTCTCAACACCACCAGCAGGAAATCCGACTGGGCAGAACAACACACCGGTCAATATAGCCAGAGGATACTGAGGTCAAGCTGCACGGCAAAACATGCTCTTCTGACTCAGTCATTCTGTCTCGTTTCCAGTCTAAATATCTAACAATTCTTAAATCAAGATGCATTTACTAGATCAGTAAAACGACAGAAGATATTTTTTCTTGTTTTGTTGAAAATAAAATCTAACTGAAGAGAGTTTTTGCTTAAAACAGGCAAAATGATCTGCCAATGGGGTGAGAGAAATAATCTGATTTCTGATTGAAATCTTGTTTCTTGTTTCCGTCCCAAACAGAAATAAGATTATTGTTCTCACCTCATTGGCCGATCATTTTGCCTGTAATTTCCTGATCTAGTAAATGCCTTATCTTGGTTTAAGAATATTTAGATAATTGGACTGGAAAAAAGAAAAAAATACTAAATAAGAAGAGCATTTTTTGTAGTGATACGGTAGCGCTAGACTTACATTTTCATTTTACATTTAATCATTTAGCAGACGCTTTTATCCAAAGCGACTTACAAAAAGGGGAGAGCAATAGAAGCAACGAAACAGACAAGGCCAACAGCCTGTAAGAGCTGTAAGAAATCTCAATTAATTAGCACAATACACAAGGTTTTTTTTTTTTTAAATCGACATCTACAACAAAAACTCACGTACGCAAAATACAAAACACTGGATTTTGATAGCCATGATAACAACCCATTAGGACTAAGGCTGTTGCCCCAGCTGTTGTCGTTAATGCAGATTCAGTGGCCCAATGACTTACATTCAAGTCCCTCTCATGGATTTCATCCACAATCACATGACTGATGCCACGGATCCCAGACTCCAGCTTCCTCAGCAGAACCCCTGAATAAGTGAAGACGACGAGTTTATCTCAGCCCATGCAGTGGGACAGTCACAGATTCAGATTCATATTCAGATCCAGATTCATATTCAGATCCAGATTCATATTCAGATCCAGATTAATATTCAGATCCAGATTCATATTCAGATCCAGATTAGATCCAGATTCATATTCAGATCCAGATCTTACCAACGGTGCAGAAGAGGATGCTGGCATGAGGTCTGGGCAGGACAGACTCAAAGCGCACGCTATAGCCACAGCTTTTGCCCACCTCCTCCGCTCGCTCAAACGACACTCGCTCCGACACCGACACCGCACTGATCCGTCTCGGCTACAGGAGGCACAGCAGAAGCAAGTCAGAACATGGGTTATGAATAGGGTTGGGTATCATTTGGGTCTTTTACGGTACCGTTGCCAAACTGGTACTTTTAAAGCGGTACCGTTGCCGAACCGGTACTTTTAAAGCGGTACCGTTGCCGAACCGGTACTTTTAAAGCGGTACCGTTGTCAAACCGGTACTTTTAAAGCGGTACCGTTGCCAAACCGGTACTTTTAAAGCGGTACCGTTGCCAAACCGGTACTTTTAAAGCGGTACCGTTGCCGAACCGGTACTTTTAAAGCGGTACCATTGCCGAACCGGTACTTTTAAAGCGGTACCATTGCCGAACCGGTACTTTTAAAGCGGTACCATTGCCGAACCGGTACTTTTAAAGCGGTACCGTTGCCGAACCGGTACTTTTAAAGCGGTACCATTGCCGAACCGGTACTTTTAAAGCGGTACCATTGCCGAACCGGTACTTTTAAAGCGGTACCGTTGCCGAACCGGTACTTTTAAAGCGGTACCATTGCCGAACCGGTACTTTTAAAGCGGTACCATTGCCGAACCGGTACTTTTAAAGCGGTACCATTGCCGAACCGGTACTTTTAAAGCGGTACCGTTGCCGAACCGGTACTTTTAAAGCGGTACCGTTGCCGAACCGGTACTTTTAAAGCGGTACCGTTGCCGAACCGGCACTTTTAAAGCGGTACCGTTGCCGAACCGGCACTTTTAAACGGTACTGTTGCCGAACCGGTACTTTTAAAACAGTACCGTTGTCGAACTGGCACTTTTAAACGGTACCGTTGCCAAACTGGTACTTTTAAACCGGTACCGTTGCCAAACTGGTACTTTTAAAACGGTACCGTTGCCGAACCGGCACTTTTAAACGGTAGCGTTGTCGAACCGGCACTTTTAAACGGTACCGTTGCCGAACCGGCACTTTTAAACGGTACCGTTGTCGAACCGGCACTTTTAAACGGTACCGTTGCCGAACCGGCACTTTTAAACGGTACCGTTGCCAAACTGGTACTTTTAAAACGGTAGCGTTGCCAAACTGGTACTTTTAAACCGGTAGCGTTGCCAAACTGGTACTTTTAAACCTGGTACTTTAAACCGGTAGCGTTGCCAAACTGGTACTTTTAAACCTGGTACTTTAAACCGGTAGCGTTGCCAAACTGGTACTTTTAAACCTGGTACTTTTAAACCGGTAGCGTTGCCAAACTGGTACTTTTAAACCTGGTACTTTTAAACCGGTAGCGTTGCCAAACTGGTACTTTTAAACCTGGTACTTTTAAACCGGTAGCGTTGCCAAACTGGTACTTTTAAACCTGGTACTTTTAAACCGGTAGCGTTGCCAAACTGGTACTTTTAAACCGGTAGCGTTGCCAAACTGGTACTTTTAAACCGGTACCGTTGCCAAACTGGTACTTTTAAACCGGTACCGTTGTAAGTGGCACTGAAATGAGGAACCGAAATCTGCGTTCTGATTTGGTCCTCTGCATACCGGTTATATAGGCAGCAGGTTTCGGTACCCAACCCGTGTCATGGTGACAAAGCACACAAAATAATCAAGCATTTCAACTCACCTGTGTAACTACGATATTGCATTCAGACGCTCTGCCTTGGTGTATGAACTCATCCAGGATGTACTGAGGAACCTGCGTGGTCTTCCCACAGCCGGTGGCTCCACGAATGATGACCACTGGGCTATTGTGAATGGCGGACATTATTTCCTCCTGAAAGTTCTTGACTGGCAGCTGACTTCGTTCACCTAGAATCTGTACAAAGAACATGCCGCTAGTTCACAACACCAACTGCTTAAAGGGTTAGTTCAGCCCGTAGTGTAAATTGTGTGATTAATTCCTCCTGTGGTTGGCCAGCCGTCAGACGTCCGCTCATCTTCACACACAGATGAAGATATTAGTGTTGAAATCCGATGGCTCAGAAAGGCCTTCATTGACACCAATGTCATTTCCTCTCTCAAGACCCATAAAGGCACTAAAGACGTCGTTACAAAGCCCATCTCACTACAGCGGCTCTACAATCATTGATGAAGAGGCCAGAATAGACCTAAACAACTAAATAACGACTTATATAGTGATGGCCGGTTTCAGAACAAAGCTTCAAACCGTTATGAGTCAGTGAATCGATTCATGATTCGAACCGTTATGAGTCAGTGAATCGATTCATGAGTCGGATCGCGCATCAAACTGCTTAAAATTACGTGACTTTGGCGATCCGAATCATGAATCGATTCATTGACTCATAACGGAGGTCTAACGGCTGTCCAACCACAGGAGGAATTAATCACACAATTTACATTTCTAGCTGATCTAACACTTTAAGAAAAACTCCCGACTTTACTGGAGTGTGCTTTTGTCTCACCGTCTGCAGATTCGTGTCGTGTTCCAGCTGATAGTTGAGCTCCTGCTGCAGGTCTGTGCTGATCTGTTCTGGGGTACACTGCAAAACAAAACACGAGGTAGGTATAGAACACTACACACTGCAAAAAATGCTCTTCTTACTTAGTAATTTTGTCTTGTTTCTATTCTAAATATCTAACAATTCTTAAAGGGTTAGTTCAGCCAGAAGTGAAATGTCTGTCATTAACTCCTCTCCCTAATGTCGCTCCACACCCGTAAGACCTCCGTTCATCTTCACACACAGTTTAAGATATTTTATATTTAGTCCGAGAGCGTATGCAAGTGTATGCACACTATACTGTCCATGTCCAGAAAGGGAATAAAAACATCATCACAGTAGTCCATATGAGACATCAGTGGGTTAATTAGAGTCTCTTGAAGCATCCAAAATACATTTGGGTCCAAAAATAACAAAAACTACGACTTTATTCAGCATTGGCTTCTCTTCCGGGTTTGTGTTCAATCCTCAAATAAAGATTCAAACGGTTATGAGTCAGCGAATCGATCAATGATTCGGATCACGTGGCAAACTGCTGAAATCACGAGACATTGGCGATCCGAATCATGAATCGATTCACTGACTCATAACCGTTTGAATCTTTATTTGAGGATTGAACACAAACGCGGAAGAGAAGCCAATGCTGAATAAAGTCGTAGTTTTTGTTATTTTTGGACCCAAATGTATTTTGGATGCTTCAAGAGACTCTAATTAACCCACTGATGTCTCATATGGACTACTGTGATGATGTTTTTATTCCCTTTCTGGACATGGACAGTATAGTGTGCATACACTTGCATACGCTCTCGGACTAAATATAAAATATCTTAAACTGTGTGTGAAGATGAACGGAGGTCTGACGGGTGTGGAGCGACATTAGGGAGAGGAGTTAATGACAGACATTTCATTTTTGGGTGAACTAACCCTTTAAATCAAGATGCATTTACTAGATCAGTAAAACGAACAAGATATTCCTTCTTTTGTTGAAAATAAAATCAAAATGAAGAGATTTTTGCTTAAAACAAGCAAAATGATCTGCCAATGGGGTGAGAATTTCTGATTGAAATCTTGTTTCTTGTTTCCGTCCCAAACAGAAATAAGATTATTTTTCTCACCCCATTGGCAGATCATTTTGCCTGTTTTAAGCAAAAACTCTCTTCATTTTTATATTTTCCCCCAGAAAACAAGCAAAATATCTTGTATCGTTTTAATGATCTAGGAAATGCATCTTGATTTAAGAATATTTAGATGTCTGGACTGGAAACAAGAAAAAAAAATACTAAAGAGCAGCGTTATTTGCAGTGCATTCAGCTGATATCATTCAGTTAGAGAGTTAATCGCAGAAGAGCAGACTCACAAACGCCAGCGGGCCTTCGTCGATGTTGGAGCTGGTCCAGGGGTTCCAGTTGACCTGCGGTGGGGACCAGGGCACCACACCTGCCATGCTCTGCCTCTGAGAGGGCTCGAAGTGGGCCAGCTTACCCTGAACCAGAGACACGGGGCTATTGGAGTCCCCAGGCTAACACAGGACAGAGGTATCAGCACACACTCACTGATAACACTGCAAAAAATGCCTTTAAGTCATGCACTAATAAGTCCAACACTTACCGGAGGAGGGATCTGGAGGCCCAGTTCTTGCACAATACTGTGCAATTGCTGTGGCAAATCATCACTGAGATTCACTTCATATACATCCACCTAGAACGACCCAGACAGGAAGTTAGAGTCGCCAATAAACACACAGACCTCCAAGACCTTGAGCTGGGCTGTTAAACTCACGCTTTCTCCCTCTTTCTTCTTGGTCAGTCCTGTAAAGGCCTCAATAACCCCCAGATGGTAAAGCTGGCGGACCAGAGAGAGAGCACAGGACTGGGCCGCCAGCTTCTTCGTGGAGCCGTGCTCACGGGCCGTGACCTCTACAGAACCAGGACAACATTAGCAAGCACACAACTTATGATGTGAGGGTTAGGGTTAAAGCAAACCCCTGGGGTTAAGACTTGGTTGGTTCATAACCATTCGAAGCTTTGAACACAAACGTGGAAGAGAAGCCAATGCTGAATAAAGTCGTAGTTTTTGTTATTTTTGGACCCAAATGTATTTTGGATGCTTCAAGAGACTCTAATTAACCCACTGATGTCTCATATGGACTACTGTGATGATGTTTTTATTCCCTTTCTGGACATGGACAGTATAGTGTGCATACACTTGCATACGCTCTCGGACTAAATATAAAATATCTTAAACTGTGTGTGAAGATGAACGGAGGTCTGACGGGTGTGGAGCGACATTAGGGAGAGGAGTTAATGACAGACATTTCAGTTTTGGCTGAACTAACCCTTTAGAGTAGCTTAACTGATGTATCTTAATGAAATCTGTAGTGGAAACTCATGAAAGATTTACGTTATTTAAAAAAATCCACATTGTTTTAATATATCGTGGGCCATTTTGTGTAGGTGCGCAGTTAATGACTGTTGCTATTTTTCCCACAACACAACTGGAAAAAACTCAGATGACGACACATTGTGCGGCTTTTGGCTGTGATTATCAGTCGAAGGGCAGCAGGAGAAGCAATGCAAGTCTTCACTGCTTTCCTCGTGACTAGAAGAGAAGCTGCCTGCGGACAAACAAAACTTCCTAAAGATGCACGTCTGTTTTCTCCACTTTAACCCTGATGACTTCGAGGCTTTTAGTCGACCTCAGCTACTGAAAGAGCTTTCAGGTGGTGATGGATATAAGTGTAGGCTTAAAGCGATAGCTCAGCCAGAAATGAGCCTGTGATGATTATCGGCAGGATATCCCAGATGTAGGTGTGTTAGCGAATGTCTAATTCTAATTAGACCCCATTGACATGCATTATACGAGCAACGGCTGAGTTAAAAATCTTCATTTGTGTTCTCCTGAAGAAACAAAGACACGACATCTGGGACGCCCTGCAGATAAACAGCACAGGCTCATTTATAGTTGAACTATCGCTTTGAACTAAATGAGACTTAATTAGTTTACACTTTTGCTTTTACAGTATATATATATATTTTAACCTTATTATATGGATGCATCATTTGTGTTAATTTTATGATAATTTGTATAATAAGACACAAAGAACCTGCAGTAATGCAAATAACCTGCATAAATGACGTTTTGATGTTTTAAACATCAAATTAGCATCAAATAAACATCACTTCAAATTAGTGTTTCTGATGTAAACTCATTTTTTATTATTGCATTATATTTATGTATTTATCCTCTTGTTCAGCACAATGGCCAACTACTGTTGTATTTATTGTGCTATATAAATAAAATTGATTGATTAAACACAACGTTGAATATTGATATTTGAAATGATTTAAAACGTTAAAAGATTCTTTAAATGTGAAACTAAAACCGCCACGAGGCAGCAGCAAGTCACTGTTAATTCAACCGATTCATTCAAACGACTGATTCATTCAGGAACGAATCATTTGACTATATTAATCTCTTATTCACTGAATCACTGATTTAAATGATTTGTTCAAAAAGCTGATTTATCCAGCAGTGTTGTAGTCAAGACCACCTAAACCGAGACCAAGACAAGACCAAGACTTTGAAGGGCCGAGACCGAGTCAAGACCAAGACCAAGACCAAGACAGGCCGAGACCGAGTCAAGACCGAGACCAATGCATGTCCCCACACTTATGATAAAATGTGGAATATGCATATGATTGGCACTTCTCTCGTATGTGTGGGTGTGTAAGTGTACCATGAGAGAAGTTTTGATCAAATAATCAAAAGGCATTGCAGCTTTGTGGGAATTAATCTTTTTCTTCTATAAGCAAATAACACTTAACTTTTCGTCAATGGGAGGCACTGAAGACGACGTGTCCATATTGTTTACAGTCTATGGTGGACACAAACACCAACCTGACACTAACAGAGTTTTGTGTTTTGTTTTGTGAAAAGTGCTCAATCCCATTTTAAAACTCAAAGTTCCCTAAGAATGCTAATCTGGATGAGGTATTGATCTCAGACACAGTCCATTATGTCTTAAATGAATGTGAATAACAGGAGGTGGAAGATGTATCATACAGATATGCGTTAGTATGCTGCTTAAGTTAATTATTTTACATATGTACATATTTTTCATTTACAAATTGAAAATGTTATTGTGCAGCTTTATTGTGCAACAACAAGGAAAAGAAACCCTGTACTTGCATTTTTTGATTAACTACAGTTTGATTTAACAAATACCTCACATGTGCAGGGTTTTTCCTGGGTCACAAATGGTCTTTGGTGGTGGCTGACACACACACACACACACACACACCATTTTTTTTTTTTAAATGCAACGAAACAATCATTTTTTATTATCTTATGTTCTCATATTATGTATGATCTCTTATCTTGATGTTTCTTTTGTTCCAACAGGTTGAATTGTTTGGTATATAATCATATCAATATTAGAAATAGCATTAACAGTTAACAAATAGCCACATTTCCTGCCATATACAATTTAATAAAATGATCAGCTAGCTAACAAACAGCTTTGTTCTGTTTTCACCTCACTCCAGTCTAAACTAAATGATTTTAGACTATTTATTTTACTACACATTCAACATACATAAGCTGAAATACTGTGGATGGTTAAAACTAATAATTCTTACTCTCCACTCTTGCTAAATTGGGTAAGCGCACTTGTGTTCTCATTTCTGAGGTGTTCTGAGTAAATGATTAAACTGATTCGTTCAGTTCATTGTTGAACAGATCAGTTCTTATTACCGTCGTTAAAATGATTCGGTTCAAATGAGTCATTTGGTCGTGAATCGGACATTAGCAGACCCGTTGTGTGTGAATCACGGCTGTCAGAACATCGCGGAAGGTTTGTCACACAGAAAACACTTCATAACTGGATAGAAATTGTTTCCTGTTTATTTAATGTATGATTTATGTCAGCTGTTTAGCTGGTCAAACGTTTTTTGAGCGCAATTCACACCGAGCGGTACTTCAAAACAGTTGTCCGAACGCGCAACGTTCAACATGGATTCGGTTTTCTGAACTTTTGATTTAGCTTAATATGTGAAGTATCAGAGAGAGCTTATGTGCTTATTTTGAAGACAGAGGGAGTGCGCTTAGGGTGGAGTTCTCTGCTCTTTATATGCCTTCAGCTGTGGTCTTGAGACGAAATCCTGAGTCATCTTCGCCCGAGACCGAGACGAGACCGAGTAAAAATGCAGTCGATACCGAGACGAGACCAAGACCTTTAAAAAGTGGTCTCGAGACCAAGACCGATCTCGAGTACTACAACAGTATTATCCAGTAAAGAAAACACTGTGTTGCTCAGAGATGCGATTACAGTGCTGTGAGCTGTTCTCGTTGGCGGAATAGAGTAAAAATGGACAATAGGGTGTCTAACATGTAAGTCACTTAATAAATTCTTGTTTAGTAAACGTGTATAAAATCAATATCACATTTGTTATCATGCTGATATCTGGATTCTTCCTGTGATATTTATTAAAACATGCAGTGAAAGCGTGCATCCGCACTAGTCTAATCTTCAAGACACTCTGTGTGTGTGTGTGTGAGAGATATACTCGATAATGTCAGACTGCACATCGTTAAAACGACAATTACGATGTTACCGCAGACGATATATATCGCACACTCCTAAGACAGACATCATTTAAGCTCCATTAAGTCTTAACACCAGGGGTTCCTTTAATGGTGAACTCTTCACCTTAATGGTTTAGTATGTAGAAGGTTAATGAAGTATTCTGATACTTACTTCGACCCAGTTGTCTTACAAAGATTGTCATCTCAGCAATAAAACTCCTACAATAGAGCAAGGTTTCAAATCAAGACATCTGAACATGACATTTAGCCCACAGATGTCTTAACAATATAGCACAAACTGACCTCTCAATCAACAGTGATATTTCAGCACCGGGCCCATACAGCCCATCCTGAGCGGGTTTGTTTTCCTGCCAGACTTCTAAACAGGGAGTTATTCCTCTCAGGGTACCGGAGAACTGGACCCCTGATGGACATCAGAAATCACAACCAGACATTGCTTTGCCTTTTCTGCCTTTAAACCCAACCAATCTCAGACTTCACCATGTGACCTCTTAGTGCAGCCTAAGTCGTGTCACATGTTTTCCCCCATGTACGGTTGTGATTTCTGGCATCTCTATCGTCCTCTGTCAAGATTACATTCGCCATGGGTGACTCTCACAAAAACATGTCCAGGTCACATTTCACCACAAAATCAAGTCAATTTAATAATAATAAATATAGCTGCGAGCAGCAGTCTTCGGGGCCAACTGCAAAGAAGGCAATAAGACATGCCAACATGGCAGGGAGTGTTACAACAGCTGCCACAATGAGCAATTTAAGCTGATTTGGTAACACTTTATTTTAAGGTTCAGTTATTAACTAGTGTCTTATTATCATGCATATTACTATGATATTGTCTGTTTATTAGCACTTCTAAAGCTCATATTAATGCCTTATTCTGCATGAGCTTATTCTACATCCCTTAATCCGACCCAATACCTAAACTTAAACGCTACAAAAACCACCTTACTAACTATTAATAAGCAGTAAATTAGGAGATTATGAGGCAGAAGTCGTAGTTAATAGTGAATGTGTTCACTATACTAAAGTGTTACCGGTGATTTTAGGCAAAATGGCGGAAAAATCATATACACGGTCACTAATAATATGATTTAATGGTTTATCACTTTTGACCAATAGGTGGCGTAGTTACAAAATAGATGTGGGCCGAGTGAGGTGACAATGACACTACAGCCGCGTTTCCACCACAGGAACTTTACCCAGGAGCTTTGGGTGGTACTCGGTGTGTTTCGATCGCAGGAACCAGGGTCTAAATGAAGTTCTGGGTAAATATTTCCCCCTCCAAACGGCCCTGCTCGCGGGGTAGTACTTTTTCAAAGTTCAGGAACTTTCGAGGGCGGGACTTGGGCGCTGAACATGCTGATTGGTTGAGCTCACGCAGCATTTTATTTCAACCGGCATTTTTAAAAGTCTTTTGCGAGGTTTGTTCTGCGTTCAGTAATATCAGTCTTGCTCTCTGTCTGATGGCGTGCGTTCGTCTCAGCCAACTCACGTGCAATGTCCGTAATAGCTGATAATAATAAACATTGTTATTTTAAATCTAGCTTTACAAGCTTTCTGAATATGCTGCTGAATCTGCATATTAGTGCTCTTTTCTGTCGTTGTTAATTACCTCTTTAGTAAACCTATACATAACCAGCAAAAGCAGCTCAGCTTGAATCTCTTCCATACTCGTTATTAAATTTGTTTTCACCATGTAAACGACCTGACCGATTACTTTTAAGTGTGTCTCCTTACGTGACGTGACGGCACGCGCATGCCGCGCTCATGTTGACAAGAGAGGAGAGTTAATTTTTCTGAGGGGTAAACTTTTTATTTCGTAAGTTATGAAGATAATGTTGGAGTAATGACACAGCGTATATTGCCCCGGGCAGTTTTTACTTTAACTGCGCCTGACAGAAGATTTTTTTTTTTCTGAGATGATTATTACACTTTACAACAAATAAATAGCTATAAATATATATAAATAAATAGCTATACTGTATTAGTCCTGGCGGCCGTTAAGAGTTGCTATGGCTACAGTAAACACACTCCAGCTGCTGGAGAAAACAGCGTTGACATTTTTGATGCGGCAGACAAACTGCATGTGACAAAATGATTGCGATTGAAAGTCATCACATGTAAACACCAGATCGGTTTAGATAACGTCTCACGCAAATAGTCCATCTTTCAATCGGTACACACAAAAATGATTACTGCAGTAAGACATGTCCTTCACTGGCTTGGAGGAACAGTCGCGCGCAGTCCTATCACCGAATAATTTGCCTAATCTTCTCGGAACTTTAGATCGCGGTGGAAACGCAGACAGCTGCAGGTCTGGGGGGAGAAAAGTTCCTGTAAAAAAGTTCCTGGTACAAATTGTTCCGGGTAATTTTGGTGGAAACGGGGCTAAAGTTTGGTGTCATTATGTCAAAGCAAGGGTCATTTTAGCATCATGTCCCAAATTCGTCGCTGAGTTACATGATAACAGTTTTGTCTGTTGACATGAAATTAATAACTTTTTCCTGTCATGGTCTGAATATGTTCCAATTTGATTTTGGTGACAATCAGAGAAATGGTCTAGGATGAGTTCGAAAAAAGTAGGAAATCAAAACGGCGAATAGGAGGTTTGGTCAAATTGGGATCTATGTTCTTGGCATGACCCAGGGAATCTATTAAAACCAGTTTTATGACAATAGTCAAGTTTATTAAGTTATTAGCATTTTTGGAAAATTCATTATTATATTTGTGCACATGGTGGCACTACCCAGAAACTTTTTGAGTACCTTCAGCAGATTTAAATATGTAAATGCTGATTGAACACTGGTGAGAATATTGCTTCAGAATAAATTATATTTTTTTCCGGACAAGCTAATTTTAATGTCGAGCCCTGCCTGTGCTTCATTCGTCCGACTCTGGGGTGAGACGTGACCTGGGCATGCTCTCGAGCAGTCTCGTGAGACTCACCCATTGGACACTGCTGATTTTGTAAGGTCATATATCTAAGAGGAGAGGGTGTTTGTTATCTGAGATCTCCCTAAGGTTAGATGCACATCAAGGAGATCTCTGTGATCGTTTCAGTCCAGCAGAAAAACAAACCCTTCATACATTGAGAATGTGATTTATGCTGAAAACATTGAGTTATTGAAGAATCTGTGCGGCGTGGATAAATCTCAGCTGTGTGCGTTGGGAATGCTCTGACCTGTTGTGGTCCGGCCCCACTTGGCTATACTTGTAGTCGGTTTGGTTTTTCTCCTTCTGAAAGAACTGGTTCAGCCTCGCCTTGGCATTATCCAGAGTCCAGTTCCCATGCAGGCCAGCATTCAGATCAACTTCCTCTGACTCCAAGGTCTATGGAAACAAGAAAAGAACCCTTAAAGGGTTAGTTCAGCCAAAACTGAAATGTCTGTCATTAACTCCTCTCCCTAATGTCGCTCCACACCCGTCAGACCTCCGTTCATCTTCACACACAGTTTAAGATATTTTATATTTAGTCCGAGAGCGTATGCAAGTGTATGCACACTATACTGTCCATGTCCAGAAAGGGAATACAAACATCATCACAGTAGTCCATATGAGACATCAGTGGGTTAATTAGAGTCTCTTGAAGCATCCAAAATACATTTGGGTCCAAAAATAACACGACATGATCCGAATCATGAATCGATTCACTGATTCATAACCGTTTGAATCTTTGAGGATTGAACACAAACGCGGAAGAGAAGCCAATGCTGAATAAAGTCATAGTTTTTGTTATTTTTGGACCCAAATGTATTTTGGATGCTTCAAGAGACTCTAATTAACCCACTGATGTCTCATATGGACTACTGTGATGATGTTTTTATTCCCTTTCTGGACATGGACAGTATAGTGTGCATACACTTGCATACGCTCTCGGACTAAATATAAAATATCTTAAACTGTGTGTGAAGATGAGCGGAGGTCTTACGGGTGTGGAGCGACATTAGGGAGAGGAGTTAATAGCCCCGTTTCCACCACAGGAACTTTACCCAGGAACTAGGAACTTTGGGTGGTACTTCGTGTGTTTAGACCGCAGGAACCAGGGTATAAATGAAGTTCCGGGTAAATATTTCCCCCTCCAAACGGCCCTGCTCGCGGGGTAGTACTTTTTCAAAGTTCAGGAACTTTCGAGGGCGGGACTTGGGCGCTGAACATGCTGATTGGTTGAGCAGCATTTAGGTCCAACTCGGCATTTTTAAAAGTCTTACACGCCGCGCTCATGTTGACAAGAGAGGAAAGTTAATTTTTCTGAGGGGTTAACTTTTTATTTCGTAAGTTATAAGATAATGAAGATAATGTTGGAGTAATGACACAGCGTATATTGCCCCAGGCAGTTTTTTACTTGCGCGCCTGACAGAAGAATTATTATTTTTTCTGAGATGATTATTTAAACAAATAAATAGCTTATAATAACTAAATCCACTAAATCTTTCAATCGGTACACACAAAAATGATTACTGTCCGCTAGGGCTGTCATTTTTGAAAAAAATCTAATTCGAACGGATATCAAATATCAAGCAAGGCATTCGAATATATTCAATTATCTACAACGCCGTCATCTCCAGCGCCTGGAATGTGTTTACGGATGCCATAGCAACTCTCAACGGCCACCAGGACTTTACGGTTTTATAAAAGCTATTCATTTGTTGTAAAGTGTAATAATCATCTCAGAAAAAAATAATTCTAATGTCAGGCACAGTTGAAGAAGTTGATTGTTTGCTTACATAGGCTTAGGGACAGTGTCATTATGCCAACATTATCTTCATAACTTCTTATGAAATAAAAAGATTACCGGTATCCCTCAGAAAAATGTATTTTCCTCTCTTGTCAACATGCTTGGTGCATGAGCGCGACGTGTGCTCTTCAGTGGGGCGCGCGCTGTTATCACATAAGGACGCAAACTCAAAAGTAATCCGGTCAGGTCATTTGGTGAAATGTTTCGTTTGATCGATTCATGAAAAGATTTATCCACCCATCTCAAAACGATTACAATTTCATTCAGTTTGGGCATTTTTATTACGATTGAGGTGTTTATATGGAGCATTTTCCTTCAGATTGGACTTTTAAACTGATTACAGTGCTCCATGTAAACGCACCGACAGTAAAAAAATAAAAATAAATTGCGCTACATGGCACTTTAAAAACCGGATAGTTTATTTATAGTTCGATTACGGATATTTCACGTCATCTTCGAATGCATATTCGAATATCGAATAAAAAGTGACAGCCCTTGTCCGTCACTGGCTTGGAGGAACAGTCGCGAGCAGTCCTACATCACCGAATAATTTGCCTAATCTTCTCGGAACTTTATCGCGGTGGAAACGCAGACAGCTGCAGGTCTGGGGGGGAGAAAAGTTCCTGTAAAAAAGTTCCTGGTACAAATTGTTCCGGGTAATTTTGGTGGAAACGGGGCTAATGACAGACATTTAATTTTTGGGTGAACTAACCCTTTAACACTCAGAGATGCTCTAAAATTGGGGTCATTTACACTGCAAACTGCCTAAAAATGTTACCGCTTTGTCGTCCTGCTCTTGTCTCTTGGAGTAATACTCCTGCAGGTTGGCTCCTCGCTCCCATTGGGCATTCCCAAAACCGGAGTAGCCCAAACCTGTGACTCCAGGAACGGGTGCAGACGCAGAACTCTCAGATGGCTCTGAGACACAGGAAGAACTCACTGTTAGAAAGGGACGCTTTACTCAATGTTTAATAGCAATGTGTCATTACTGCTGCCATTGCAGTGTTGTAGTCGAGTCACCAACTGTCAAGTCCGAGTCGAGTCCCAGTGTTTCGAGTCCGAGTCAGCAAAGAAGAGTCTGAGTCCCAGTCGAGTCACCATTACCTGAGTTTGAGTTTGAGTCGAGGCTTGAGTCCCGTGTTCGAGTCCAATGTATTCTCCTTTAAATGCTGATGTATTTCTGTGATCAGAGCTGAATGTTCAGGATGGTTCCTCCAGTCTTCAGTGATCATGATCCTTCAGAAATCATTCTCAGATGAGGATTCATTACGAGTGTTGGACACAGTTCTGCTCACTAATATATTTTCATAGCCTGTGATACTTTTTTTAGGATACTTTCATGAATAAAAAAGTAAAAAAAAGTTTTAAAAAAAAAGGAAGGAAGCAAATGTTTTAAAAATAGAACTCTTTTGTAAGAACAATATACACTACTGGTCAGTAATTTGTGGTCAGGCATGTTTTTTCTTTTTTTGAAATAAATCAATAATTTTATTCAGCAAGGACGTGTTAAATTGATAAAAAGTGACAGTGAAGGAGATTTATATTATTTGAAAATATGTTTTTATTTAGAATAATTCTTTTGAACCTTTTATTCATTGAATATTAGTCAGCAGAACTGTGTCCAACACTCGTAATGAATCCTCATCTGAGAATGATTTCTGAAGGATCATGATCACTGAAGACTGGAGGAACCATCCTGAACATTCAGCTCTGATCACAGAAATAAATCAGCATTTAAAGGAGAATACACTGAAAACCAATTATTTTAAATTGTAAAAATATATCACATAACATTGTTTTCTGTATTTTTGTCAAATAAATGCAGGCTTGATGAGCAGAAGAAACTTCTTTCAAAAACATTGTCCAAACCTTTAGCCTGTACGTAGGCAAATACATTTGAAAGGATTGTTTATTGCTACTTCCATAGACACCATTGTGTATTTTACAAACTATAAATGTATTGTTTTGCTTTAAATTATATGTATTTAAATATCTGAATGAAATCTAAAGTAAACGTAAGCGGGATTAAGCACTGAGCGCGTCCGTCTTTGGCTCAGCGTCAGCCAATGAGAAAGCACAGTTTGAGTCTGGCAGTTATGTCCCGTCGCTGTACATTCGCTTCACTGTACGTAGACATCGTCGACGTCTGATGCCAAATAGGCAGACATCGCCCAACCCTAGCTTCCTCTGTTTATTATCATATATGCATTAGTCAATAATAGTGTCTGCATTTTCCAAATGTCAACATTTAGCCCGTGAATAATGCACGAGGATGCGGCGTAAAGTGAGTGACGTTAGTGAGTGTGTGGTCAAGCAAGGAGAGCGAGCGGTATCAGTGCCTGTGAGGGACAAAAGATCACGGTCGATCTTGGAGCTCGATACAGGAAAAGTGCAACATCTTATATCAAAATTTTATAACCTACTTAGTCAGAAACAACGTAATTAATTTGATGAATCCTCAAGTCCAATTTGATATATCCTTGAGACTCGAGTCCAAGTACGAGTCATCAGTCCGCAAGTCCAAGTCGAGTCACGAGTCCAGAGAATAAGGACTCGAGTCGGACTCCAGTCCGAGTCCAGGACTCGAGTACTCTATCATTGTGCCATTGACATCCATTTATAAGTGTATTCTGACTTAAAGGACGACTCCGGTGAGAAATGACCCTATGGGGTAATTAACAGATGGTGACCGCGTAGATCGTTCTCTGGGATGCGTTTTCATGAAAATCAAAGAGTTTTATCTCTAAGAACAGATTAGCTTATAACACTTCTCTATGGGGCACAGGGTAGTGAAATTAAATTACTACATGTGCTGTTTTTCAAAATGGCTGCTGTCCCTAAATGTGTAATGTCCTGTCTTTATAAAGTATCTTCTTATTAAACTGTCTGTACTCTTACAAAGTTCTCAATGCTTCGGTTAGCATGTAGGGACCCTCATCATGCTGCCGTGTTAGTGTGAGGATATTTTGAGCTGTTAGTGGTATTAACTAGTGGTTTAATTTCCCTTACCCTGTGCCCCATAGACTAGCGCTATAAGCTAATCTGTGATTAGAGATAAAACTCTTTACAGTACATATGTGTAAAAATGTAATCCTCAATCAATTTTCAAGAAAACACATCCCAGAGAACGATCTACTCGCTAACCATCTGTTAATTACCCCTAGGGGCATTTCTCACCGGAGTTGTCCTTTAAGCACAAGTCGATTCGTGTGGCACTGAAAACCGGAAGCTCATATTTTAACTATATAGTTTTAGTATGTATAGTATTTTTTTAGTATTTTATTTTTTAAATGAACACTTTACCATTGACATGAAAACGGTGTAATAACGCAGGCTGATGATTCAATGATTACTGTAGAGTATAAGCACTGGTTTTGTGTTTGTATTATGTATGTTTAAACAGGTTTCTTTTACATAAAATGATTTAATTACGCTTGAATCATGTACTTCTATAAAAAATGTGACCGTATTGGTTAAATAGATCTCGTGTGCGTCACCTCAGCAAATATATCACTCTAGAGAGCATGTAATTGGAGTGATCTGTTGAATAAACACGCCCAAAATTACTGGTCGAACACGTGCAACTGGAGGTAAAATTCAGCTGCACACTCAAATTTTAGTAGCAAAATGCAACCATTTGGTGGCGGCCTGGAGCCCTAATCCATATTAAACCCTGAGGCTCGTGGAGACACACTGATGCCTTAAGACACCAAACGATCGCTTTCTGAGAGAAACACAACAGTATCTGTGTTATTTTACCTCATATCAGACGAATCTCATCTAGTGTTACCAACGCCATTACTTCAGGTGAGTGAGGTCAAAATAACGGAGCGATCATAGACATATTTACATAGATGCCTCATTTGACCGATCCCTGCAGGCACTAATGAGACACCTATGTAAATATTTCTATGATTGCTCCGTTATTTTGACCTCACTCACCTGAAGTAATGGCGATGGGAACACTAGATGAGATTCGTCTGATATGAGGTAAAATAACACAGATACTGTTGTGTTTCTGGCAGAAAGCGATCGGTTCGTGTCTTAAGACATCAGTGTGTCTCCACGAGCCGCAGGGTTTAATATGGACTCGTATGTCTGTGTGTGTTTTACTCTCATAGAATTAGACCCCATTGACACGCATTATACGAGCAACGGCTGAGTTAAACATCTTCATCTGTGTTCTCCTGAAGAAACACACACACCTACATGTTGGATATCCGGCAGATTAACAGCACAGGCTCATTTATGGCTGAACTATCGCTTTAAGATTCAGAAAGCAACACCTAAAGCAGACACACTTCATATCAGATGTTTTGTTACGAATGATTGGATTAATTTAAAGTCTCACCCAGTTCCCTTTTCACAGCCAAATGTGGAGGTAGTGGACAGTTGGATGGCAGATTTCCGAACTCAACTCCGCCTTCTTCATCTCCTCCATCAGGAACACTGGCCTGAAGATGAGAAACATGGCCTCAGCATCCCCCACGACACACAGAGCTGTGGTCCACAACAGATGCCATACTGACCCCTAGAGCAGGAACTTCGCCGGGACTCATCTCTTTGGTCCGAACCAGATAATTCACAAAGTCTCGAGCGGCGTTGGACTGAGCATCCTTCTTATTGGTGGAGTTTCCCATGCCAATGTAATTGTAACCATCCACACGCACCTTAGGGAAGAAACGGGTTTAAAACAGAAACAACAACACCACACTATACTGTATGTGTGCAACACACACACACACACACACACACACACACAATATGCTCACCTCACACACGAACTTCTGTCTGTTTTTGTTTCCCGCCGCTCTGATGTCATAGTTCGGCGTGAGCTTCTTCTTCCCACACCAGGCGTACAGGAAGTTCTTCACATCCGCCATTTTGACGGTCTGCGTGAGGATTAATATAAATATTAAAATCAGAGTAAAACATTCCACAGATAAACGCACCTGATCTGAGCGCAGCGAATGCTAAGGGATAAACACTGAGAATAACTGCATCCTTCGACATTACTAACTCCATAACGTGATGGTTAAAGGTTAAACTGTAAGCAGAATGATATATTTAGAGGAGCATGTAAACATATTCCCCGCCTGTGTCTGCAGCAATGAATGGGCTAGCATTAGCTAACAGTAACCTACTAAACGCCTAAAAGTAACCTACTATAAAATACAACTATTAAACAAAATTAAGATGAACAATTTTACGTTTTTATCCTACCAGAAAAAGACCCTCTCACGTAAAATCCAAACCAGACGTACAGGTTGACCGGGAGTGTGTGTGTGTGTGTGTGTGTGTGTTACAGGACAATTAGCATTGCAGCAGACGCGGAGCCGAGAGAACCGGAAGTGACGCAGCACAGCAAAAATCCAGCGCAATGTATGGAAGCCTTTTTCCGCCACTAAATAAAAAACTAAACCTTTGACTTTAAATCACAGAATTCTGACTTTATAACTCGCAAATGTGAGAGAAAGAAAATTTCAGAATTCTGAGATAAGTCGCAATGGCAGAAAAATGAAAACATTTTCTGTTGCACTCATCAAACATTCCCATCATGTTATTTGGGCAGTTTTGGGGGCCCAATGAAGCTTAATTTGAGGTTATTCTTTATGGTGATCCGAGATGGTTTTTTAAATATTTTTATTAGCCATTATTTTGGACACAATTTACAATAAGGTTTACTTAGTGAAAGGGATAGTTCACCCCAAAAGGAGCAAGACACCGAACTCAGCTGCTCCCGTCGAGCTGGATGAGCCTTCATGGCCGTCAGTGGATGAATGGGTGGATGATATGTAAAGCGCTTTGGATGGCCTTAGGTCTGTTGAAAGTGATATATAAATGCAGTCCATTTACTTTTATGATGATAGATGCACTTTTATGATGGATGGATGGATGGATGGATGGATGCACTTTTATGACGGATGGATGCACTTTTATGATGATAGATGCACTTTTATGACGGATGGATGCACTTTTATGATGATAGATGCACTTTTATGATGATAGATGCACTTTTATGAAGGATGGATGCACTTTTATGAAGGATGGATGCACTATTATGATGATAGATGCACTTTTATAATGGATAGATGCACTTTTATGATGGATAGATGCACTTTTATAATGGATAGATGCACTATTATGATGATAGATGCACTATTATGATGATAGATGCACTTTTATAATGGATAGATGCACTTTTATGATGGATAGATGCACTTTTATAATGGATAGATGCACTATTATGATGATAGATGCACTATTATGATGATAGATGCACTTTTATAATGGATAGATGCACTTTTATGATGGATAGATGCACTTTTATGATGATAGATGCACTTTTATGATGGATAGATGCACTATTATGATGATAGATGCACTTTTATGATGGATAGATGCACTTTTATGATGGATAGATGCTCTTTTATGATGGATAGATGCACTATTATGATGATAGATGCACTTTTATGATGATAGATGCACTTTTATGATGGATAGATGCACTATTATGATGATAGATGCACTTTTATGATGGATAGATGCACTTTTATGATGGATAGATGCACTTTATGATGATAGATGCACTTTTATGATGGATGGATGGATGGATGGATGCGCTTTTATGATGGATAGATGCACTTTTATGATGATAGATTCACTTTTATGATGGATAGATGCACTTTTATGATGGATAGATGCACTTTATGATGATAGATTCACTTTTATGATGGATAGATGCACTTTTATGATGGATAGATGCACTTTATGATGATAGATGCACTTTTATGATGGATGGATGGATGGATGGATGCACTTTTATGATGGATAGATGCACTTTTATGATGATAGATGCACTTTTATGATGGATAGATGCACTAGTATGATGATAGATGCACTTTTATGATGATAGATGCTCTTTTATGATGGATAGATGCACTATTATGATGATAGATGCACTATTATGATGATAGATGCACTTTTATGATGGATAGATGCACTTTTATGATGATAGATGCACTATTATGATGATAGATGCACTATTATGATGATAGATGCACTATTATGATGGATAGATGCACTTTTATGATGGATAGATGCACTATTATGATGATAGATGCACTTTTATGATGGATGGATGGATGGATGGATGGATGCACTTTTATGATGGATAGATGCACTTTTATGATGATAGATGCACTTTTATGATGGATAGATGCACTTTTATGATGGATAGATGCACTATTATGATGATAGATGCACTTTTATGATGGATAGATGCACTATTATGATGATAGATGCACTATTATGATGATAGATGCACTTTTATGATGGATAGATGCACTTTTATGATGGATAGATGCACTATTATGATGATAGATGCACTTTTATGATGGATAGATGCACTATTATGATGATAGATGCACTATTATGATGATAGATGCACTTTTATGATGGATAGATGCACTTTTATGATGGATAGATGCACTATTATGATGATAGATGCACTTTTATGATGGATAGATGCACTATTATGATGATAGATGCACTTTTATGATGGATAGATGCTCTTTTATGATGGATAGATGCACTATTATGATGATAGATGCACTTTTATGATGGATAGATGCACTATTATGATGATAGATGCACTATTATGATGATAGATGCACTTTTATGATGGATAGATGCACTTTTATGATGGATAGATGCTCTTTTATGATGGATAGATGCACTATTATGATGATAGATGCACTTTTATGATGGATGGATGGATGGATGGATGGATGCACTTTTATGATGGATAGATGCACTTTTATGATGGATAGATGCTCTTTTATGATGGATAGATGCACTATTATGATGATAGATGCACTTTTATGATGATAGATGCACTTTTATGATGATAGATTCACTTTTATGATGATAGATGCACTTTTATGAAGGATGGATGCACTATTATGATGATAGATGCACTATTATGATGATAGATGCACTTTTATGATGGATAGATGCACTTTTATGATGGATAGATGCACTATTATTATGATAGATGCACTTTTATGATGGATAGATGCACTTTTATGATGGATAGATGCACTTTTATGATGGATAGATGCACTTTTATGATGATAGATGCACTATTATGATGGATAGATGCACTATTATGATGATAGATGCACTTTTATAATGGATAGATGCACTTTTATGATGGATAGATGCACTATTATGATGGATAGATGCACTTTTATGATGGATAGATGCACTTTTATGATGGATAGATGCACTTTTATGATGGATAGATGCACTTTTATGATGATAGATGCACTTTTATGATGGATAGATGCACTTTTATGATGGATAGATGCACTTTTATGATGGATAGATGCACTATTATGATGGATAGATGCACTTTTATGATGATAGATGCACTATTATGATGATAGATGCACTATTATGATGGATAGATGCACTTTTATGATGGATAGATGCACTATTATGATGATAGATGCACTTTTATGATGGATAGATGCACTATTATGATGATAGATGCACTTTTATGATGGATAGATGCACTATTATGATGGATAGATGCACTTTTATGATGGATAGATGCACTTTTATGATGGATAGATGCACTTTTATGATGATAGATGCACTATTATGATGATAGATGCACTATTATGATGGATAGATGCACTTTTATGATGGATAGATGCACTATTATGATGATAGATGCACTTTTATGATGGATAGATGCACTTTTATGATGGATAGATGCACTTTTATGATGGATAGATGCACTTTTATGATGATAGATGCACTTTTATGATGGATAGATGCACTATTATGATAGATGCACTATTATGATGGATAGATGCACTTTTATGATGGATAGATGCACTATTATGATAGATGCACTATTATGATGATAGATGCACTATTATGATGGATAGATGCACTTTTATGATGGATAGATGCACTTTTATGATGGATAGATGCACTTTTATGATGGATAGATGCACTATTATGATAGATGCACTATTATGATGATAGATGCACTATTATGATGATAGATGCACTTTTATGATGGATAGATGCACTTTTATGATGGATAGATGCTCTTTTATGATGGATAGATGCACTATTATGATGATAGATGCACTTTTATGATGGATGGATGGATGGATGGATGGATGCACTTTTATGATGGATAGATGCACTTTTATGATGGATAGATGCTCTTTTATGATGGATAGATGCACTATTATGATGATAGATGCACTTTTATGATGATAGATGCACTTTTATGATGATAGATTCACTTTTATGATGATAGATGCACTTTTATGAAGGATGGATGCACTATTATGATGATAGATGCACTATTATGATGATAGATGCACTTTTATGATGGATAGATGCACTTTTATGATGGATAGATGCACTATTATTATGATAGATGCACTTTTATGATGGATAGATGCACTTTTATGATGGATAGATGCACTTTTATGATGGATAGATGCACTTTTATGATGATAGATGCACTATTATGATGGATAGATGCACTATTATGATGATAGATGCACTTTTATAATGGATAGATGCACTTTTATGATGGATAGATGCACTATTATGATGGATAGATGCACTTTTATGATGGATAGATGCACTTTTATGATGGATAGATGCACTTTTATGATGGATAGATGCACTTTTATGATGATAGATGCACTTTTATGATGGATAGATGCACTTTTATGATGGATAGATGCACTTTTATGATGGATAGATGCACTATTATGATGGATAGATGCACTTTTATGATGATAGATGCACTATTATGATGATAGATGCACTATTATGATGGATAGATGCACTTTTATGATGGATAGATGCACTATTATGATGATAGATGCACTTTTATGATGGATAGATGCACTATTATGATGATAGATGCACTTTTATGATGGATAGATGCACTATTATGATGGATAGATGCACTTTTATGATGGATAGATGCACTTTTATGATGGATAGATGCACTTTTATGATGATAGATGCACTATTATGATGATAGATGCACTATTATGATGGATAGATGCACTTTTATGATGGATAGATGCACTATTATGATGATAGATGCACTTTTATGATGGATAGATGCACTTTTATGATGGATAGATGCACTTTTATGATGGATAGATGCACTTTTATGATGATAGATGCACTTTTATGATGGATAGATGCACTATTATGATAGATGCACTATTATGATGGATAGATGCACTTTTATGATGGATAGATGCACTATTATGATAGATGCACTATTATGATGATAGATGCACTATTATGATGGATAGATGCACTTTTATGATGGATAGATGCACTTTTATGATGGATAGATGCACTTTTATGATGGATAGATGCACTATTATGATAGATGCACTATTATGATGATAGATGCACTATTATGATGGATAGATGCACTTTTATGATGGATAGATGCACTTTTATGATGGATAGATGCACTTTTATGATGATAGATGCACTTTTATGATGAATAGATGCACTTTTATGATGATAGATGCACTTTTATGATGGATAGATGCACTATTATGATGATAGATGCACTTTTATGATGATAGATGCACTTTTATGATGGATAGATGCACTTTTATGATGGTTAGATGCACTTTTATGATGGATAGATGCACTTTTATGATGATAGATGCACTTTTATGATGGATAGATGCACTTTTATGATGATAGATGCACTTTTATGATGGATAGATGCACTATTATGATGGATAGATGCACTATTATGACGGATGGATGCACTTTTATGATGATAGATGCACTTTTATGATGGATAGATGCACTTTTATGATGGATAGATGCACTATTATGATGATAGATGCACTTTTATGATGATAGATGCTCTTTTATGATGGATAGATGCACTATTATGATGATAGATGCACTTTTATGATGATAGATGCACTTTTATGATGGATAGATGCACTATTATGATGATAGATGCACTTTTATGATGGATAGATGCACTTTTATGATGGATAGATGCTCTTTTATGATGGATAGATGCACTATTATGATGATAGATGCACTTTTATGATGATAGATGCACTTTTATGATGGATAGATGCACTATTATGATGATAGATGCACTTTTATGATGGATGGATGGATGCACTTTTAAGATGGATAGATGCACTTTTATGATGGATAGATGCACTTTTATGATGATAGATTCACTTTTATGATGATAGATGCACTTTTATGAAGGATGGATGCACTATTATGATGGATAGATGCACTTTTATGATGGATAGATGCACTTTTATAATGGATAGATGCACTATTATGATGATAGATGCACTATTATGATGGATAGATGCACTATTATGATGGATAGATGCACTTTTATGATGGATAGATGCACTTTTATGATGGATGGATGCACGTTTATGATGGATAGATGCACTATTATGATAGATGCACTATTATGATGATAGATGCACTATTATGATGGATAGATGCACTTTTATGATGGATAGATGCACTTTTATGATGGATAGATGCACTTTTATGATGGATAGATGCACTTTTATGATGGATAGATGCACGTTTATGATGGATAGATGCACTATTATGATAGATGCACTATTATGATGATAGATGCACTATTATGATGGATAGATGCACTTTTATGATGGATAGATGCACTTTTATGATGGATAGATGCACTATTATGATGGATAGATGCACTTTTATGATGGATGGATGGATGGATGGATGCACTTTTATGATGGATAGATGCACTTTTATGATGGATAGATGCTCTTTTATGATGGATAGATGCACTTTTATGATGGATAGATGCACTATTATGATGATAGATGCACTTTTATGATGGATAGATGCACTTTTATGATGGATAGATGCACTTTTATGATGGATAGATGCACTTTTATGATGATAGATGCACTATTATGATGGATAGATGCACTATTATGATGATAGATGCACTTTTATAATGGATAGATGCACTTTTATGATGGATAGATGCACTATTATGATGGATAGATGCACTTTTATGATGGATAGATGCACTTTTATGATGGATAGATGCACTTTTATGATGATAGATGCACTTTTATGATGGATAGATGCACTTTTATGATGGATAGATGCACTTTTATGATGGATAGATGCACTATTATGATGGATAGATGCACTTTTATGATGATAGATGCACTATTATGATGATAGATGCACTATTATGATGGATAGATGCACTTTTATGATGGATAGATGCACTATTATGATGATAGATGCACTTTTATGATGGATAGATGCACTATTATGATGATAGATGCACTTTTATGATGGATAGATGCACTATTATGATGGATAGATGCACTTTTATGATGGATAGATGCACTTTTATGATGGATAGATGCACTTTTATGATGATAGATGCACTATTATGATGATAGATGCACTATTATGATGGATAGATGCACTTTTATGATGGATATATGCACTATTATGATGATAGATGCACTTTTATGATGGATCACTTTTATGATGGATAGATGCACTTTTATGATGGATAGATGCACTTTTATGATGGATAGATGCACTTTTATGATGATAGATGCACTTTTATGATGGATAGATGCACTATTATGATAGATGCACTATTATGATGATAGATGCACTATTATGATGGATAGATGCACTTTTATGATGGATAGATGCACTATTATGATAGATGCACTATTATGATGATAGATGCACTATTATGATGGATAGATGCACTTTTATGATGGATAGATGCACTTTTATGATGGATAGATGCACTATTATGATAGATGCACTATTATGATGATAGATGCACTATTATGATGGATAGATGCACTTTTATGATGGATAGATGCACTTTTATGATGGATAGATGCACTATTATGATGGATAGATGCACTTTTATGATGGATAGATGCACTTTTATGATGGATAGATGCACTTTTATGATGATAGATGCACTTTTATGATGATAGATGCACTTTTATGATGGATAGATGCACTATTATGATGATAGATGCACTTTTATGATGATAGATGCACTTTTATGATGGATAGATGCACTTTTATGATGGTTAGATGCACTTTTATGATGGATAGATGCACTTTTATGATGGATAGATGCACTTTTATGATGATAGATGCACTTTTATGATGGATAGATGCACTTTTATGATGATAGATGCACTTTTATGATGGATAGATGCACTATTATGATGGATAGATGCACTATTATGACGGATGGATGCACTTTTATGATGATAGATGCACTTTTATGATGGATAGATGCACTTTTATGATGGATAGATGCACTATTATGATGATAGATGCACTTTTATGATGATAGATGCTCTTTTATGATGGATAGATGCACTTTTATGATGGATAGATGCACTTTTATGATGGATAGATGCACTATTATGATGATAGATGCACTTTTATGATGATAGATGCACTTTTATGATGATAGATGCACTTTTATGATGGATAGATGCACTATTATGATGATAGATGCACTTTTATGATGGATAGATGCACTTTTATGATGGATAGATGCTCTTTTATGATGGATAGATGCACTATTATGATGATAGATGCACTTTTATGATGATAGATGCACTTTTATGATGGATAGATGCACTATTATGATGATAGATGCACTTTTATGATGGATGGATGGATGGATGGATGCACTTTTAAGATGGATAGATGCACTTTTATGATGATAGATTCACTTTTATGATGATAGATGCACTTTTATGAAGGATGGATGCACTATTATGATGGATAGATGCACTTTTATGATGGATAGATGCACTTTTATAATGGATAGATGCACTATTATGATGATAGATGCACTATTATGATGATAGATGCACTTTTATGATGGATAGATGCACTATTATGATGGATAGATGCACTTTTATGATGGATAGATGCACTTTTATGATGGATAGATGCACGTTTATGATGGATAGATGCACTATTATGATAGATGCACTATTATGATGATAGATGCACTATTATGATGGATAGATGCACTTTTATGATGGATAGATGCACTTTTATGATGGATAGATGCACTATTATGATGGATAGATGCACTTTTATGATGGATGGATGGATGGATGGATGCACTTTTATGATGGATAGATGCACTTTTATGATGGATAGATGCTCTTTTATGATGGATAGATGCACTATTATGATGATAGATGCACTTTTATGATGATAGATGCACTTTTATGATGATAGATTCACTTTTATGATGATAGATGCACTTTTATGAAGGATGGATGCACTATTATGATGATAGA
Organism: Pseudorasbora parva; assembly: GCF_024679245.1. Lineage (NCBI taxonomy): Eukaryota > Metazoa > Chordata > Actinopteri > Cypriniformes > Gobionidae > Pseudorasbora > Pseudorasbora parva. Next base: position 1,021,238 of record NC_090180.1, read on the forward strand.
TGCACTTTTATAATGGATAGATGCACTTTTATGATGGATAGATGCACTTTTATAATGGATAGATGCACTATTATGATGATAGATGCACTATTATGATGATAGATGCACTTTTATGATGGATAGATGCACTATTATGATGGATAGATGCACTTTTATGATGGATAGATGCACTTTTATGATGGATAGATGCACTTTTATGATGGATAGATGCACTATTATGATAGATGCACTATTATGATGATAGATGCACTATTATGATAGATGCACTATTATGATGATAGATGCACTATTATGATGATAGATGCACTTTTATGATGGACAGATGCACTTTTATGATGATAGATGCACTATTATGATGATAGATGCACTTTTATGATGGACAGATGCACTTTTATGATGATAGATGCACTATTATGATGATAGATGCACTTTTATGATGGACAGATGCACTTTTATGATGGATAGATGCACTATTATGATAGATGCACTATTATGATGATAGATGCACTATTATGATGATAGATGCACTTTTATGATGGACAGATGCACTTTTATGATGATAGATGCACTATTATGATGATAGATGCACTTTTATGATGGACAGATGCACTTTTATGATGATAGATGCACTATTATGATGATAGATGCACTTTTATGATGATAGATGCACTTTTATGATGGATAGATGCACTATTATGATAGATGCACTATTATGATGATAGATGCACTATTATGATGGATAGATGCACTTTTATGATGGATAGATGCACTATTATGATGATAGATGCACTTTTATGATGGATAGATGCACTTTTATGATGGATAGATGCACTTTTATGATGGATAGATGCACTTTTATGATGATAGATGCACTTTTATGATGGATAGATGCACTTTTATGATGGATAGATGCACTATTATGATAGATGCACTATTATGATGATAGATGCACTATTATGATGGATTAGATGCACTTTTATGATGGATAGATGCACTTTATGATGGATAGATGCACTATTATGATGGATAGATGCACTTTTATGATGGATAGATGCACTTTTATGATGGATAGATGCACTTTTATGATGATAGATGCACTTTTATGATGATAGATGCACTTATGATGATAGATGCACTTTTATGATGATAGATGCACTTTTATGATGGATGGATGCACTATTATGATGGATAGATGCACTTTTATGATGATAGATGCACTTTTATGATGGATAGATGCACTTTTATGATGGATAGATGCACTATTATGATGATAGATGCACTTTTATGATGGATAGATGCACTATTATGATGAAAGATGCACTTTTATGATGGATAGATGCACTTTTATGATGGATAGATGCACTTTTATGATGATAGATGCACTTTTATGATCGATAGATGCACTTTTATGATGATAGATGCGCTTTATGATGGATGGATGCACTTTTATGATGATAGATGCGCTTTTATGATGGATAGATGCACTTTTATGATCGATAGATGCACTTTTATGATGATAGATGCGCTTTTATGATGGATGGATGCACTTTTATGATGATAGATGCACTTTTATGATGGATAGATGCACTTTATGATGGATAGATGCACTTTTATGATGATAGATGCACTTTTATGATGGATAGATGCACTTTTATGATGGATAGATGCACTATTATGATAGATGCACTATTATGATGATAGATGCACTATTATGATGGATAGATGCACTTTTATGATGGATAGATGCACTTTTATGATGGATAGATGCACTATTATGATGGATAGATGCACTATTATGATGGATAGATGCACTTTTATGATGGATAGATGCACTTTTATGATGATAGATGCACTTTTATGATGGTTAGATGCACTTTTATGATGGATAGATGCACTTTTATGATGGATAGATGCACTTTTATGATGATAGATGCACTTTTATGATGGATAGATGCACTATTATGATGGATAGATGCACTATTATGACGGATGATGCACTTTTATGATGATAGATGCACTTTTATGATGGATAGATGCACTTTTATGAATGATGGATGCACTATTATGATGATAGATGCACTTTTATGATCGATAGATGCACTTTTATGATGGATAGATGCACTTTTATGATGGATGGATGCACTTTTATGATGGATGGATGCTCTTTTATGATGGATAGATGCACTGTTATGATGATAGATGCACTTTTATGATCGATAGATGCACTTTTATGATGGATAGATGCACTTTTATGATGGATGGATGCACTTTTATGATGGATAGATGCACTTTTATGATGGATAGATGCACTTTTATGATGGATGGATGCTCTTTTATGATGGATAGATGCACTTTTATGATGATAGATGCACTTTTATGATCGATAGATGCACTTTTATGATGATAGATGCGCTTTTATGATGGATGGATGCACTTTTATGATGGATAGATGCACTATTATGATGGATAGATGCGCATTTATGATGGATGGATGCACTTTTATGATGGATAGATGCACTATTATGATGGATAGATGCACTTTTATGATGGATAGATGCACTATTATGATGATAGATGCACTTTTATGATGGATAGATGCACTATTATGATGATAGATGCACTTTTATGATGGATAGATGCACTATTATGATGAAAGATGCACTTTTATGATGGATAGATGCACTTTTATGATGGATAGATGCACTTTTATGATGATAGATGCACTTTATGATCGATAGATGCACTTTTATGATGATAGATGCGCTTTTATGATGGATGGATGCACTTTTATGATGATAGATGCGCTTTTATGATGGATAGATGCACTTTTATGATCGATAGATGCACTTTTATGATGATAGATGCGCTTTTATGATGGATGGATGCACTTTTATGATGATAGATGCACTTTTATGATGGATAGATGCACTTTATGATGGATAGATGCACTTTTATGATGATAGATGCGCTTTTATGATGGATGGATGCACTTTTATGATGATAGATGCACTTTTATGATGGATAGATGCACTTTTATGATGGATAGATGCACTATTATGATGATAGATGCACTTTTATGATGATAGATGCACTTTTATGATCGATAGATGCACTTTTATGATGATAGATGCGCTTTTATGATGGATGGATGCACTTTTATGATGATAGATGCACTTTTATGATGGATAGATGCACTTTTATGATGATAGATGCACTTTTATGATGGATAGATGCACTATTATGATGGATAGATGCACTATTATGACGGATGGATGCACTTTTATGATGATAGATGCACTTTTATGATGGATAGATGCACTATTATGATGATAGATGCACTTTTATGATCGATAGATGCACTTTTATGATGGATAGATGCACTTTTATGATGGATGGATGCTCTTTTATGATGGATAGATGCACTGTTATGATGATAGATGCACTTTTATGATGGATAGATGCACTTTTATGATGGATAGATGCACTTTTATGATGGATGGATGCACTTTTATGATGGATAGATGCACTTTTATGATGGATAGATGCACTTTTATGATGGATGGATGCTCTTTTATGATGGATAGATGCACTTTTATGATGATAGATGCACTTTTATGATCGATAGATGCACTTTTATGATGATAGATGCGCTTTTATGATGGATGGATGCACTTTTATGATGGATAGATGCACTATTATGATGGATAGATGCGCTTTTATGATGGATGGATGCACTTTTATGATGGATAGATGCACTATTATGATGGATAGATGCACTTTTATGATGGATAGATGCACTATTATGATGATAGATGCACTTTTATGATGGATAGATGCACTATTATGATGATAGATGCACTTTTATGATGGATAGATGCACTATTATGATGATAGATGCACTTTTATGATGATAGATGCACTATTATGATGAAAGATGCACTTTTATGATGGATAGATGCACTTTTATGATGGATAGATGCACTTTTATGATGATAGATGCACTTTTATGATCGATAGATGCACTTTTATGATGATAGATGCGCTTTTATGATGGATGGATGCACTTTTATGATGATAGATGCGCTTTTATGATGGATGGATGCACTTTTATGATGATAGATGCACTTTTATGATGGATAGATGCACTTTTATGATGGATAGATGCACTTTTATGATGATAGATGCGCTTTTATGATGGATAGATGCACTTTTATGATCGATAGATGCACTTTTATGATGATAGATGCGCTTTTATGATGGATGGATGCACTTTTATGATGATAGATGCACTTTTATGATGGATAGATGCACTTTTATGATGGATAGATGCACTTTTATGATGATAGATGCGCTTTTATGATGGATGGATGCACTTTTATGATGATAGATGCACTTTTATGATGGATAGATGCACTTTTATGATGGATAGATGCACTATTATGATGATAGATGCACTTTTATGATGATAGATGCACTTTTATGATCGATAGATGCACTTTTATGATGATAGATGCGCTTTTATGATGGATGGATGCACTTTTATGATGATAGATGCACTTTTATGATGGATAGATGCACTTTTATGATGATAGATGCACTTTTATGATGGATAGATGCACTTTTATGATGGATAGATGCACTTTTATGATCGATAGATGCACTTTTATGATGATAGATGCACTTTTATGATGGATGGATGCACTTTTATGATGATAGATGCACTTTTATGATGGATAGATGCACTTTTATGATGGATAGATGCACTTTGATGGACTTAAAAACAGAAACAGTCATTCACTGCCATTATAAAGCTTGGAAGAGTCAGAACATTTATTAATGATTAATAAATTGTAACTGTGTTCGTTTCACAGAAGAATGTCATACACACATAGGATGAGCTGAGGGAGAGGAATTACTAATGATGAACTTCTACAGCATTTATTAATCTTTGTTAATTTTAACATTTATTAATACATTAAAATCCAAGGTTAACATTAATGTACTGTTAAATGTCATGAACAGCTGTATTAACATTAACAAAGGTTAATACAGAAACAAATGTAGCTCATGGTTAGTTTCATTAATGTTAAAAATTAAAATGTAAAGTGTTGGGAACACTTAATTTTTATTGTTTTCATATTTAGTAGATATTAATGTCTATTAAAACATATAATGAACATAACAATAATAATATAATATTAAAACGATAGTAATGTGTAATAAAGCTAATAAAGTGACACACACACACGTTTCACTATCTTTGTGGGGACTCTCCATAGATGTAATGGTTTTTATACCATACAAACTTTACATTCTTTCCCCCTACACTGCCACTAAACCTACCCAACACACACACACACACACACACACACACACACACACACACACACACACACACACACACACACACACACACACACACACAGAGAGAGAGACACAATGACCAATGAGACCACAGTCCATCTTTATTCAGTGCTCAGAGACGGACCACCAGACACATCGCTACAGGAACAGCAAACTCTGAGGAGTTCTGTGCAGACAGTCAAAGGCATTGATGCTCATACGGTGGAACAATAATCCCTAAAGGGAAGGACAGATGATAAAGGGCATCAGGAGGAGGGCAATGAGGCTGAAGGTCAGTGGGGTCACAGCACTCTGGTCAGATCATAAAGTTCAGTTAGGTGGAGTGACCGGCGAATAGCCTTTATATCTGACAAAACAAAACCGTTAATTCAGTTCAGGGTCATTTCATTAAACCTCTGCTTCAGTCGACTTTTAGTTACATATTAATGAACACATACTTGAGATCTTTTGTCATTTTGCAGTTAACGGTGTAACATAACCATGTCCCTTCAGTTAGTCACCTAAAATTCAACCTTTTGCAAGATGACATAAAATAATAATAACAAAAAATAGAAAATTTGTGTTAGAAAACTGAGTGCATAAAATTGCCTTTCATCTATTCCCTGCCTGTCGGATTCTGCAACGGTTACGGCCGATACACATGTGCTTTTCTTCATATTTTCTTTTAAAACAATTCTATTTAAGATATGTACAACTCCTTCATATAGTTTAGGCAATAATTAAAAATCTTTATGCAATCAGCATTTATGCATAAATCAGCATTAAAAAAAAAAAACTCAGAACCGACGCTCTTGAACGATTTAAAAACAGTAGCACTTCTGTACAGAACCGATATTAGATCGCTTATATACACTGAACACCAGACACGGCATTTATACAGTAGTCAGTCAGTTTAGGCATGTCGTCTGGGTGCTCGTCCCTGAAGTCAACCAATCGGCTCGGGTCTTCACGTCCACGAGCACCAATCAGCAGCTGCTGTTCTTGAACTCTCCGTTCTCAGTGATGGAGATCTTGGTGGGGTTGGTTGGAGACAGGCCGTTGCGGAGGCTGTGCATGCTGTATCGCTCTTTAACCTGAGTCAGAGCGCTCATCAGACGAGAGTTAGCGGCATCCAGAGAACTGATCCTCTTCTCCTGCAGAGAGAGAGAGAGAGAGAGAGAGAGAGAGAGAGAGAGAGAGAGAGAGAGAGAGAGAGAGAGAGAGAGAAGAGCTCATGTAACATGCTGTGAGATCTGATTTCTTAAAATGACTTAAGGGAATTATCACTCATTCACTCACTGACTCTTTCACTGACTCACTCACTCACTCACTAACTCACTAACTCAATCACTGACACTTTCACTCACTCACTGACTCTTTCACTGACTCTTTCACTCACTCACTGACTCTTTCACTCACTCACTGACTCTTTCACTGACTCACTGACTCTTTCACTGACTCACTCACTGACTTGCTCACTGATTCCCTCACTGACTCACTCACTCACTTATGCTGCGTTCCACTCCACTTTAAGACACGCACTTGCAAACTTCCCTAAGCACTTCCCCTTGGGGGAATCCCTGCCGCCATTTTTAAGTGTGTTCCACTTCGTGAAGTGGACAAGGGAAGTTTGTATGGACAGACCCTTGCTCCCTCGATTTTGACCGAGTGAGCGAGTCTACTTCATATGTACACTTCAGGCAGCTTCATATACCACAATGCAACGCGATTGTGACGTCACCACATATCACGTTTAATTTACCCCACCACAAACAACTATAACTATTTTTAAAAACATTTAAAACAACCCAAACACATCCATATACATATAGAATGCTGCATTAAACAGTTTCGTAGAGGTAAAAAATAAATAATATATCAACTCCATAGTGGATTCCAAGTGATCAAGGGCTTAGGGCGTTCCAGTTCAGTCCATTTGAAAAGTTTCCGCCAGTAGTGGGCACTCATGCAACGTAGGCATGACGCACATCCGAGTGAACGAGACGGAGGGAAGTTTGCGAGTGAAGGGCATGATAAAAACGAACTGGAACGCAGCATTAGTCTTTCACTGACTCACTAACTCACTCACTGACTCTTTCACTGACTCACTAACTCACTCACTGACTCTTTCACTGACTCACTCACTCACTGACTCTTTCACTGACTCACTCACTGACTCTTTCACTGACTCACCGACTCACTCGCTCACTGACTCGCTCACTGACTCACCGACTCACTCACTCACTCACTCTTTCACTGACTCACTAACTCACTCACTGTTTCTTTCACTGACTCACTCGCTCACTGACTCGCTCACTGATTCGCTCACTGACTCACTCACTCACTCTCTCACTCTTTCACTGACTCACTAACTCACTCACTGTTTCTTTCACTGACTCACTCACTCACTGACTCGCTCACTGGCTCACTCACTGACTCTTTCACCGACTCACTCACTCACTGACTCGCTCACTGATTCGCTCACTGGCTCACTCACTCACTCACTCACTGACTCTTTCACCGACTCACTCACTGACTCTTTCACTGACTCACTAACTCACTCCCTGACTCTTTCACTGACTCACTGACTCTTTCACTGACTCTTTCACTGACTCGCTCACTCACTCGCTCGCTGACTCACTCGCTCGCTGACTCACTCGCTCGCTGACTCACTCGCTCGCTGACTCACTCGCTCGCTGACTCACTCGCTCGCTGACTCACTCGCTCGCTGACTCACTCGCTCGCTGACTCACTCGCTCGCTGACTCACTCGCTCGCTGACTCACTCGCTCACTGACTCGCTCACTGACTCGCTCACTGACTCGCTCACTGACTCGCTCACTGACTCGCTCACTGACTCGCTCACTGACTCACTCAGTCCCTTACTGACTCGCTCAGTCCCTTACTGACTCGCTCGGTCACACGCGCTCTTACACACACACACACACACACACACACACACACACACACACACACACACACGACAGAAACAAAAAGGACAACTCAAATCCTGCACAAACAACTTACAAAGACAAAACCAGAGAAGTAAAAGCGAGGCCATCCTCACACTATTGAGCACATTATCTGCAGTCTGTGTGGAGCGCACACACACACACACACACACACACACACACACCGGCGAGGGTGCTGGGAGTGTGGCAGCATGGGCAATCAGGAAGTGACTCGGCAAAAAAATAATAATAAAATAACAGCAGCCAAAGCTGGAGCTCACAGGCACTGCTACGGGCGATCCCTATCAACACACACTCCTCAACAGCACCACACCTCCGGAAGATGCTCGGGCAGCTTTAACGCATGAACATCACCAAACCTCTAGGAGAATTCTGGAAGTGAAATGACAAAACAGGCTACGACCAAAACGCTGAGGTGTGCAGACATACTGACGCATCTACTGTAAAGGTAGAGTGTGTAATTTCATCACTAATGCTGCCAAATCACTGAAAGATTTCTCTTCAGTTCCTTCAGTGGAAACCCAACACAACTGCTTTCTGTCATTTTTAATTAATATGTTAAAAGGTTACATACATTAATACTATACACCGATCAGGCATAACATTATGACCAGTGATAACACTGATGATCTCTTCATCACGGCTCCTGTTAGTGGGTGGGATATATTAGGCAGCAAGTGAACATTTAGTCCTCAGAGTTGATGTGTGTGAAGCAGGAGAAATGGGCAAGCGTAAGGATTTGAGCGAGTTTGGCCAGATTGTGACGGCTAGTCGATTGGGTCAGAGCATCTCCAAAACTGCAGCTCTTGTGGGCTGTTCCCGGTCTGCAGTGGTCAGTATCTATCAAAAGTGCTCCAAGGAAGGACCAGTGGAGAACCGGCCACAGGGTCATGGGCGGCCAAGGCTCATTGATGACCGTGGGGAGCGAAGGCTGGCCCGTGGGGTCCGATCAAACAGACCAGCTACTGGAGCTCAAACTGCTCCAGAAGTTAATGCTGGTTCTGATAGAAAGCTGTCAGAATACACAGAGCAGCTCAGTTTGAGGCGGTCAGGGTGACCTCTGACCCCGCCGAAAGCACCAACAGTGGCACGTGAGCATCAGAACTGGACCACGGAGCAATGGAAGAAGGTGGCCTGGTCTGAGGAGTCACGTGTTCTTCTACATCACGTGGATGGCCAGGTGTGTGTGTGTGGCTTACCTGAGGAACACATGGCCCCAGGATGCACTATGGGAAGAAGGCGAGCCGGCGGAGGCAGTGTGATGCTTTGGCCAATGTTCTGCTGGGAAACCTTGGGTCCTCCATCCATGTGGATGTTACTTTGACACGCTCCACCTACCTAAGCATTGCTGAGACCATGTTCAGCCTTTGATGGAAACGGTATTCAGGTGGCTGTGGCTCTTCCAGCAGGATAATGCTCCTGACACAAAGCACAAATGCTTCAGGAATGGTTTGAGGAGCACAACAACCAGTTTGAGGCGTCGACTCGGCCTCCAGATTCCCCAGATCTCAATCCAGTCGGGCATCTGTGGGATCAGCTGAACAAACAAGTCCGATCCACCTCGCAACTTACAGGACTTAAAGGATCTGCTGCTAACATCTTGGTGCCAGATACCACAGCACACCTTCAGGGGTCTAGAGGAGTCCATCAGAGACGGGTCAGCAACACAATATCATAATGTTATGCCTGATCGGTGTATATTACTATATCTAATATGTTATAAAAAAGCTAGTTTGTTAAAAATAGACAATTCTAGTTCTGGGCAATCTTCTCTTTTTATACTTGTTTTGTAGTCAAAAGCACAAAACCAGTGTTTACATACAAATGGCGGTTAAAGTGGTCTCTACACATTACTTTGGGTTAGAACGTCTTTAAAACTACACACTTCACCTTTAACAGGTGTTTTATTATATTGTCTGAAGTGGAGAGAAACAAAACAGCTTAGCGGACTGAGTGTTGGACGGGCTCAGGCATGGGTGTTGGATTGGGGTTACACAGGCCTAGCAAAACTGTACTTGCCTGCTGGTATTACCTCAGTCCCATTAGCCACCTGGAATCAGGAGGACACAGTAAGAGCCTTTAACACCAGCTGAGGTTTAGCAGGGGGTTCAACACACTCAGGCCAGCAGCTCACAGCCAGACAACCTCCAAACCCGTGCATTAAAAGGTTAGTTCAGCCAAAAGTGTAAATTGTGTGATTAATTCCTCCTGTGGTTGTCCAGCCGTCAGACCTCCGCTCATCTTCACACACAGATGAAGATATTAGTGTTGAAATCCGATGGCTCAGAAAGGCCTTCATTGACACCAATGTCATTTCCTCTCTCAAGACCCATAAAGGCACTAAAGACGTCGTTACAAAGCCCATCTCACTACAGCGGCTCTACAATCATTGATGAAGAGGCCAGAATAGACCTAAACAACTAAATAACGACTTATATAGTGATGGCCGATTTCAGAACAAAGCTTCGAACCGTTATGAGTCAGTGAATCGATTCATGATTCGGATCGCCAGAGTCTCGTGATTTCAGCAGTTCGAATCACAAATCGATTCACTGACTCATAACGGTTCGAAGCTTTCACATTCAGAAACGCTGCCAAAAAAGACTATTTGTCATACGTAAACTAAGATCTCTTTCAGTTAAACCACATCTTTTGCTTCTCCTTTATCGAAGTATCATTGAATCTATTCTGTTGTACTGTGCCGCTTGCTATTTCAACATGCTCTCTTTAACTAATAGAAATAAACTACTTAAAATTACCAACACCTGTTCAAAAATAATTTGTCTTCCAACTCCCAATTTGACAGGTCTGATTAACACTGCTATCATTCGCAGAGCAAAAACTATTATTCGAAATCCTAGTCACCCCCTCAATTCATGTTTCACCCTTCTTCCCTCAGGCCGGAGATACAGACAGCTACCCCATAAAGTTTTGTACTTTCAGCAATAAAAGCACTGACCTCACATAGTGATTAATTCTCATATCTTATAGGTTTGTTGCTGATGCCTTCTGTGTATGCTTATATTTATGTGACCAATAATTTGTGTATTCTGTGAAGTATGTGTATGTTATGTGTGCTGAATGTTGCACCTGGTACAGTCTGTGGAAGCATATTTCCTCTCCTGAGGACAATAAAGTATAAATCTGAGCTTTGTTCTAAAATCGGCCATCACTATATAAGTCGTTATTTAGTTGTTTAGGTCTATTCTGGCCTCTTCATCAATGATTGTAGAGCCGCTGTAGTGAGATGGGCTTTTGAAGATGAGCGGAGGACTGACGGCTGGCCAACCACAGGAGGAATTAATGACAGAGTTTACCCTTTTGGCTGATCTAATGCTATAATGATGCCGGTTCATATGGCCATCTGCAGTACCTGTGCATCGATGATCTTCTGCTTGGCATCAATGACCGCCTGCATCTCCGCATGGTCTCGCTTCAGCTCTTCTTCCACGGCCATCAGCCTATCAACCACAAATTACAGTCAGATTCACATGCTTTTACAAATATTTTGTTAAAGGAACTGTATGTAAGAAAAGTATTTGAATTAATCATAAAATGGCCCTGATATGTCTCTAGACATTAATAAATCATGTTCATTTCTATCACTGCCAACAGTAGTCCGGCAGGATATTGTCATTATAAAGTTGTTGCCGCCCCTCAGCGGATGTTGATGATGTCATGTTGTGTTTTGGCCTGAAGCTCCGCCCTCCACCTATCGACCAATCAGGAGTCAGTAGTGTTTGGGGTTGCCAGATCTGCTCTAGTTACCACAGCTGCAGATCTACAAACGTTCTGCTGATCCTGCAGCCAATCTGGCAACCTCAAGTCTGGGGGAGGGGGAGGGGGAGACACCGCTCTCCAGTCATTTGAAAGTGATTGCAGTGCCAGTTTTGGCCACAATCTTACACTTATATATTGTATATATAAACTAGGGCTGTCCCCGACTAAGGATTTACACATTCGAATCAGAATTTTCGAATCTGTCTATGGTCGACCGATAGTCGAATCATCTGTGTGTGTGTAAACCATAGACTGGAAAAAAAATAAACGGTATAAACGGGTTAGGAAGGGCAGGACACTAGTCAGCAGGAGGCTAAGACTGTTTTTATTTTACTTTACATTCGACACACAGCCACCACTTTTAATAAAGTCATCAAAACTATACACTACACATCTGTAAATGAACCGTTAACCGTTAAATTGACCTGCAGATAATGCTCTTCATCTGGCTGTCCTTCTCCTCCTGCTGTCTGCGCAGACGGTCCTCGCTGTCCTCCAGCCGAGTCTTGTACTCTAAGAGCAGCTTCTGCATCTGCTGCTCCTGAGCCAGCAGCCGTCGCTCATACTCCTCCAGTCTCCGGCTCGACGTCCGCAGACGCTCCTTCAGCTTACAGATCTCCTGCTCGTACTTTACAGAGGACCACAACATCTTACTGTTTATTCTGCTCTAACTGCTTACACACGTTTTCAAAACTCTACACTGCACAAAATGCTCTTCTAATTTAGTATTTTTGTCTCGTTTCCAGTCTAAATATCTAACAATTCCTAAATCAAGATGCATTTACTAGATCAGTAAAACCACATGAGATATTTTTTATTGTTTTGTTGAAGTGAGTTTTTGCTTAAAACAGGCAAAATGATCTGCCAATGGGGTGAGAGAAATAATCTTATTTCTGATTGGGACGGAAACAAGAAACAAGATTTCAATCAGAAATAAGATTATTTAGAACTACTTTATATAAAGTGGCCTTAACTACTATGTACTAACATTTTAAGCACTAGGTAACTTTTGCTCTCGGGGTCCCCCTACAGTTGGGGAAAAATATCGTTCTCTCCTACTGTCGGAAACTCTCCCTGCGTCTCAATCTGCTCCCTAGTCCACTAGTCAGGGCACTGATTAGGACATAAGTCAATGGGCTGACAGTGCTCTGACAACTGAACTAGGGAGCAGATTGAGACGCACCCAATGCTATCCTACATCCCGTGCATTTGCTGACATGAGAACCCTGATAGCCCTGAACTAGAGATGCGCGGGTCGTCTCATAACCCGCGGACCCCGTATGTCTATTTAATGGTCGCGGCTGCGGGCGGGTTGTAAAAATATACATTACAGAAGTAATGTAAACTGCAATACCTCAACTGGCCACTAGAGCGGCTCCAGGAGGGAGCAGAATCTCATTGAGCTCATGTTAAAATGCCCAACTTTACAGCAGAAAAACACATGTTTACAGTCTGGTACAAATTGTGGTTATTGCCTGTACGGCTAATTTTGACCTTCATGATGACTGTGAGGGGGTGAATTTTTTTATAACTCATTCGTTTACATTACATAAAGCATTAAAGTTCTGCATAATTAAGGGCGTGGTTACAGGTGGATAGTCATTTATCTGCCGTCTATAGTCATTGCGTCACCTAAGCTCCGCCCACATCTCGCTCACAAGATGGCGAGCCCTTTTTCTTTATTGTATACCCTTTCACATTTCCGAGTTTCTCAGAGCGGAAGTCGTCATAGTTGGGTTAACTTTTACAGCGAAATATACATTATATATATTTTTTTGTGTCTACATTTTCTCAAATAGAAAAAGAAAAACGTACCAATAGTGATTTCACAAATTCCAAAAGAGGGATAAATAAGCTTGAGATTGATAACGGCAGTGAACAGAACAGAGGAATGTTATTTTTTCCATAACTCCCACAGACGCTGTATTAGAAACTGCCTCAGCAGAGGCTACTTGTTTATTGTAATTTGATGCAAAAGTAATATAATGCAAACGATTAGACTTATAAATGTGTGATATTGATGACCGTTAATATGCGTCATCACAGTCTGTGAAAAGAGTCCATTTAGTACCTTCTCTACATGTTTGGGATGGTCTTTGCTCGTGCCGTCCTCTTCCTCGTCTTCATACTGGCCGTTATTGAGGACCCAGGCCGCGGTTCTCTCCACTGGAGACATGCTGACCGACTCAACAGGAGACTGGACCTAACGGACACAACACAGCAATATATGAGACTGAGCCCAAAACCAGTCGTGTGCCTCACGGTATATCTGTGGCCATAGCCAACAATACATCTTAAGAGACCAAGACCACCTAAACCGAGACCAAGACCACCTAAACCAAGACTAAAACCACCTAAACCAAGACCAAGACCACCTAAACTGAGACCAAGGCCACCTAAACCAAGACCAAGACCACCTAAACCTAGACCACCTAAACCTAGACCAAGACCACCTAAACTGAGACCAAGACCACCTAAACCAAGACGAAAACCACCTAAACTGAGACCAAGACCACCTAAACCAAGACGAAAACCACCTAAACTGAGACCAAGGCCACCTAAACCGAGACCAAGGCCACCTAAACCAAGACCAGACCAGAACTCCTTAAATTCATCTGAAAGATCTGTCTACTGTCTGAGAATGTCTTATATAGTTAATAAATGTAATTAGAATAGTCAGACACTATAGCGCTGTTATTAATCAAACCACGGACAATAAAATGAATGGCACAGAAGTTACTGACTGCACTTTAAGCAGAACGTTTACATCAAACCTCATTAATGATGTTAAATCAGACAATGCACAGCAGTTTAGTGATGATCTGCAGCCGAGGTCTCGAGATTAAAGTCCTCTAAGTCCGAGACCGAGACAAGACCTTCAAAAAATGGTCTTACGGCCGGTCTCGAGTACTACAACACTATTCTACGGGTCAAAATTATCCACTTTTCTTTTATGCCAAAAATCATCAGGATATGAAGATCATGCTCCATGAAGATATTTAGCACATGTTCATATCATAAATGTATTATTAGTAGTAATATGCATTGCTAAGGACTTCATTTGGACAACTTTAAAGGAGATTTTCTCAATATTTAGATGTTTTTGCACCCTCAGATTCCAGATTTTCAAATATTGTCCTATCCTAACAAACCAATGGAGAATAATTTGGGCTTATCCTTCACACGAAGCTCTTGTTTGCGGTTCGTACCTGCTTGTTGCCTCCAGATGCGGAGCCGTCTCTGGAGCATGTGGACCGCTCTCCGCTGGGCTGCATGGGTTCTGTGCTGCTGCTGTGAGGGGTCCTGGGGGTCCGGGGCCCGACTCGGCTCTGCTGCTCCACCTTCAGGATATGAGCCGTGCCTGCGGTGCTCAGCCTGGGCCCAGCCAGCACCGGCGCTGCGGAGAGCGGAGGATAGAGGACGGCTGAGCCCGGAGGCTCCTGGAGGAGTCTGCGGCCCGGCTCCTCCTCCACACTGCTGCTGCCCGACGGCATGCGGGCTCTGGGGCTGGCGCTGCGAGAACTGGCCGAGCTCTGGTTCTCCGAGCTGGAGTCCGGCTGCAGCGAGTGTGTGGAGTGTGTGTGCAGGTGATAAACCGGGTTCTGGAAAGACAACGGCTGCAGGCTTCGCTGTTGGCTGAGCGAGGCGTGGATGGGTCTGCGTGCCTGCGGGGCGCTCTGGGGCAAATTGTCCCTCAGCTGGGGCACTTTGGGATGGAGCGGAGGCTGCTGGAGATGTGGATGAACCAGGCCGATGGACACCTGAGAGCCCACTCGCCCTAACCGAGCCTGGGCTTCGTTAAGAGGCACCGGATGGTACGAGTCCTGGAGGTCCATTAGCGATACGCTGCGTCCGTTTGGGAGCGGGCTGTCTCGCTCCTCTCTATCAGAGAAGCTCATGCTGTGTGTGGAGGCCTGCTGACCCAATAAAGGAGGCTTCCCTCGGGATAAGGCCTCCATGTGCTCCTGCACAGGAGATTTCACGCTCCTCATTTCACTGGAGAACGACATATGCATGAATGAGTATATGAGATGCAGTTATACTAATGCACATTTAAAGGGTTAGTTCAGCGATTTGGCGGATGGCTTGCTTTGCATCAGTAGAAACCCGGAGTGTATTTGAATGATCGCTGCAAAAAAATGCTCTTCTTATTTAGTATTGTTTTCTTGCTTCCAGTCCAAATATCTAAAAATTCTCTAAATCAAGATGCACTTATTAGATAAGAGAAATGACATAATATTTTTGCTTGTTTTCTGGCGAAAAATATCTAAATGAAGTGAGTTTTTGCTTAAAACAGGCAAAATGATCTGCCAATGGGGTGAGAGAAATAATCTTATTTCTGTTTGGGACGGAAACAAGAAACAAGATTTCAATCAGAAATAGGATTACTTTTCTCACCCCATTGGCAGATCATTTTGACAGAATGACTGAGTAAGAAGAGCATTTGCAGTGTATATTTGAGCCTCTATGATATACACTTTCCTTCAGTGTGGCTTTATAAGATGTCCAATGAGGTGTAAGAGACAGAAGTCAGATTAATGAAGAGGCTGAGGGCTCACCTGTCCGCCGGGTCCTCAAATATCCTCTGCAGTCCGGATGAGACGCTGCCACTGATGTCCTGAGCGGAGCTGTGGTCCTGGAAGCGGAGCTGGTGCTGGATGGGCGTGGGGCTGGACAGCGAGCGCGAAATGGCCCCCAGGATCCGCGGCAGGGGCCCCAGTTTGGCCACCGTCGCCTGCAGGAAGGAATTGTCACCCTGGGTTGGTGCATTACCATAGTAAGCACATTACGGACCGCAGAGTCCCAGAGTTTGAGGTGCAGATGGCAGATTGGTGGATCGGCAGGAGGGAGTTTTTTGGGTTGGTCGAGATAGTAGGCACCATAATGCATTGGTGGTAGGACAGCGTTACCATGGAGACACAGTGTGTCGGACAGGAAAGGATGGAATGTATAACAGAGGAGAAAACAAAAGGAAAAAATTAGGGATAAATAAAAGGAAAACCAAACACATGCTTCTAAACCAAACCAAACCAAAAAAGGTCAAACGCAGGGCATGCATCACACAACAGGAGGTTATGTCCGAGACGAGATCGAGGAAAAAGGTTGAGATGAATTAAACATAAAACACTGTGCAGGAGGTTTTAATCGCAGACATGCTCCAGACGCAACAGGTCAGCGGGAGTTAGGGAAGAGCACGAGGAGATGAGCTAAAGCGATAGTTCTGCCAGAAATGAGCCTGTGCTGTTTATCTGCCGGATATCCAACATGTAGGTGTGTGTGTTTCTTCAGGAGAACACAAATGAAGATGTTTAACTCAGCCGTTGCTCGTATAATGCATGTCAATGGGGTCTAATTCTATAAGAGTAAAACACACACAGACATACGAGTCCATATTAAACCCTGAGGCTCGTGGAGACACACTGATGTCTTAAGACACCAAACGATCGCTTTCTGACAGAAACACAACAGTATCTGTGTTATTTTACCTCATATCAGACGAATCTCATCTAGTGTTCCCATCGCCATTACTTCAGCCGAGTGAGGTCAAAATAACGGCGTGACCATAGATATATTTACATAGATGCCTCATTCGTAAATATTAATACCTATGTAAATATTTCTATTATCACGCCGGTATTTTGACCTCACTCACCTTACTCTTGTTTCCAATCCAAATATCTAAAAAAATTACATTAAGAAGCTTTTACTTGACAAGCAAAAGTTTTTATCTGGTTTTAGGGGAAAATATCTAAAAATTTAGTTATTTTGTTTTCTGCTTGAATTAAGATTATTTTTCTTACCCCATTGGAAGATTATTTATCTTATTTGTAAGAAAAAACTCTCGACATTTTGAGTTATTATGCCCAAAAACAAGACAATAACATTTGCTTAATTGTAAGAATTTTTTTTATTTGAATTTGAAACAAGACAAAAATACTAAGTAAGAAAAAAAAATGTGTGCAGTGTAGATGCCTCATTCAACCTACAGGCACTAATGAGACTCCTATGTAAATATATCTATGATCGCTCCGTTATTTTGACCTCACTCACCTGAAGTAATGACGATGGGAACACTAGATGAGATTCGTCTGATATGAGGTAAAATAACACAGATACTGTTGTGTTTCTGTCAGAAAGCGATCGTTTGGTGTCTTAAGGCATCAGTGTGTCTCCACGAGCCGCAGGGTTTAATATGGACTCGTATGTCTGTGTGTGTTTTACTCTCATAGAATTAGACCCCATTGACACGCATTATACGAGCAACGGCTGAGTTAAACATCTTCATCTGTGTTCTCCTGAAGAAACACACACACCTACATGTTGGATATCCGGCAGATTAACAGCACAGGCTCATTTATGGCTGAACTATCGCTTTAATGTAATAATGATGATAGTAATAACACTGCAAACAAGAGCAAAGCTTTTCTGGCCACACAGAGATCTTTAACAGGACGGCACAGTAGTGATGGGTCGGGCGACATAAGAAATTGTCACTTTATTTGCAGGGCGGGTCATTCAAATTATTATATATAAAATAAAAAAAATGTGTGTTGTATGCAATTACGTATAGCCTATATTAAAGGGTTACTTCAGCGATTAGCATATGGCTTTGTATCAGTAGAAACCCTGGAGAATATTCAAATTATTGTGCTTTCCCCCCCTCATATCTCCCTGAGACGAGAGATTTATGCATTTTATTTCTGGAAAAATTCCTCCTATGATGCAAATTGACGATTTTTGCATCATAGGAGGAATGTTTGCCCAGAGGCTGAAGACTACAGTCAGCAGAGGGAGCCATTTCCGCATGTTTTGAACTCGCGCGTGGGGGAGGGGAGATTACACTCAGCTGGCAGACAAGATCATTTAAACGGAGCTATGGTGAGCAATGTAAGTCTTTTAACTTCTCAAATTAATTTCTATGAAAGTTAAGCTTGCAAAGGCATGAACTGAAACGCGTGCCAGACTGAACTCGCGTTGTGAATGTATGCCGCGAGTGTAGTCGCGATTACCTCAGCTCTCATCACTCCTGCAGTCAGTGCTCAGTGCTGTGATACTCGCGCGGCGACTCACTCATTATATTGAACAGACACGTTCAGTTTTTAATTGTAGTGTCTTCTCTAACTCAGTCACAGTAATGAAGTTGGTGGTGTTGGGAATGGCCTCACAGGGCAGCGAAGCATTCTGGGAATTGTAGTCTTTCATCCCCATGGGACAAAAATACATTTGGTGTCTAGAAGACACCAAATTCAAAAATAATTTCACATTTCTACTGCATTGATGACCCGGTTTAAATACAGATTCATCTTCCCAGCGCTGAAGTACCCCTTTAAATATTTGGGAATATCTATTTTCATATTTTATTCGGTTCTTTGATAAGGTTACAATACGAAGGCTGTAGCAGCGTAACTTGCGTGATGTTGGGCGTCACAAAAACGGAGAAATAAAAGTGAAGATGGAAGTCGAGGTGCGGGAGATATTGAGGTTTGGGAATTTACGTAATTCAAAGAAAAAAAGTCAGGCTGCTAAATCTAATGTTTGGGACTGGTTTTTAGCAGTATCGGCTACGTGAAATATACAAACACGAGAGCCACAAATCGGCCCTTCAGCACTCAATCGCCTTTCCTGTGCTTGCCAAGGTGTCAAAAATAACTCTCTGTATCTCTAGGCCAAACAGATTAAACCCCATTCCAGTCGATAAATAATCTGCCAATGGGATAAGTAAAATAATGTTGTTTTAAGATTATTTTTCTCACCCCATTGGCAGATTATTTATCTTATTTTAAGCAAAAACTCTCTTCATTTTGAGTTATTTTCCCCAAAACAAGACAATTACTTTTGCTTGTCTAGTAAATGTTTCTTAATGTAAGAATTTTTAGATGTTTGGACTAGAAACAAGACAAAAAAGCATTTTTTTGAAGTGCATTCATCACTACTGCATTGATAACATTTAAGATCAGCTCCATCCGTACGTTTAGTAGGGATCAAGCGTTACTGATATAAAGCACAACATGAGACATTTGCAGCAATTCCTCTGAGTAAGAAATATGGGCGCTCAGTCATTTCTGCTCATGTCCAGTTATATTATTATCCTTCATGTTGCATTTGTTTATGTGTAGGTACTAGGGGTGTAACAACATCAAAATATCACGGTACGGTAACACCTTGCTATAATTAAATTAAGATAGGGACAAATATTAAGCAATAGATTCAGATCCGATACGCAACCTAAAATTCAAATAATAGATTTATTCCCCAAACATTAACAATTCTCAATAACTTTGTTGTACATACAACTTAATAAAGATTTAATGGAACCTTCTGTAAATCAGAATTATGATAGCTGAGACCTAAGAGAGAAAAACAATGGTGAATGTAAGCCCTTTTTTACTGGTAAAATCAGTACAATTTGTGTTGACATTTGGCAACATTAGGACACAGAAATATTGTTTTATTATACATTATATTTAACATTAAATATAGTAGTTGATAGTGGATAATAGTGTAATATATAATGAACTGACGGTGGCGCTGTTGACACTCTGCAGCCTCTCAAAAAGAAATCACAATCCACACAGAGCCGCTCACACTGAGAAACTGAGCTAAACATTCAATATGTGACGTTTTTATATTTATAACACGTGATTCAGTTAAGCAACATCACATGACCAAGAGTGTGTTTTCCTGAACATCATCACGACCATAACATCAGCTCCATAAACAATTAATTAACATTTAGCAACTTTCAGATGCAATATTGACCGGTGTTGTTCTATTTCAGCAGCGAAAACAGATCCAAGCAGCAGAACCATAACGAGTCTCACAGCAGCAGTGTGTCATACTGAACGAATCACTGTTTGAATCAATAGGTTGAATCAAAGATTCAATGAAATGTTCGTTAAAAACTGCCTCATTCTTAAATAATTTTTTGAATGAATCAATTGAACGAATCGACTCACTGACTCACTCATTAAGATTCACCTACTGGTGGTTTAGTTTCATGTTTAAAAAATTCTTTCCAACATTTATTATTTGTTTATTCAAACATACAAAATCTCATAACATTATTTAATGCAGTTGTAATTTTTCTGTGTAAATTGTTTAATTTGATTGGTATCAGCCCTATAGTGTTCTTATTTTAATTTAATGTATAGATCAAAGCATAGCCTATATTTAATAAGATTAGGGGAAAATGCTCTTTACAAAAGGTAGAAATATCACAAATATGCAGATTTGAATGTGCCAAAGCTGATTGATGAACACATACACACACACCAAATCAAACTTTTTTCCAGACAAGCACATTTTTTACTCGGAGAAGTGAATGAGTGATTTACTTGTCTGAAGGAGAAGCCCATGAACATGCTTAATGTTGAGCCCTGTGACTGATTGACTATTAGCATATAGTTTGGATTGGCGGTGTGGTTCTGTTCTGGGTAGCCTAGCATGGATAAGAGCAGGGAGAGCAGCTTTAGGCTAAACAGAACCAACGTCATGTTCATATGGGTGGAAGTGGTCAGTGGATGCAAGCTAACTAAACTAATATGACCGGCCAGAACTGATGCTACGCTTGATTTCTACCAAAACTACAAGCGTGATATGGTGAGCTAAAGTGTGCCTTTACTTCGAGGAGAGCAGGGAATCAAAGCAGTTTGAATCACAAGAAAGCACGCAACTAAAAACAAAATGGTTAGTTCATGTAAACATTTTTATTTGCTCTTCATTAACTCCCCCTCGTGTTGTTTTCGACATGTTTACTACAGTAAATCGGTTCATCGTACAAACCCGATTCCAAAAAAGTTGGGACACTGTACAAATTGTGAATAGAAAAGGAATGCAATAATTTAGTTGGGACATCCCAAAAAAAGTTGGGACAGGTGCAATAAAAGGCCAGAAAAGTTGTTCATATAATGAACAGCTGGAGGATCAATTGGCAACTTATTAGGTCAGTTGGCAACATGATTGGGTATAAAAGAGCCTCTCAGAGTGGCAGTGTCTCTCAGAAGGCAAGATGGGCAGAGGATCACCAATTCCCCCAATGCTGCGGCGGACAATAGTGGAGCAATATCAGAAAGGAGTTTCTCAGAGAACAGTTACAAAGAGTTTGAAGTTATCATCATCTACAGCGCATAATATCATCCAAAGATTCAGAGAAAACTGTTCTGTGGTCAGACAAATCAAAATGTGAAGTTCTTTTTGGAAAACTGGGACGCCATCCGGACTAAAGAGGACAAGGACAACCCAAGCTGTTCTCAGCGCTCAGTTCAGAAGCTGATCTCTGATGGTCTGGGGTTCATGAGTGTGTGTGGCATGGGCAGCTTACACACCTGGAAAGGCCATCAATGCTGAACGGTCTATCCAAGTTCTAGAACAACATGGTAAATGGTAAATGGACTGCATTTATATAGCGCTTTTAACAGACCCTATGGCCATCCAAAGCTCTTTACATTTTTGCCTCACATTCACCCATTCATACACCGACGGCGGTGTCAGCCATTTAAGGCGCCATCCAGCTCGTCGGGAGCAGCTGGGGTTAGGTGTCTTGCTCATGGACACCTCGACACTTGGTCAGGTGGAACCGGGGATCGAACCACCAACCTTCTGGTTTGTAGACAACCTACTGAGCCACTGCCGCCCCATCTAACATATGCTCCATCCAGACGGCGTCTCTTTCAGGGAAGACCTTGCTCTCTCCAACATGACAATGCCAGAGCACACACTGCATCAATTACAACATCATGGCTGCGTAGAAGAAGGATCCGGCACTGAAATGGCCAGCCTGCAGTCCAGATCTCTCACCATTAGAAAACATTTGGTGCATCATAAAGAGGAAGATGCGATAAAGAAGACCTAAGACAGTTGAGCAACTAGAAGCCTGTATTAGACAAGAATGGGACAACATTCCTATTCCTAAACTTGAGCAGCTCGTCTCCTCAGTGCCCAGACGTTTGCAGACTGATATAAAAAGAAGAGGGGATGACGCACAGGGGGAAACATGGCCACCGCACAACTTTATGATGTGTTGATGCCATGAAATTTAAAATCAACTTATTTTCCCCTTAAAATTATACATTTTCTCAGTTTTAACATTTGATGTCATCAATATATATTGAAATTGAAACTTCCACATCATTGCATTCTGTTTTTATTCACAATTTGTACAGTGTTCCAACTTTTTTTGAATCGGGTTTGTATAAAGCCATCGTGTCTCTTCAGAAGACTTGGATTTGGATTAGACACTCGATTGACCTTAAGTTTTAGGGGTATTGACTTTGAATAGAGACAGAAATCTCTCATCACATATCTTTATTTGCATTTGAAAGATGAACAAAAATCTCCTGACATGAGGGCGAGTAGATGACAATGAACCATTTTTGGGTGATTTATACTTTAAAAATAGAGTAATAAAACTAACTCTGTATCACGAGTCATATCGTTTACATCAACGTCACATTTTTATATCTCGATATATCGTTACACCCCTAGAACTATTCATTTCTGCAGCTAAAAAATGTTCTAATGAAGAAACAATGAGTGAATGCAGAGGTTTCCAGAACCGCAGCTGCTGTGAATCTGTAGCCTATGGTAGAGGTCACTGTAAGAGGTCACTGTAAGAGGTCAGTGTAGAGGTCAGTGTAAGAGGTCACTGTAAGAGGTCAGTGTAGAGGTCAGTGTAAGAGGTCAGTGTAGAGGTCAGTGTAAGAGGTCAGTGAAAGAGGTCAGTGTTAGAGGTCAGTGTAGAGGTCAGTGTAGAGGTCAGTGTAGAGGTCAGTGTAAGAGGTCAGTGTAGAGGTCAGTGTAGAGGTCAGTGTAGAGGTCAGTGTAAGAGGTCAGTGTAAGAGGTCAGTGTAGAGGTCAGTGTAAGAGGTCAGTGTAGAGGTCAGTGTAAGAGGTCACTGTAAGAGGTCAGTGTAGAAGTCAGTGTAGAGGTCAGTGTAAGAGGTCAGTGTAGAGGTCAGTGTAGAGGTCAGTGAAAGAGGTCAGTGAAGGAGGCCAGTGTAAGAGGTCACTGTAAGAGGTCAGTGTAGAGGTCAGTGTAAGAGGTCAGTGAAAGAGGTCAGTGTAAGAGGTCACTGTAGAGGTCAGTGTAAGAGGTCAGTGTAAGAGGTCAATGTAAGAGGTCAGTGTAGAGGTCAGTGTAAGAGGTCAGTGAAAGAGGTCAGTGAAGGAGGCCAGTGTAAGAGGTCACTGTAAGAGGTCAGTGTAGAGGTCAGTGTAAGAGGTCAGTGAAAGAGGTCAGTGAAGGAGGCCAGTGTAAGAGGTCAGCAGGATTGCATTACCTTGTCCAGCTGAGACACCACATCCCACAGCAGCGAGTGGAGCAGTGAGAGCTCTCGGCCCAGG
This sequence comes from Pseudorasbora parva, assembly GCF_024679245.1. Lineage (NCBI taxonomy): Eukaryota > Metazoa > Chordata > Actinopteri > Cypriniformes > Gobionidae > Pseudorasbora > Pseudorasbora parva. Next base: position 1,045,674 of record NC_090180.1, read on the forward strand.
TCGATATAGCCCTCGAAGCCCGGCGTGCTGGAGATGGTCTCCAGATTCGAGATCTCCAGCAGAAAACGGGTCATCCCGGCCCATTCGTGCTCCAGGAACTCATTCATGAAGGCCATGTACTCCTCCTTATTCCCGAATCTTAATTCAAACAGAAAACATTGGCAGATTATTTAGCTTATTTTAAGCAAAAACAAGAAAAATATCTGATGTCGTTTTACTGATCTAGTAAATGCATCTTGATTTAGGAATTGTTAGATATTTAGACTGGAAACAAGACAAAATGACTGAGGAAGAAGAGCATTTTTTTGCAGTGTGTGTTATTGAGTAAACATGTCGAGATCTAGGAGTGTTCAGGACATACTTGGCGAAGTTGGCCAGATTCTGTATGACTTTGGCAATGAGTGTGAGTGTCCTTGAGGTGCGGTCGTCCGGGTACTCCTGCATGAGGCTGAAGAGCGATGGAGCCATGATGGCCGGACACAGGAAGCGCAGGAAGAGCGAGGCACTGATGAGGCGCTGGCTGATGTCCTGCTTCCCTCGGGATCGGCACTGCTGCTTCCAGGAGGAGAAGACTTCCTTCAGCTCCCGCGGGAACACACTGAGGCACACACAGCGTAGGATAGCACAATACATACGGACATTTCTTAATTTAAGAATTTTGTGATATTTTGACTAGAAACAAGACAAAAATACTGAGTAAGAAGAGCATTTAGTGCAGAGTAAATCTCCTGTTCCATTATAAATGACTTCACTGTTACTTCTGATCGAATGCTGAATAAAACTCCCTGACCCCAGACCTCAACAATATCTGAAGACTTCGAAAATAAATCATATATATTAAAAAAGTACATATTTTACTGTGAATAAAATAAACATTACATAAACACATTCTGTGCCTTTTCCAAATTCTTATGATTTTTGAATATGTATTTGTTTTTTTAAACGTTTTATGTCGCATTATACTCACAACGTGTAGTTTATATCAAACATGTCAGCTGAGAGTAACTAGAAACATTTACATTTAAAATGTTATTAATTATAATGACATTTTCTGGAAATGAATAAAATGGTGAATGGAAATTTCACACACACACACACACACACACACACACACACACACACACACACACACACACACACACACACACACACACACACACACACACACACACACACACACACACACACACACACACACACACACACACACACACACACACACACACACACACACACACCAGTAGGAGTTGATGATCTTGCAGAAGGCCAGCTCGCAGCACATCTTCAGGTTACTCTGGTGCTCAGGTAGCTCCGCGCTGGAGCACTTTGATGGGTCGACCTCACAGTTTTCATCCGACTCGTACAAGGCTTTAATAAACTCTCCTACAGATCAGAACACAAACACACAGTAAAGGCTCCACACACACACAGTAAAGGCTCCACACACACACAGTAAAGGCTCCGCACACACACAGTAAAGGCTCCACACACACACAGTAAAGGCTCCACACACACACAGTAAAGGCTCCACACACACACAGTAAAGGCTCCACACACACACAGTAAAGGCTCCACACACACACAGTAAAGGCTCCACACACACACAGTAAAGGCTCCACACACACACAGTAAAGGCTCCACACACACACAGTAAAGGCTCCACACACACACAGTAAAGGCTCCACACACACACAGTAAAGGCTCCACACACACACACCACACACACACAGTAAAGGCTCTGATTTCCACACTGCAAAAAATGCTCTTCTTAGTATTTTTGTCTTGTTTCTAGTCCAAACATCTAAAAATTCTTAAAATAAGAAGTATTTACTAGACAAGTAAAAAATTTTGTCTTGTTTTGGGGAAAATAACTCAAAATGAAGAGAGTTTTTGCTTAAAATAAGATAAATAATCTGCCAATGGGGTGAGAAAAATAATCTTAATTCAAACAGAAAACAAGATTATGTTACTTATCCCATCATTGGCAGATTATTTATCTTATTTTAAGCAAAAACTCTCTTCATTTTGAGTTATTTTCCCCAAAACAAGACAATAATTTTTGCTTGTCTAGTAAATGTTTCTTAATGAAAGCATTTTTTGCAGTGCTCAAGCCCACTCCAGCTCCTGTAATCCGCAGGACAGCCGTGAGTTACCTAGGGCATCATGCAGGTACTTCTGTCCCACCAGTTTGAGGTATTCTTCGATGGCTTTGGTGGCTAATGTGTTCTCCCTGAAGATCAGCACATCATGCTCAGCACAGCGGTCCAGCTCAGACATCACCAGATCCGTCAGGAAGTCCTAATCAACACCAACATTCAGTCAAAAGGGGATTAATGGGTCATTTAAAGCATGAGTTCACTTCAGAATGAACATCTCCTGATAGTTTCCTCATCCCAGATCTTCGTGTCTTTCTTTCTTCAGTTTTTTGAGGAAAACATTCCAGGATTTTTCTCCTCATAATGGACTTCAATGGGAACCAACGGCTGAAGGTCCAAATCAATGAGGAAGAGCTTCAGAGACTCTGATGATCCCAGAGGAATAGAGTCTGATCCAGACTAACCACACTACATAAAATGCTCTTCTTACTCAGTCATTTTGTCTTGTTTCCAGTCCAAGTATATAAATATTCTTAAAGGGTTAGTTCAGCCAAAAATGAAATGTCTGTCATTAACTCCTCTCCCTAATGTCGCTCCACACCCGTAAGACCTCCGCTCATCTTCACACACAGTTTAAGATATTTTATATTTAGTCCGAGAGCGTATGCAAGTGTATGCACACTATACTGTCCATGTCCAGAAAGGGAATAAAAACATCATCACAGTAGTCCATATGAGACATCAGTGGGTTAATTAGAGTCTCTTCTAAGAATTGGACCTTCAGCAGTTGGTTCCCATTGAAGTTCATTATGAGGAGAAAAATCCTGGAATGTTTTCCTCAAAAAACTGAAGAAAGAAAGACACGAAGATCTGGGCTGAGGAAACGGTCAGTAATGAGCGCACCTTGGCCCGTCCTGTGCTCTGCAGGATGTGTATGAGCGCGCTGGCCATCTCCTCTTTGTTCTTCACGCTGATGACCGGCTCCAGCACGGAGCACAGCATGCTGTAGTTATTGGTCACGAACTCCGCAAACTCCTTGTACTGCTCCATGGGCAGGATGGAGACCGTTTGGAAGCGGGACTTGATGCGGATGGAGGGCCCTCCTCCTTTGGGCTTGCTGGCGGTGGGGGTGCTGACCGGGTACCACTTCTCCACAAACTGCCTTCCCATCACTCCCTGCACCGGGATGTTCACCAGACCCACGTAGTTGTTCTTATCCTTTTTTTTCTTCTTCTCCACATCGCGGTAGATGTGTACGGTGATGCTTTTCGTGGCTGGAAGGCCGGAGAACTCGAAGTGTTCTCCCCAGAACAGGCTTTCGGAGCGGGTTTTGCTGGTGGTGCGTGCGTACAGCATGTCATCCAGACACAGCTCACAGAAGTACTTCTTTTTGGGTGGCAGATCTTTGGCCTCGATTATCCACAGGCGGAGGACGTTCTCCACACGCCGGCAGTTATCCTGGAGATGGAATGACTGATTTAATCACAGCGGCTCAATTTAGGAATAAAACAAGCATGCAAAATATAATTGTATTGCATTAAAGGGATAGAATACCCAAAAATGGCCCCATGATTTCCTCTCCCTCAGCTCATCCTAGGTGTGTATATCATTACTCTGTCAGACGAACATCTATCCATTATAAAAGTGCATCTATCCATCATAAAAGCCATATCACTGATTGCCATTATAAAGCTTGGTAGAGTCAGAACATTTATTAATATAACTCTGATTGTGTTCGTCTGACAGAAGAATGTCATACACACCTAGAGGGAGAGGAAACCATGGGCTCATGCTCATTTATGGGTGAACTATCCCTTAAAATATGACCAGAAACAAAGCATTTGATGGTCACCTTATTAGGCTGCACGGTTCTCTTGAGGTTCTCCATCCATTTGTCCCGTTCCGCCGCAGAGGAGCAGCTGAAGCACTTACTTCCACCAGAGTACGCCACCTACAGGAGGAGAAATCAGCCATTCATTCACACAGAACATCATACAGTTAACACGTGTTATAAAGTGCATCCACTGTCCCGTTTGATTGCATTTACATTAATTAATTTTGCTAAATCGAAATATTAATGAAAAACGTACATATTCGTATATTATGGTGTCAGAGTTTTACAAAACGTAAATGCATAAAAAGTTTGGGGTAAGACATTTTATTTATTTAAAGAAATTTAAAAACTTTTATTATGCAGGGCAAAAAATGCTCTTCTTCCTCAGTCATTCTCTCTCGTTTCCAGTCTAAATATCTAACAATTCTTAAATCAAGATGCATTTACTAGATCAGTAAAACGACATGAGATATTTTTCCTTGCTTTGTTGAAAATAAAATCTGAATGAAGAGAGTTTTTGCTTAAAACAGGCAAAATGATCTGCCAATGGGGTGAGAGAAATAATCTTATTTGTGATCTCACTCCATTGGCAGATCATTTTAAGTTTATTTTCAACAAAACAAGAAAAAATATCATGTCGTTTTACTTATCAGGTAAATGCATCTTCATTTAAGAATATTTAGATATTTAGACTGGAAACAAGACAGAATGACTGAGTGAGAAGAGCATTTTTTGTAAAAGTGACAGTAATGCATTGATATTGTTACAAAAGATTTTATGCCTTGGTGAGCATAAAAAACGGCTTTTTCAAACGCTTCTTTTTCCTTAAACGAGTAAAAAAATCCCCAACCCTCTGAACGGTAGTGCACATGTCAGTGTGATCATGGGAATAATGCTCAGAGGCCATGTTTGTACCTCGAAGCAGAAGTCTTGTCCCAGAATGCTGCTGTGTAAAGGTTTGATGTGGACGTCCTCCTCCATGCTCAGATCCAAAGCTTCGACTGCACTGCCAGGACTCAGCAGAGACTCATGGGATCCGGACTCCTTCAGTTTGGGCAGACCTCGAGACCTACAGCAGAAACAACACACACTTTCATCATCTCTTCTCCTCACACACAGGCAGAACATTACGAACGCTTCAGCTCAGAGAGATCCGTTATCATGTCCTCAGAGCCGGACAGTAACGGAGCACATTTACTTCAGTAAAGCAACATGGGAAAACGATGAATATGACTTGATTTTACAGTAAATTCCTTTTACATTCTCCAAGGTATTACATTAACATTTTCCATAACTCCATGTAGGATGTTTCTGCACATAAATGTAAGCACTGTGGCAGTAGTAATGTAATATTTAGAAAATGTGCTCTTGATACTCAAGTACTTTTAAAAACAAGGACTGTAGTACTTTTACTATAGTAGACACCTGACTATAGTACTTTTACTATAGTAGACACCTGACTGTAGTACTTTTACTATAGTAGACACCTGACTGTAGTACTTTTACTATAGTAGACACCTGACTGTAGTACTTTTACTATAATCTGACTGTAGTACTTTTACTATAGTAGACACCTGACTGTAGTACTTTTACTATAATCTGACTGTAGTACTTTTACTATAGTAGACACCTGACTGTAGTACTTTTACTATAGTAGACATCTGACTGTAGTACTTTTACTATAGTAGACATCTGACTGTAGTACTTTTACTATAGTAGACACCTGACTGTAGTACTTTTACTATAGTAGACATCTGACTGTAGTACTTTTACTATAGTAGACACCTGACTGTAGTACTTTTACTATAGTAGACACCTGACTGTAGTACTTTTACTATAGTAGACACCTGACTGTAGTACTTTTACTATAGTAGACACCTGACTGTAGTACTTTTACTATAGTAGACACCTGACTGTAGTACCTTTACTATAGTAGACACCTGACTGTAGTACTTTTACTATAGTAGACACCTGACTGTAGTACTTTTACTATAGTAGACACCTGACTGTAGTACTTTTACTATAGTAGACACCTGACTGTAGTACTTTTACTATAATCTGACTGTAGTACTTTTACTATAGTAGACACCTGACTGTAGTACTTTTACTATAGTAGACATCTGACTGTAGTACTTTTACTATAGTAGACACCTGACTGTAGTACTTTTACTATAGTAGACATCTGACTGTAGTACTTTTACTATAATCTAACTGTAGTAGTTTTACTATAGTAGACACCTGACTGTAGTACTTTTACTATAGTAGACACCTGACTGTAGTACTTTTACTATAGTAGACACCTGACTGTAGTACTTTTACTATAGTAGACATCTGACTGTAGTACTTTTACTATAGTAGACACCTGACTGTAGTACTTTTACTATAGTAGACACCTGACTGTAGTACTTTTACAATAGTAGACACCTGACTGTAGTACTTTTACTATAGTAGACACCTGACTGTAGTACTTTTACTATAGTAGACATCTGACTGTAGTACTTTTACTATAGTAGACATCTGACTGTAGTACTTTTACTATAGTAGATATCTGACTGTAGTACTTTTACTATAGTAGACATCTGACTGTAGTACTTTTACTATAGTAGACACCTGACTGTAGTACTTTTACTATAGTAGACACCTGACTGTAGTACTTTTACTATAGTAGACATCTGACTGTAGTACTTTTACTATAGTAGACATCTGACTGTAGTACTTTTACTATAGTAGACACCTGACTGTAGTACTTTTACTATAGTAGACATCTGACTGTAGTACTTTTACTATAGTAGAGACCTGACTGTAGTACTTTTACTATAGTAGATATCTGACTGTAGTACTTTTACTATAGTAGACATCTGACTGTAGTACTTTTACTATAGTAGACACCTGACTGTAGTACTTTTACTATAGTAGACATCTGACTGTAGTACTTTTACTATAGTAGACATCTGACTGTAGTACTTTTACTATAGTAGACATCTGACTGTAGTACTTTTACTATAGTAGACATCTGACTGTAGTACTTTTACTATAGTAGACACCTGACTGAAGTACTTTTACTATAGTAGACATTTGACTGTAGTACTTTTACTATAATCTGACTGTAGTACTTTTACTATAGTAGACACCTGACTGTAGTACTTTTACTATAGTAGACATCTGACTGTAGTACTTTTACTATAGTAGACATCTGACTGTAGTACTTTTTCTATAGTAGACATCTGACTGTAGTACTTTTACTATAGTAGACATCTGACTGTAGTACTTTTACTATAGTAGACATTTGACTGTAGTACTTTTACTATAATCTGACTGTAGTACTTTTACTATAGTAGACATCTGACTGTAGTACTTTTACTATAGTAGACACCTGACTGTAGTACTTTTACTATAGTAGACATCTGACTGTAGTACTTTTACTATAGTAGACATCTGACTGTAGTACTTTTACTATAGTAGACATCTGACTGTAGTACTTTTACTATAGTAGACATCTGACTGTAGTACTTTTACTATAGTAGACATCTGACTGTAGCACTTTTACTATAGTAGACATTTGACTGTAGTGCTTTTACTATAGTAGACATCTGACTGTAGTACTTTTACTATAGTAGACACCTGACTGTAGTACTTTTACTATAGTAGACACCTGACTGTAGTACTTTTACTATAGTAGACATCTGACTGTAGTACTTTTACTATAATCTGACTGTAGTACTTTTACTATAGTAGACACCTGACTGTAGTACTTTTACTATAGTAGACACCTGACTGTAGTACTTTTACTATAGTAGACATCTGACTGTAGTACTTTTACTATAGTAGACATCTGACTGTAGTACTTTTACTATAGTAGACATCTGACTGTAGTACTTTTACTATAGTAGACATCTGACTGTAGTACTTTTACTATAGTAGACACCTGACTGAAGTACTTTTACTATAGTAGACATTTGACTGTAGTACTTTTACTATAATCTGACTGTAGTACTTTTACTATAGTAGACACCTGACTGTAGTACTTTTACTATAGTAGACACCTGACTGTAGTACTTTTACTATAGTAGACACCTGACTGTAGTACTTTTACTATAGTAGACATTTGACTGTAGTACTTTTATTATAATCTGACTGTAGTACTTTTACTATAGTAGACATCTGACTGTAGTACTTTTACTATAGTAGACATCTGACTGTAGTACTTTTACTATAGTAGACATCTGACTATAGTACTTTTACTATAATCTGACTGTAGTACTTTTACTATAATAGACATCTGACTGTAGTACTTTTACTATAGTAGACACCTGACTGTAGTACTTTTACTATAGTAGACACCTGACTGTAGTACTTTTACTATAGTAGACATTTGACTGTAGTACTTTTACTATAGTAGACACCTGACTGTAGTACTTTTACTATAGTAGACACCTGACTGTAGTACTTTTACTATAGTAGACATCTGACTGTAGTACTTTTACTATAATCTGACTGTAGTACTTTTACTATAGTAGACACTTGACTGTAGTACTTTTACTATAATCTGACTGTAGTACTTTTACTATAGTAGACACCTGACTGTAGTACTTTTACTATAATCTGACTGTAGTACTTTTACTATAGTAGACACTTGACTGTAGTACTTTTACTATAATAGACATCTGACTATAGTACTTTTACTATAATCTGACTGTAGTACTTTTACTATAGTAGACACCTGACTGTAGTACTTTTACTATAGTAGACACCTGACTGTAGTACTTTTACTATAGTAGACATCTGACTGTAGTACTTTTACTATAATCTGACTGTAGTACTTTTACTATAGTAGACACCTGACTGTAGTACTTTTACTATAGTAGACATCTGACTGTAGTACTTTTACTATAGTAGACATCTGACTGTAGTACTTTTACTATAGTAGACATCTGACTGTAGTACTTTTACTATAGTAGACATTTGACTGTAGTACTTTTACTATAGTAGACATTTGACTGTAGTACTTTCACTATAATCTGACTGTAGTACTTTTACTATAGTAGACACCTGACTGTAGTACTTTTACTATAGTAGACACCTGACTGTAGTACTTTTACTATAGTAGACATTTGACTGTAGTACTTTTACTATAATCTGACTGTAGTACTTTTACTATAGTAGACACCTGACTGTAGTACTTTTACTATAGTAGACACCTGACTGTAGTACTTTTACTATAGTAGACATTTGACTGTAGTACTTTTACTATAATCTGACTGTAGTACTTTTACTATAGTAGACACCTGACTGTAGTACTTTTACTATAGTAGACATCTGACTGTAGTACTTTTACTATAGTAGACACCTGACTGTAGTACTTTTGCTATAGTAGACATTTGACTGTAGTACTTTAACTATAATCTGACTGTAGTACTTTTACTATAGTAGACATCTGACTGTAGTACTTTTACTATAGTAGACATCTGACTGTAGTACTTTTACTATAGTAGACATCTGACTGTAGTACTTTTACTATAGTAGACATCTGACTGTAGTACTTTTACTATAGTAGACATTTGACTGTAGTACTTTTACTATAGTAGACATTTGACTGTAGTACTTTCACTATAATCTGACTGTAGTACTTTTACTATAGTAGACATCTGACTGTAGTACTTTTACTATAATCTGACTGTAGTACTTTTACTATAGTAGACATCTGACTGTAGTACTTTTACTATAGTAGACATCTGACTGTAGTACTTTTACTATAGTAGACATCTGACTGTAGTACTTTTACTATAGTAGACATCTGACTGTAGTACTTTTACTATAGTAGACATTTGACTGTAGTACTTTTACTATAGTAGACATTTGACTGTAGTACTTTCACTATAATCTGACTGTAGTACTTTTACTATAGTAGACACCTGACTGTAGTACTTTTACTATAGTAGACACCTGACTGTAGTACTTTTACTATAGTAGACATTTGACTGTAGTACTTTTACTATAATCTGACTGTAGTACTTTTACTATAGTAGACACCTGACTGTAGTACTTTTACTATAGTAGACACCTGACTGTAGTACTTTTACTATAGTAGACATTTGACTGTAGTACTTTTACTATAATCTGACTGTAGTACTTTTACTATAATCTGACTGTAGTACTTTTACTATAGTAGACATCTGACTGTAGTACTTTTACTATAGTAGACACCTGACTGTAGTACTTTTGCTATAGTAGACATTTGACTGTAGTACTTTAACTATAATCTGACTGTAGTACTTTTACTATAGTAGACACCTGACTGTAGTACTTTTACTATAGTAGACATCTGACTGTAGTACTTTTACTATAGTAGACATCTGACTGTAGTACTTTTACTATAGTAGACACCTGACTGTAGTACTTTTACTATAGTAGACATTTGACTGTAGTACTTTTACTATAATCTGACTGTAGTACTTTTACTATAGTAGACACTTGACTGTAGTACTTTTACTATAATCTGACTGTAGTACTTTTACTATAGTAGACACCTGACTGTAGTACTTTTACTATAGTAGACATCTGACTGTAGTACTTTTACTATAGTAGACATCTGACTGTAGTACTTTTACTATAGTAGACACCTGACTGTAGTACTTTTACTATAGTAGACATTTGACTGTAGTACTTTTACTATAATCTGACTGTAGTACTTTTACTATAGTAGACACCTGACTGTAGTACTTTTACTATAATCTGACTGTAGTACTTTTACTATAGTAGACATCTGACTGTAGTACTTTTACTATAGTAGACATCTGACTGTAGTACTTTTACTATAGTAGACATCTGACTGTAGTACTTTCACTATAATCTGACTGTAGTACTTTTACTATAGTAGACATCTGACTGTAGCGCTTTACTATAGTAGACATCTGACTGTAGTACTTTTACTATAGTAGACATCTGACTGTAGTGCTTTTACTATAGTAGACATCTGACTATAGTACTTTTACTATAATCTGACTGTAGTACTTTTACTTAAGTAATGAAGCTGTGTACTCTGTCCGCCTCTGCATGTCCTATGAACATAAGCTCATTTCAATTCATTAAAAAACAAATAGGCTTTTACACATTCGGCCACAGGGAGGCAGTCAAACGCAAGAGTTTCAGCGATAAAACCAATCCCTATATTTGTATATATCCACAATAACACATTTATCCACAAAATTAATCTCAGACATGCATTTTTTGCAGTGTGCACTGATGCATTAAAAGTGACAGTAGTGCATTGATAATGTTAGAAAAGATTGCCATTGCAACTGGACATTTTTTGCAATTTGCAAAAATTAACTTTCCAGTCATCAAAGAAATCTAAAATAATGCATCATGGTTAAACTATAAAAATAGAAAACAGTTATTGTTGCAATAATATACATTTTATTTTTGAATAAATAAACGCAGCCTTGGTGAGCATAACAAACGGCTTTTTCCCCAAACCTCTGAACGGCAGTGCACATGTCAGTGTGATCATGGGAATAATGCTCAGAGGCTCAAGTCATGAAGCTGTGTGCCTCTGCGTGTCCTATGAACATAAACTCATTTCAATTCTCTACGTTTTAGCGATTTTTCAGCCGTTTTCAGTGATAAAACAATCCTTATACATGTATTTATCTACAATAACACATTATAAGTTAAAGAAAATCTCTGACATGCAGCTTCCAGAAGCTCACGGCTCCCAGAAGTAAAGTTTATACCTACGAAAAACAACTAAAGATCCACTTGAAGGAGTATCCCAAGAGCATATCAGGATATTATCAGGATATTAGACTCCAGTCAGGTCTTACGCGGTCTCACTCCATTGTTTGGCGTTGAGCTACTTAACCGTAGCTCAGGTGTGTGTGTGAGTGAGTGTGTGTGTGTGAGAGTGAGTGTGTTTAAGGTGAAAGAGGATCTGATGTGATAAACAAGTGGGATGGCCAATGCAAAGTCCCCATGAGCATGTGTTTCTATGGGGACCGCCCTATGAGGAACTGAGGAGCGAGGGATGAGTTACTACACACACACACACACACACACGGTTGGGCTTTTTTTTTTTTAAAGCAAGTCATGTTCATCCCAAATGACAGATAGTTGCTCGTTTTAATCATAAACTCACTTAATGTTCAGTTTCTCAGAAAATAAGACTTGATTTCTTCATTGTGCGGTCATTATTGTCTCCTGATTTGAGGATGTTTAGAGTTTGTGCTGGAGAACAGAAATCCTGAGGAAGAACATCAGTTATGCAGCGCATGTGATTTAATTTGCTGTATAAATGAGGGTGATTTGACTTAATTTTGCGATTAAGGCCTTATGAAATCTGTTTTATATATGTATTAATGTCTCTGGCCTCTGCTTTAACGGTCAGATTAAATGTTCTGACTCTCGCTGATCTTCTGAACTCAAATGAAGATGTTTGTAATGAAATGAACAGATTTCTGTCCTCCATTGACAGGCTAAGCAACTTCCACCGCCGCTTCAGAAAGCTCATAAAGAGATCCTAAAGCTGCTCCATACGGATCGAGCGGATTATGCCAAGAGACTCGATGGCTTTATATGAGGAAGGAACGTCTGACGGGTTTGAGCGACATTAGGGAGGAAATGACCCCAGGATTCTCATTAATGGGTGAACTGGCCCTTTAAGAGTCAACCGACTGTTGATTTATTCAGACGAAACCTGACCAATCCTGTGTCGTTCTGCATTATACAGTAAATTCAAACGTTTATGAATGGATTCTGCAATTCTGTCAACATTTTCTGCATCACCAAAATTACAGGGCGCTAATGTAATGCCATGATATTGACTTTAGGACTCTCGGATTCAATCTACACTGCTAAAAATGCTCTTCTTACTCAGTATTTTTGTCTTGTTTCTAGTCTAAATATCTAAAAAATTATTACATTAAGACACATTTACTAGACAAGCAAAAGTAATTGTCTTGTTTTGGGAAAAATAACTCAAAATGAAGAGAGTTTTTGCTTAAAATAAGATAAATAATCTGCCAATGGGGTGAGAAAAATAATCTTGTTTTCTGCTTGAATTAAGATTATTTAGCTAATCTTAAGCAAAAACTCTCTTAATGTTGAGTTATTTCTTCCCAAAACAACAGCAAACAATAATTTGTACTTGTCTAGTAAATGTTTTCCTAATATAAGAATTGTTAGATATTTAGACTAGAAACAAGAAAAAAATACTAAGTAAGAAGAGCATTTTTTGAAGTGTAAGGCCTTAAATTGTGGAAGGTCAAATGAAGACTCCTGGAGCCTGAGCTCCAGCCCCGTCCCCAGATGAACTGTGGCTTGTTCTGAATGCTATCGCGTATGACGATGTGAAGTTAAAGATAAAGATAAAGATATCGCTCCCTCTCGATCGCTTCACCGGAGCTGACTCGGACAGCTAAGCGGATCAGTGCACCGTCAACCGGATCCGCTTCAGCTCTCCCACATTATCCAGGAAATCTGATCAGTCTGCTGGGACTGCGCTGCCACATTCAAGCTCTTTACGGTCAAAGCTTCCAAACCCGGACCAGAATTTCATCCAGACCACAGAGCGAGAGGGGCAGAGGGCGAGGGCTTTAATGCGATGTTTACATCGTCCTTTCAGATACAAGCTCTAATGTTTTCCCACAGCCAGCCATTCAGCGGAGCTCAGACAGCAGGAAACCACACACTGCAAAACATGCTCTTCTTACTCCGTCATTCTGTCTTGTTCCCAGCCTAAATATCTAACAAATCTTAAAGGAACTGTATGTAAGTATTTCAATGAATCATAAAACAGCCGTGATATATCACTAGACATTGAAGGGTTAGTTCAGCCAAAAGTGAAATGTCTGTCATTAACTCGTCTCCCTAATGTCGCTCCACACCCGTAAGACCTCCGTTCATCTTCACACACAGTTTAAGATATTTTATATTTAGTCCGAGAGCGTATGCAAGTGTATGCACACTATACTGTCCATGTCCAGAAAGGGAATAAAAACATCATCACAGTAGTCCATATGAGACATCAGTGGGTTAATTAGAGTCTCTTCTAAGAATTGGACCTTCAGCAGTTGGTTCCCATTGAAGTTCATTATGAGGAGAAAAATCCTGGAATGTTTTCCTCAAAAAACTGAAGAAAGAAAGACACGAAGATCTGGGCTGAGGAAACGGTCAGTAATGAGCGCACCTTGGCCCGTCCTGTGCTCTGCAGGATGTGTATGAGCGCGCTGGCCATCTCCTCTTTGTTCTTCACGCTGATGACCGGCTCCAGCACGGAGCACAGCATGCTGTAGTTATTGGTCACGAACTCCGCAAACTCCTTGTACTGCTCCATGGGCAGGATGGAGACCGTTTGGAAGCGGGACTTGATGCGGATGGAGGGCCCTCCTCCTTTGGGCTTGCTGGCGGTGGGGGTGCTGACCGGGTACCACTTCTCCACAAACTGCCTTCCCATCACTCCCTGCACCGGGATGTTCACCAGACCCACGTAGTTGTTCTTATCCTTTTTTTTCTTCTTCTCCACATCGCGGTAGATGTGTACGGTGATGCTTTTCGTGGCTGGAAGGCCGGAGAACTCGAAGTGTTCTCCCCAGAACAGGCTTTCGGAGCGGGTTTTGCTGGTGGTGCGTGCGTACAGCATGTCATCCAGACACAGCTCACAGAAGTACTTCTTTTTGGGTGGCAGATCTTTGGCCTCGATTATCCACAGGCGGAGGACGTTCTCCACACGCCGGCAGTTATCCTGGAGATGGAATGACTGATTTAATCACAGCGGCTCAATTTAGGAATAAAACAAGCATGCAAAATATAATTGTATTGCATTAAAGGGATAGAATACCCAAAAATGGCCCCATGATTTCCTCTCCCTCAGCTCATCCTAGGTGTGTATATCATTACTCTGTCAGACGAACATCTATCCATTATAAAAGTGCATCTATCCATCATAAAAGCCATATCACTGATTGCCATTATAAAGCTTGGTAGAGTCAGAACATTTATTAATATAACTCTGATTGTGTTCGTCTGACAGAAGAATGTCATACACACCTAGAGGGAGAGGAAACCATGGGCTCATGCTCATTTATGGGTGAACTATCCCTTAAAATATGACCAGAAACAAAGCATTTGATGGTCACCTTATTAGGCTGCACGGTTCTCTTGAGGTTCTCCATCCATTTGTCCCGTTCCGCCGCAGAGGAGCAGCTGAAGCACTTACTTCCACCAGAGTACGCCACCTACAGGAGGAGAAATCAGCCATTCATTCACACAGAACATCATACAGTTAACACGTGTTATAAAGTGCATCCACTGTCCCGTTTGATTGCATTTACATTAATTAATTTTGCTAAATCGAAATATTAATGAAAAACGTACATATTCGTATATTATGGTGTCAGAGTTTTACAAAACGTAAATGCATAAAAAGTTTGGGGTAAGACATTTTATTTATTTAAAGAAATTTAAAAACTTTTATTATGCAGGGCAAAAAATGCTCTTCTTCCTCAGTCATTCTCTCTCGTTTCCAGTCTAAATATCTAACAATTCTTAAATCAAGATGCATTTACTAGATCAGTAAAACGACATGAGATATTTTTCCTTGCTTTGTTGAAAATAAAATCTGAATGAAGAGAGTTTTTGCTTAAAACAGGCAAAATGATCTGCCAATGGGGTGAGAGAAATAATCTTATTTGTGATCTCACTCCATTGGCAGATCATTTTAAGTTTATTTTCAACAAAACAAGAAAAAATATCATGTCGTTTTACTTATCAGGTAAATGCATCTTCATTTAAGAATATTTAGATATTTAGACTGGAAACAAGACAGAATGACTGAGTGAGAAGAGCATTTTTTGTAAAAGTGACAGTAATGCATTGATATTGTTACAAAAGATTTTATGCCTTGGTGAGCATAAAAAACGGCTTTTTCAAACGCTTCTTTTTCCTTAAACGAGTAAAAAAATCCCCAACCCTCTGAACGGTAGTGCACATGTCAGTGTGATCATGGGAATAATGCTCAGAGGCCATGTTTGTACCTCGAAGCAGAAGTCTTGTCCCAGAATGCTGCTGTGTAAAGGTTTGATGTGGACGTCCTCCTCCATGCTCAGATCCAAAGCTTCGACTGCACTGCCAGGACTCAGCAGAGACTCATGGGATCCGGACTCCTTCAGTTTGGGCAGACCTCGAGACCTACAGCAGAAACAACACACACTTTCATCATCTCTTCTCCTCACACACAGGCAGAACATTACGAACGCTTCAGCTCAGAGAGATCCGTTATCATGTCCTCAGAGCCGGACAGTAACGGAGCACATTTACTTCAGTAAAGCAACATGGGAAAACGATGAATATGACTTGATTTTACAGTAAATTCCTTTTACATTCTCCAAGGTATTACATTAACATTTTCCATAACTCCATGTAGGATGTTTCTGCACATAAATGTAAGCACTGTGGCAGTAGTAATGTAATATTTAGAAAATGTGCTCTTGATACTCAAGTACTTTTAAAAACAAGGACTGTAGTACTTTTACTATAGTAGACACCTGACTATAGTACTTTTACTATAGTAGACACCTGACTGTAGTACTTTTACTATAGTAGACACCTGACTGTAGTACTTTTACTATAGTAGACACCTGACTGTAGTACTTTTACTATAATCTGACTGTAGTACTTTTACTATAGTAGACACCTGACTGTAGTACTTTTACTATAATCTGACTGTAGTACTTTTACTATAGTAGACACCTGACTGTAGTACTTTTACTATAGTAGACATCTGACTGTAGTACTTTTACTATAGTAGACATCTGACTGTAGTACTTTTACTATAGTAGACACCTGACTGTAGTACTTTTACTATAGTAGACATCTGACTGTAGTACTTTTACTATAGTAGACACCTGACTGTAGTACTTTTACTATAGTAGACACCTGACTGTAGTACTTTTACTATAGTAGACACCTGACTGTAGTACTTTTACTATAGTAGACACCTGACTGTAGTACTTTTACTATAGTAGACACCTGACTGTAGTACCTTTACTATAGTAGACACCTGACTGTAGTACTTTTACTATAGTAGACACCTGACTGTAGTACTTTTACTATAGTAGACACCTGACTGTAGTACTTTTACTATAGTAGACACCTGACTGTAGTACTTTTACTATAATCTGACTGTAGTACTTTTACTATAGTAGACACCTGACTGTAGTACTTTTACTATAGTAGACATCTGACTGTAGTACTTTTACTATAGTAGACACCTGACTGTAGTACTTTTACTATAGTAGACATCTGACTGTAGTACTTTTACTATAATCTAACTGTAGTAGTTTTACTATAGTAGACACCTGACTGTAGTACTTTTACTATAGTAGACACCTGACTGTAGTACTTTTACTATAGTAGACACCTGACTGTAGTACTTTTACTATAGTAGACATCTGACTGTAGTACTTTTACTATAGTAGACACCTGACTGTAGTACTTTTACTATAGTAGACACCTGACTGTAGTACTTTTACAATAGTAGACACCTGACTGTAGTACTTTTACTATAGTAGACACCTGACTGTAGTACTTTTACTATAGTAGACATCTGACTGTAGTACTTTTACTATAGTAGACATCTGACTGTAGTACTTTTACTATAGTAGATATCTGACTGTAGTACTTTTACTATAGTAGACATCTGACTGTAGTACTTTTACTATAGTAGACACCTGACTGTAGTACTTTTACTATAGTAGACACCTGACTGTAGTACTTTTACTATAGTAGACATCTGACTGTAGTACTTTTACTATAGTAGACATCTGACTGTAGTACTTTTACTATAGTAGACACCTGACTGTAGTACTTTTACTATAGTAGACATCTGACTGTAGTACTTTTACTATAGTAGAGACCTGACTGTAGTACTTTTACTATAGTAGATATCTGACTGTAGTACTTTTACTATAGTAGACATCTGACTGTAGTACTTTTACTATAGTAGACACCTGACTGTAGTACTTTTACTATAGTAGACATCTGACTGTAGTACTTTTACTATAGTAGACATCTGACTGTAGTACTTTTACTATAGTAGACATCTGACTGTAGTACTTTTACTATAGTAGACATCTGACTGTAGTACTTTTACTATAGTAGACACCTGACTGAAGTACTTTTACTATAGTAGACATTTGACTGTAGTACTTTTACTATAATCTGACTGTAGTACTTTTACTATAGTAGACACCTGACTGTAGTACTTTTACTATAGTAGACATCTGACTGTAGTACTTTTACTATAGTAGACATCTGACTGTAGTACTTTTTCTATAGTAGACATCTGACTGTAGTACTTTTACTATAGTAGACATCTGACTGTAGTACTTTTACTATAGTAGACATTTGACTGTAGTACTTTTACTATAATCTGACTGTAGTACTTTTACTATAGTAGACATCTGACTGTAGTACTTTTACTATAGTAGACACCTGACTGTAGTACTTTTACTATAGTAGACATCTGACTGTAGTACTTTTACTATAGTAGACATCTGACTGTAGTACTTTTACTATAGTAGACATCTGACTGTAGTACTTTTACTATAGTAGACATCTGACTGTAGTACTTTTACTATAGTAGACATCTGACTGTAGCACTTTTACTATAGTAGACATTTGACTGTAGTGCTTTTACTATAGTAGACATCTGACTGTAGTACTTTTACTATAGTAGACACCTGACTGTAGTACTTTTACTATAGTAGACACCTGACTGTAGTACTTTTACTATAGTAGACATCTGACTGTAGTACTTTTACTATAATCTGACTGTAGTACTTTTACTATAGTAGACACCTGACTGTAGTACTTTTACTATAGTAGACACCTGACTGTAGTACTTTTACTATAGTAGACATCTGACTGTAGTACTTTTACTATAGTAGACATCTGACTGTAGTACTTTTACTATAGTAGACATCTGACTGTAGTACTTTTACTATAGTAGACATCTGACTGTAGTACTTTTACTATAGTAGACACCTGACTGAAGTACTTTTACTATAGTAGACATTTGACTGTAGTACTTTTACTATAATCTGACTGTAGTACTTTTACTATAGTAGACACCTGACTGTAGTACTTTTACTATAGTAGACACCTGACTGTAGTACTTTTACTATAGTAGACACCTGACTGTAGTACTTTTACTATAGTAGACATTTGACTGTAGTACTTTTATTATAATCTGACTGTAGTACTTTTACTATAGTAGACATCTGACTGTAGTACTTTTACTATAGTAGACATCTGACTGTAGTACTTTTACTATAGTAGACATCTGACTATAGTACTTTTACTATAATCTGACTGTAGTACTTTTACTATAATAGACATCTGACTGTAGTACTTTTACTATAGTAGACACCTGACTGTAGTACTTTTACTATAGTAGACACCTGACTGTAGTACTTTTACTATAGTAGACATTTGACTGTAGTACTTTTACTATAGTAGACACCTGACTGTAGTACTTTTACTATAGTAGACACCTGACTGTAGTACTTTTACTATAGTAGACATCTGACTGTAGTACTTTTACTATAATCTGACTGTAGTACTTTTACTATAGTAGACACTTGACTGTAGTACTTTTACTATAATCTGACTGTAGTACTTTTACTATAGTAGACACCTGACTGTAGTACTTTTACTATAATCTGACTGTAGTACTTTTACTATAGTAGACACTTGACTGTAGTACTTTTACTATAATAGACATCTGACTATAGTACTTTTACTATAATCTGACTGTAGTACTTTTACTATAGTAGACACCTGACTGTAGTACTTTTACTATAGTAGACACCTGACTGTAGTACTTTTACTATAGTAGACATCTGACTGTAGTACTTTTACTATAATCTGACTGTAGTACTTTTACTATAGTAGACACCTGACTGTAGTACTTTTACTATAGTAGACATCTGACTGTAGTACTTTTACTATAGTAGACATCTGACTGTAGTACTTTTACTATAGTAGACATCTGACTGTAGTACTTTTACTATAGTAGACATTTGACTGTAGTACTTTTACTATAGTAGACATTTGACTGTAGTACTTTCACTATAATCTGACTGTAGTACTTTTACTATAGTAGACACCTGACTGTAGTACTTTTACTATAGTAGACACCTGACTGTAGTACTTTTACTATAGTAGACATTTGACTGTAGTACTTTTACTATAATCTGACTGTAGTACTTTTACTATAGTAGACACCTGACTGTAGTACTTTTACTATAGTAGACACCTGACTGTAGTACTTTTACTATAGTAGACATTTGACTGTAGTACTTTTACTATAATCTGACTGTAGTACTTTTACTATAGTAGACACCTGACTGTAGTACTTTTACTATAGTAGACATCTGACTGTAGTACTTTTACTATAGTAGACACCTGACTGTAGTACTTTTGCTATAGTAGACATTTGACTGTAGTACTTTAACTATAATCTGACTGTAGTACTTTTACTATAGTAGACATCTGACTGTAGTACTTTTACTATAGTAGACATCTGACTGTAGTACTTTTACTATAGTAGACATCTGACTGTAGTACTTTTACTATAGTAGACATCTGACTGTAGTACTTTTACTATAGTAGACATTTGACTGTAGTACTTTTACTATAGTAGACATTTGACTGTAGTACTTTCACTATAATCTGACTGTAGTACTTTTACTATAGTAGACATCTGACTGTAGTACTTTTACTATAATCTGACTGTAGTACTTTTACTATAGTAGACATCTGACTGTAGTACTTTTACTATAGTAGACATCTGACTGTAGTACTTTTACTATAGTAGACATCTGACTGTAGTACTTTTACTATAGTAGACATCTGACTGTAGTACTTTTACTATAGTAGACATTTGACTGTAGTACTTTTACTATAGTAGACATTTGACTGTAGTACTTTCACTATAATCTGACTGTAGTACTTTTACTATAGTAGACACCTGACTGTAGTACTTTTACTATAGTAGACACCTGACTGTAGTACTTTTACTATAGTAGACATTTGACTGTAGTACTTTTACTATAATCTGACTGTAGTACTTTTACTATAGTAGACACCTGACTGTAGTACTTTTACTATAGTAGACACCTGACTGTAGTACTTTTACTATAGTAGACATTTGACTGTAGTACTTTTACTATAATCTGACTGTAGTACTTTTACTATAATCTGACTGTAGTACTTTTACTATAGTAGACATCTGACTGTAGTACTTTTACTATAGTAGACACCTGACTGTAGTACTTTTGCTATAGTAGACATTTGACTGTAGTACTTTAACTATAATCTGACTGTAGTACTTTTACTATAGTAGACACCTGACTGTAGTACTTTTACTATAGTAGACATCTGACTGTAGTACTTTTACTATAGTAGACATCTGACTGTAGTACTTTTACTATAGTAGACACCTGACTGTAGTACTTTTACTATAGTAGACATTTGACTGTAGTACTTTTACTATAATCTGACTGTAGTACTTTTACTATAGTAGACACTTGACTGTAGTACTTTTACTATAATCTGACTGTAGTACTTTTACTATAGTAGACACCTGACTGTAGTACTTTTACTATAGTAGACATCTGACTGTAGTACTTTTACTATAGTAGACATCTGACTGTAGTACTTTTACTATAGTAGACACCTGACTGTAGTACTTTTACTATAGTAGACATTTGACTGTAGTACTTTTACTATAATCTGACTGTAGTACTTTTACTATAGTAGACACCTGACTGTAGTACTTTTACTATAATCTGACTGTAGTACTTTTACTATAGTAGACATCTGACTGTAGTACTTTTACTATAGTAGACATCTGACTGTAGTACTTTTACTATAGTAGACATCTGACTGTAGTACTTTCACTATAATCTGACTGTAGTACTTTTACTATAGTAGACATCTGACTGTAGCGCTTTACTATAGTAGACATCTGACTGTAGTACTTTTACTATAGTAGACATCTGACTGTAGTGCTTTTACTATAGTAGACATCTGACTATAGTACTTTTACTATAATCTGACTGTAGTACTTTTACTTAAGTAATGAAGCTGTGTACTCTGTCCGCCTCTGCATGTCCTATGAACATAAGCTCATTTCAATTCATTAAAAAACAAATAGGCTTTTACACATTCGGCCACAGGGAGGCAGTCAAACGCAAGAGTTTCAGCGATAAAACCAATCCCTATATTTGTATATATCCACAATAACACATTTATCCACAAAATTAATCTCAGACATGCATTTTTTGCAGTGTGCACTGATGCATTAAAAGTGACAGTAGTGCATTGATAATGTTAGAAAAGATTGCCATTGCAACTGGACATTTTTTGCAATTTGCAAAAATTAACTTTCCAGTCATCAAAGAAATCTAAAATAATGCATCATGGTTAAACTATAAAAATAGAAAACAGTTATTGTTGCAATAATATACATTTTATTTTTGAATAAATAAACGCAGCCTTGGTGAGCATAACAAACGGCTTTTTCCCCAAACCTCTGAACGGCAGTGCACATGTCAGTGTGATCATGGGAATAATGCTCAGAGGCTCAAGTCATGAAGCTGTGTGCCTCTGCGTGTCCTATGAACATAAACTCATTTCAATTCTCTACGTTTTAGCGATTTTTCAGCCGTTTTCAGTGATAAAACAATCCTTATACATGTATTTATCTACAATAACACATTATAAGTTAAAGAAAATCTCTGACATGCAGCTTCCAGAAGCTCACGGCTCCCAGAAGTAAAGTTTATACCTACGAAAAACAACTAAAGATCCACTTGAAGGAGTATCCCAAGAGCATATCAGGATATTATCAGGATATTAGACTCCAGTCAGGTCTTACGCGGTCTCACTCCATTGTTTGGCGTTGAGCTACTTAACCGTAGCTCAGGTGTGTGTGTGAGTGAGTGTGTGTGTGTGAGAGTGAGTGTGTTTAAGGTGAAAGAGGATCTGATGTGATAAACAAGTGGGATGGCCAATGCAAAGTCCCCATGAGCATGTGTTTCTATGGGGACCGCCCTATGAGGAACTGAGGAGCGAGGGATGAGTTACTACACACACACACACACACACACGGTTGGGCTTTTTTTTTTTTAAAGCAAGTCATGTTCATCCCAAATGACAGATAGTTGCTCGTTTTAATCATAAACTCACTTAATGTTCAGTTTCTCAGAAAATAAGACTTGATTTCTTCATTGTGCGGTCATTATTGTCTCCTGATTTGAGGATGTTTAGAGTTTGTGCTGGAGAACAGAAATCCTGAGGAAGAACATCAGTTATGCAGCGCATGTGATTTAATTTGCTGTATAAATGAGGGTGATTTGACTTAATTTTGCGATTAAGGCCTTATGAAATCTGTTTTATATATGTATTAATGTCTCTGGCCTCTGCTTTAACGGTCAGATTAAATGTTCTGACTCTCGCTGATCTTCTGAACTCAAATGAAGATGTTTGTAATGAAATGAACAGATTTCTGTCCTCCATTGACAGGCTAAGCAACTTCCACCGCCGCTTCAGAAAGCTCATAAAGAGATCCTAAAGCTGCTCCATACGGATCGAGCGGATTATGCCAAGAGACTCGATGGCTTTATATGAGGAAGGAACGTCTGACGGGTTTGAGCGACATTAGGGAGGAAATGACCCCAGGATTCTCATTAATGGGTGAACTGGCCCTTTAAGAGTCAACCGACTGTTGATTTATTCAGACGAAACCTGACCAATCCTGTGTCGTTCTGCATTATACAGTAAATTCAAACGTTTATGAATGGATTCTGCAATTCTGTCAACATTTTCTGCATCACCAAAATTACAGGGCGCTAATGTAATGCCATGATATTGACTTTAGGACTCTCGGATTCAATCTACACTGCTAAAAATGCTCTTCTTACTCAGTATTTTTGTCTTGTTTCTAGTCTAAATATCTAAAAAATTATTACATTAAGACACATTTACTAGACAAGCAAAAGTAATTGTCTTGTTTTGGGAAAAATAACTCAAAATGAAGAGAGTTTTTGCTTAAAATAAGATAAATAATCTGCCAATGGGGTGAGAAAAATAATCTTGTTTTCTGCTTGAATTAAGATTATTTAGCTAATCTTAAGCAAAAACTCTCTTAATGTTGAGTTATTTCTTCCCAAAACAACAGCAAACAATAATTTGTACTTGTCTAGTAAATGTTTTCCTAATATAAGAATTGTTAGATATTTAGACTAGAAACAAGAAAAAAATACTAAGTAAGAAGAGCATTTTTTGAAGTGTAAGGCCTTAAATTGTGGAAGGTCAAATGAAGACTCCTGGAGCCTGAGCTCCAGCCCCGTCCCCAGATGAACTGTGGCTTGTTCTGAATGCTATCGCGTATGACGATGTGAAGTTAAAGATAAAGATAAAGATATCGCTCCCTCTCGATCGCTTCACCGGAGCTGACTCGGACAGCTAAGCGGATCAGTGCACCGTCAACCGGATCCGCTTCAGCTCTCCCACATTATCCAGGAAATCTGATCAGTCTGCTGGGACTGCGCTGCCACATTCAAGCTCTTTACGGTCAAAGCTTCCAAACCCGGACCAGAATTTCATCCAGACCACAGAGCGAGAGGGGCAGAGGGCGAGGGCTTTAATGCGATGTTTACATCGTCCTTTCAGATACAAGCTCTAATGTTTTCCCACAGCCAGCCATTCAGCGGAGCTCAGACAGCAGGAAACCACACACTGCAAAACATGCTCTTCTTACTCCGTCATTCTGTCTTGTTCCCAGCCTAAATATCTAACAAATCTTAAAGGAACTGTATGTAAGTATTTCAATGAATCATAAAACAGCCGTGATATATCACTAGACATTGAAGGGTTAGTTCAGCCAAAAGTGAAATGTCTGTCATTAACTCGTCTCCCTAATGTCGCTCCACACCCGTAAGACCTCCGTTCATCTTCACACACAGTTTAAGATATTTTATATTTAGTCCGAGAGCGTATGCAAGTGTATGCACACTATACTGTCCATGTCCAGAAAGGGAATAAAAACATCATCACAGTAGTCCATATGAGACATCAGTGGGTTAATTAGAGTCTCTTGAAGCATCCAAAATACATTTGGGTCCAAAAAAACACAGGCCCTAAAGCAACCCATCACACACAAACACACACACACACACACACACACACACACACACGTTGGTCTATGTGGTTTACAGGGACTCTCCATAGGCGTAATGGTTTTTATACCGTACAAACCGTATTTTCTATCCCCTTACACTGCCCCTGCCCCTAAACCTACCCATCACAGGAAACATTCTGCATTTTTACTTTCTCAAAAAAACATAATTTAGTATGTTTTTAAGGCCATTTGAATTATGAGGACATTTGATATGTCCACATTTATAGTGTAATACCAGTGTAATACCCATGTAGTTATACAAATTTGTGTCCTCATAAACCACATAAACAGGCTCACACACACACACACACACACACACACACTGCCCCTAAACCTACCCATCACAGGAAACATTCTGCATTTTTACTTTCTCATAAAAACTCCTCCTGTGTGATTTATAAGCCTTTTGTAAAGTGGGGCCATGGGTAATGTCCTCATATTTCACCCTCTCCTGTAATACCTGTGTCATACCCATGGCATTATACACATTTGTGTCCTGATGTGTCACCAAAACATGCCCACACACACACACACACACACACACACACACTCGTCCTCATCTGTAGTCTGGTGGCCATTAGACAGAGCTCAGTCTCCTTCCTGTTACGAGTCATGCAGCTTCCTGTGACACACCACTTGTGTAGTAATAAAGCAGAAGTGACTTTCCCTAATGCTATTAACAGCCCTGCTTATCCATTAATACTGCACTAAAGTCAGATTTACAGCACACACACTGACACACTCACGCGCACACACTCGCACGCACTCACACACATTCGGCCGCAGTACTGCAGGAAGTAAAGCACAGGGGATCTGATAATCAAATGAGAGAACACAAGATCCACTGCCCATGTGATTCAGCGTCTTATGGAGTGTGTGTTAGACCAAAGAGGTCGATAATCAGAACCAGTGAGATCCTCCGAATGGCAAAATATCGGGATACAGATCATACAGCGAGTTCAGTATTGATATAGATATATATATATATTAGGGATGCAACAATACAGTTAGTCCACGGTTCAATACACACCTCGGTTTAACCACGGTTTTTCAGTTCGGTTTGTTTTTTTGCTCTCTTTAATTCTTAGGCGACAGGAACAGAAAAGGGTTAAGGAGAAAATGTTTTTATTGCAATACTCTTTCTTTATTATACTTAAAAGACTTGAAAACCCTTACTTAAACTTAACACTTTATTTAAAAACCCTTGTACACATTCCCAGTGTATTGTATAATATGAAATAAATATAAAGATTTACAGTGGCAGCTCAGAGATGTACAGCAGCATTTAAGGATGAAATTGAATGAATAAATGTAGGCTTAAATTAAAACTACAGTCTTCAATATACAACATTTATTAAAAGCGACTGTATTAAACGTCTTTTATTTATGAACATCATTTTAGAGGTGAACTGTCCCTTTAAGGACTAGGCTGCTGCTGTCAATTGAAGACCTGCTCGCATCTCATGTATAGTTAACCGACTGTGTTTATATGTTGTGTGTGTTTGACAGTATTAGCGCAATAAAACTGTCCAGTAATCTTGTGTGTTTGACAGACGTTTAGTGCGCGCGCTCAATGCAAAACAGTGCATGCACTGAACAGTCCGTGCCTTGCCCATTTAACATTTCATTCGCGTGCATGTTTAACTGGCAAGGCTTTTAAACGCGGGTAAACACCCCTAACTTTAGTGCGTATGACTGGATAATTGCTCATATCAGCGCGTAGACTCACAGGCACACTCAGAGCCGAAATAAACTGAGAGAAATATTTCATACGGAGGGAAATGGAAATAATAATTAAATGCAAAACCGAAAAAAAAAACGCAATTCACCAGCGCGTATTGAACCGTGAATGCCGTACCGAACAGTTCAATATTATATGAAGTATTGTGACATCCCTAATATATATATACAGTATCATGAGTTCAGTATTGTGATATATATCGCATCATGAGTTCAGTCTCGTGATATATATCGTATCATGAGTTCAGTATTGTGATATATATCGTATCTTGAGTTCAGTATTGTGATATATATCGTATCATGAGTTCAGTATTGTGATATATATCGCATCATGAGTTCAGTATCGTGATATATATCGTATCTTGAGTTCAGTATTGTGATATATATCGCATCATGAGTTCAGTCTCGTGATATATATCGTATCATGAGTTCAGTATTGTGATATATATCGCATCATGAGTTCAGTCTCGTGATATATATCGTATCATGAGTTCAGTATTGTGATATATATCGTATCATGAGTTCAGTCTCGTGATATATATCGTATCATGAGTTCAGTATTGTGATATATATCGTATCATGAGTTCAGTATTGTGATATATATCGCATCATGAGTTCAGTCTCGTGATATATATCGTATCATGAGTTCAGTATTGTGATATATATCGTATCATGAGTTCAGTATTGTGATATATATCGCATCATGAGTTCAGTCTCGTGATATATATCGTATCATGAGTTCAGTATTGTGATATATATCGCATCATGAGTTCAGTCTCGTGATATATATCGTATCATGAGTTCAGTATTGTGATATATATCGTATCTTGAGTTCAGTATTGTGATATATATCGTATCATGAGTTCAGTATTGTGATATATATCGCATCATGAGTTCAGTATCGTGATATATATCGTATCTTGAGTTCAGTATTGTGATATATATCGTATCATGAGTTCAGTATTGTGATATATATCGCATCTTGAGTTCAGTATTGTGATATATATCGTATCTTGAGTTCAGTATTGTGATATATATCGTATCATGAGTTCAGTATTGTGATATATATCGCATCATGAGTTCAGTATCGTGATATATATTGTATCATGAGTTCAGTATCGTGATCTATATCGTATCATGAGTTCAGTATTGTGATATATCGTATCTTGAGTTCAGAATCGTGATCTATATCGTATCATGAGTTCAGTATTGTGATATATCGTATCTTGAGTTCAGTATTGTGATATATATCGTATCATGAGTTCAGTATCGTGATCTATATCGTATCATGAGTTCAGTATTGTGATCTATATCGCATCATGAGTTCAGTATCGTGAAATATATCGTATCATGAGTTCAGTATCGTGATATATATCGTATCATGAGTTCAGTATCGTGATCTATATCGTATCATGAGTTCAGTATCGTGATATATATCGTATCATGAGTTCAGTATCGTGATATATATCGTATCATGAGTTCAGTATCGTGATATATATCGTATCATGAGTTCAGTATCGTGATATATATCGTATCATGAGTTCAGTATCGTGATCTATATCGTATCATGAGTTCAGTATTGTGATATATCGTATCTTGAGTTCAGAATCGTGATCTATATCGTATCATGAGTTCAGTATTGTGATATATCGTATCTTGAGTTCAGTATTGTGATATATATCGTATCATGAGTTCAGTATCGTGATCTATATCGTATCATGAGTTCAGTATTGTGATCTATATCGCATCATGAGTTCAGTATCGTGATCTATATCGTATCATGAGTTCAGTATCGTGATCTATATCGTATCTTGAGTTCAGTATTGTGATATATATCGTATCATGAGTTCAGAATCGTGATATATATCGTATCATGAGTTCAGTATTGTGATATATATCGTATCATGAGTTCAGTATTGTGATATATATCGTATCATGAGTTCAGTATTGTGATATATATCGTATCATGAGTTCAGTATTGTGATATATATCGTATCATGAGTTCAGTATTGTGATATATATCGTATCATGAGTTCAGTATCGTGATATATATCGTATCATGAGTTCAGTATCGTGATATATATATCGTATCTTGAGTACAGTATCGTGATATATATCGTATCATGAGTTCAGTATTGTGATATATATATCGCATCATGAGTACAGTATCGTGATATATATATCGTATCTTGAGTACAGTATCGTGATATATATATCGCATCATGAGTACAGTATCGTGATATATATATCGTATCTTGAGTACAGTATCGTGATATATATATCGCATCATGAGTTCAGTATTGTGATATATATCGTATCATGAGTTCAGTATTGTGATATATATCGTATCATGAGTTCAGTATTGTGATATATATCGTATCATGAGTTCAGTATTGTGATATATAGCATATCATGAGTTCAGTATTGTGATATATATCGTATCTTGAGTACAGTATTGTGATATATATCGTATCATGAGTTCAGTATTGTGATATATATCGTATCATGAGTTCAGTATCGTGATATATATCGTATCATGAGTTCAGTATTGTGATATATATCGTATCATGAGTTCAGTATCGTGATATATATCGTATCATGAGTTCAGTCTCGTGATATATATCGTATCATGAGTTCAGTATTGTGATATATATCGTATCATGAGTTCAGTATCGTGATATATATCGCATCATGAGTTCAGTATTGTGATATATATCGTATCATGAGTTCAGTATCGTGATATATATCGTATCATGAGTTCAGTATCGTGATATATATCGTATCATGAGTTCAGTATTGTGATATATATCGTATCATGAGTTCAGTATTGTGATATATATCGCATCATGAGTTCAGTATTGTGATATATATCGTATCATGAGTTCAGTATCGTGATATATATCGTATCATGAGTTCAGTATTGTGATATATATTGTATCATGAGTTCAGTATCGTGATATATATCGTATCATGAGTTCAGTCTCGTGATATATATCGCATCATGAGTTCAGTCTCGTGATATATATCGCATCATGAGTTCAGTATTGTGATATATATCGTATCATGAGTTCAGTATTGTGATATATATTGTATCATGAGTTCAGTATCGTGATATATATCGCATCATGAGTTCAGTATTGTGATATATATCGTATCATGAGTTCAGTATCGTGATATATATCGTATCATGAGTTCAGTATTGTGATATATCGCATCATGAGTTCAGTATCGTGATATATATCGCATCATGAGTTCAGTATTGTGATATATATCGCATCATGAGTTCAGTATTGTGATATATATCGTATCATGAGTTCAGTATCGTGATATATATCGTATCATGAGTTCAGTATTGTGATATATATCGTATCATGAGTTCAGTATCGTAAGAAAAATAATCTTAATTCAAACAGAAAACAAGATTATTTCTCTCACCCCATTAGCAGATTATTTATCTTATTTTAAGTAAAAACTCTCTTCATTTGGAGTTATTTTTTCCCAAAACAAAAAAATTATTTTTACTTGTAAATGTAAATACTAGTAAATGTTTCTTAATGTAAGAATTTTTAGATATTTAGAAAAGAAACAAGACAGAAATACAAAGTAAGAAGAGCATTTTTTGCAGTACTGCATCTCGCATCTTTCTTCAATATCACACAGCCCTGCTTTGACCAGATGAAACTGTCGGAGCATTCTGTGCAGAGGAAATTAAATGAGGCTCACACACACACACACACACACACACACACACACACACACACACACACACACACACACACACACACACACACACACACACACACACACACACACACACACACACACACACACACACACACACTAGTGTAAGTCGTACCTGTCATTATCTGCTGGCCGTAGTGATGGGAGTCTGAAGCTTGTGTTGCGGTCCAGCTTCGTCTGACTCTTCGTCCTTTTGATGGATCCTTTCAGTCGTTTACTCAGAAAGCCCTGAGAAGCAGAAGAGCAGAGACAGTCAGATGTGCCGATTCTGAGTATGACTATATATTCAACTTTAAAGTCACGATTAATAATACGGCACTCGCTGAACGACCATCACAATCAGACGGCAACTTTAGCGAAGACTTCTTTCAGATTTGAACATTAGAGGAGAGGTGGCTGAAGTCAAATCCAGCAGATTTACCCCATTGGCAGATTATTTATCTTATTTTAAGCAAAAACTCTCTTCATTTTGAGTTATTTTTTCCCAACACAAGACAATTACTTTTGCTTGTCTAGTAAATACTTCTTGTTTTAAGAATTTTTAGATGTTTGGACTAAAAACAAGACAAAAATACTGAGTAAGAAAAGCTTTTTGTGCAGTGTTGGTACAGGCACAGACTAATAAAGGCTGGCTGAAAAGCTTACCGTCTGCTTGTGGCACAGTCACTGCTTGCTCAATGTCTTGGAGGAAAACTAAATATTAATAAGTAACCTATTCAGCGAGTTCAAACAGCCACCTGAGGATATATATGTGAGTAATATTTAGTTCTGGATCAGAATGAGCTGTTCTTACAAGGCTTGTTAGTTTCAGCAAAACAGGAAGGAGTAAAACCTCAGCATGGGCTTACTCATGTCCAGAGTGAGAGTCAGTGTTATTTCAGGCAGAGGACGAGCAACACATACATAATAGGAATCATAATCATATTTTTTTTAATCAGACATAATCTCAACAGAAGTAGTAGGTCATCCGGGTACTTTTTGTCTTCTGTTTTTCACAGACTACATAGTAGAGAAACAGATTTCAAACTGATAAAAAAAAATCGGTAAATTAATCTACTCAATATGTAAGATTTTTGGAATCAAATATCCAAAAGCCACTAGAACAGTGTTATATATTGTGTTGGCTAATGCACATTATCCCAAAATTTTCTAAGAATGTGTAAATCAGTGATTAGAAGCACTCGCGGCAGAATAAAAGCTCCGCCCACTCAAGAGTCAAGACACGCCCCTGAGTAAGAGCTGGAAAATTACATACTGTGCCTTTAAACTGACTGCAGCAATTAACATTTCCTGAGAACCTCAAGTAAATTACATGTTTTTGTTTGCTTAGTTCTCTATTCAGAATTGAGGGATATTCATTTTTAAAAAATGTAATAAAATACACTGTTTACGGTGAATTTAATATTCTGAAGAAAAGCAGAAGGAGGAGAAAACAAGGAAGAAAAAAATCTAGATTAATATACATTAAAATCATGCGGTACAATGACACGGACTGAATAAAGAGAGAACGGGTAAGATCTGTCCTGTTCAGATAAGTGCCAGACTATAAGCAGGAGAGCGCTTGGCCAGAGGACGGGCCATTAGCAGTGATGAGATAGAAAGTATGCAATAAATTAGTCATTCCTCATCAGAGGGATGATTTGAGAAAGCTTTATGTTTGAAAGGTGAAATAGAGAGAGGGTGAAAGATGGACGAGAGAGCGATGAAGCACTGTGAGAGAAAGTAAAGTGGAGGGAGTCGCCGGATTAAGTCTGAGAAAACTAGGAAAGATCCATGTCTTTATGGAGCGACGCTTTGTGCACTGGAGCGCAGTCATGCTGGGACAGGAAGGGGCCGTCCACAAACTGATCCCACAAAGATGGGAGCGTGAAATTGTCCAAAATGTCTTGATGAAGCATTAAGAGTTCCTTTCACTGTAACTAAGGGGCCAACCCCTGAAAAACAACCCCAGCCCATAATCCCCCCTCCACCAAACTTTACACTTGGCACAATGCAGTCAGGCGAGTCCCGTTCCCCTGGCGACGGCCAAACCCAGACTCGTCCATGGGATTGTCAGACTGAAGCGTGATTGGTCGCTCAGAGAACACGTCTCATTGCTCTAGAGTCCAGTGGCGGCTGCTTTATAAGTACGTGGAGACCTAAACCACAACATTTAAAAAGCATTCAATCTTGAAATTGTTGGCTTTCATAGAGTTCGTCTTCCCTAACAGTGTCGACTCCTCTGGGAATCATGTGACGACTGCTGAAAAGCTACTTTATTATATACTGACAGGCTTCAATGCGGTCTTCACATAATTCATATATTAATTACATGCCGCCTCGACAGAGCCCATTAATCCCAATGCACCTGTCAATCAATGCCTCCTCTATATTCCTCTATACAGAAAATGCTGTAATGAGATTTCAGATTGAGAAAGACAAATCCAAGTCTTTTATCCGTCAGTTTATTTGTCTAGGAATTTTGTGACAGGGAGACAAAAAAATGCACCTTTAATCACATATAAAATGACACAAAAAAAAGCAGTGGATATAAATATCTTCCTTGTCCCACTTCCCGCCTGGTTAAAAATATCATCAAACAATGTCTAATGCTTCTCTGAGGCACACACTATTTCCAAAATGTTCTTTTGTTACAATATAAGTATCAGAGGAAGCGTTTCACTCATTGCTCATGCAATGCAGCGCTGAACACATTGCACAGAAACTGAACGTGCAAATGTGAAAGGTATGAGTTAATATCATGTTAATGCATATATCATTCTGTCCTTATGCATGAGAGCTGGCCTGGAATAAGAAAGACCATCAGTGGCTGGAGATAAACGGAGGAGGAAGATGTTTCACTGATCAGGGGCTCAAGAGGGTAATTAAAGTGGGGCATTTATCCCAAGCAGGAATTCTGGTCTATTTCTACATCAGTGCAGTGTGACGATGATTAATGGCGAGGACTCAAAAATATTAAACTTATCTTGAATTTCTTCAGTTTCTTCCAATCCCACAGCTTCCTGAGCACCTGCTTAGCATTTCTGATTCTTTATTGTTATAAAAATACCCGAGCTGCATGAAAAACACATATAGAACATACAGCCAAAAGTGTTGTGACGCCTGCTGTAAAATGCACATGAGCTTTAATGCCATCCCATTGTTAACCCGTGGGGTTTAATCTGGAGTCGGCCCCCCCCTCTCTAACAGCTCCAGCTCTTCTGGGAAGGCTTTCCTCAAGGTTTAGGAGTGTGTTTATGGGGATTTTTGCCCATTCTTCTAGAAGCTCATTTGTGAGGTCAGGCACTGATGTTGGACGAGAAGGCCTGGCTCTCAGTCTCCGCTCTAATTCATCCCAAAGCTGTTCTATCGGGTTGAGCTCAGGACTCTGTGCAGGCCAGTCCAGTTCCTCCACACCAAACTCCTCATCCATGTCTTTATGGAGCGACGCTTTGTGCACTGGAGCGCAGTCATGCTGGGACAGGAAGGGGCCGTCCACAAACTGATCCCACAAAGATGGGAGCATGAAATTGTCCAAAATATCTTGGTGAAGCATTAAGAGTTCCTTTCACTGGAACTAAGGAGCCAACTCCATAATCCCCCCCCCCTCCACCAAACTTTACACTTGGCACAATGCAGTCAGGCAAGTCCCGTTCTCCCGGCGACCGCCAAACCCAGACTCGTCCATGGGATTGTCATATTGGTCGCCTTCAGAGAACACGTCTCACTCCTCAATAGATTCCTACGCCGCTATTCACACCAATCGCAGCACAACAAGGCGAGATTTTTCTCTCTCAACCAGTGTCAATCCCCCAGCCCCACCACCCATAGCCCTGCGATGTTAACAAATTAGATCTTTTTGCAAAGCGTTACCAAAATGATAATTCATTTAAAAAAATGACTGAAAAATGCACACTGGTAGGCAGAGAAACTAGCCAATAACACTCTAAAAGCGCACAAAAAACATAAAAGTGAAATAATGTGTGAAGGACACAGAGTGCTGGCCCTGCAGACTGAGAGAAGTAACGAGGTCGATGAGCTGGAGTAATGCTAATATGAGATCTGCAGGATGAACTCACAGGCACTTTGAAGGGTGAGGAGTTGGGGCCATCCATGGAAATGTTCTTCTCCGAGCTGCCCAATCCCGATATGCTCCTCCGTCTGGGAGAGCGCTCCGCAGACTCTTCCGCTGCGAGAGAACAGAGGAAGGATTAGACCAGGGGTTTTCAAACGTTATGATGCCAAGGACCCCCAAATATGATGAACATTTTATGAGGGACCCCCTTCCTAAAATCCATCTATTTCATGTATGAAGAAACCTTTAAAAGATTATAAATACACCATATTGTTTCCAAACATAAATCGGCTATACTTAATAATCAAAAATGATTTATATAAGCACTGGGGTTCTTAACATACTGCGTTAAGAACCCCAGTGAAGAAGACAAAGGGGACTCAAGTAAGAACAACTCACTAGAAAGATACAAAGCAAACATACAATTATGGAAAGTACGGCAAGAAAGAAAAACATTTAGAAATAAACCAGACTGTTTGGTAGATTTTATCCATTTCTGCTTTGTTTTTGTTTTCTGTGGAATTTTCCCCTTAGAACCGTCTTGAGGACCCCTGGGGGTCCCCGGAGCCCAGTTTGAAAACCCATGGATTAGACCACAAGACACTGGGAGGACGTCTGGAAATGTTGTTAATATGCACAATAATGATGAGAGAACATGTAGGAGCCGTAGCCCACTGTGGCTCAGGTCCAGGAGGGAGTTTGACGTGAGTTACATTAATTACTGATACCCAAAGCAGAGGACTCAACATTTACACTACTACTGTGGATGCACTAATTTAGAAATGATGGCGGACACAAAATCAATAACTATTTTATAATGTTGCGATTAGGCCTGTCGCGATAGTCAATAAATCAATGAATCGCACGTGAGCGTGATCATTTTTCCGGCCGTGATAATTCCCATTTGCATGCTTGTTAGTTTTCCTCGTGTCTCTCGCTGACGGCGCCTCGTCCGTTTGGGGAGGAGTTTAAACTCGACGCTCAGACTGAGGCGTGATGAGATTAATGCTCGGCCAGACTCGCCTAACTCCAGCTGCTTCAGTCACCGAGCCGCACGCAAACGAACAACATCTGACGAGCACACCGCCAATCGAAATGCGGTCATTTCACTCCGCGTTGACGTCACTCACGCTCGTGCCGACACAGTAACAACATTTTTCACACAGTAGGGATGGACATTTTCCCAAAATATTGTATTCGAATATTTGGGTTCATAAAAATCGAGTATTCGAATATTCGTTAATTTAAATGAGGTATTTTGAGAAAATGAGAGAGACGTTTTTTTTTATCAAAAAATAAATCGGAAAGGTCCCGCCTCTTACCATAATGGGGCGATGCAAGCGCTGAATGCGCGCTCTTCTCCACTCGGGAGAGCAATGAGGCCACGCCCCCTATTTTGTGTGTTCTTGTGGGCGGAGCTTTAGTCAACAAACGGTTCTAGTGCCGTCATCACAGCAGGAAGTGCAGCGGTGTAGCCCAAACCGGCCGCTCGCTGTAGGCTTTGAAAGGGAACTTCTGTTCAATAAAATATCTCGCTTGGCATTGAACTTTGAGCTTTATAATTTTACAGGTATTATTTATGCTCTAACAGCAACATTACACACTAACTAAAGTTTGAAGATGGGATCGCGAAGAATGGGACCTTTAAAATCTCCCGGAGCTTTCCTCAGAGATCATCAAGTCAAGTTTCTGCATGATTACTAGACATGTGCCGATTTTCGATAATGCGATTTATCACGATAATGAATATGCACGATATTGTTATCGTGGGCACTTTAAAATATCGTAAATAATAATTTATTAACAATTCATAATTTTTTTATAATGCACTCAAGAATACTTTGCCCATCAACCGTATAAATGCTCAACGCCGCTGTATTCTGCGTCAAAGGAACACGCGCTCAGATGTAACGTGAGAAGCACATGAACGAGTGAAGGAGACCCGCTAATGAAGTGCCGCCATAGAGTGCCGCTCAGTGACAGCAGAGGGCGCTGATGAACTGCAGAATGGAGCGGTTACCCCGGTAACCCCGCAAACAAACAAAACGCATGTAGTGTGTTAAAACAGCCGTTCGTTTTTTTTAATCTCAATGTTGTCATTACAGCACCAAATACTTAATACTTAAAGACTTAATAGGCTATTTATTTTCAAACTTAAACATTTTTATGCTTTAATCTGGACTACAACATGCCCTAATGATAAGAACTGTACTGATTATTTGTTATTGTTCAGTATAACTTTGAGATACGACTTCATTAGTTTCCATGTTAATTCATTATTACCAAACTGACAACGAAAAATTCGTATAAAGAATTATTTATTCTAAGCAATGTTAATTTCTTAGTTAAGTTAATAACATTAAAATCAAAACCAAAATAACTTTTTTAATGGACCTGAGATAAAACTAACAATGATCAGTATATCTTAACTAACATTAACAAAAACATTATACTTTCTGTACCAAATGTAGCTGTTGCTCAATCTTAGTTAATGCATTAAATAATGAAACATTATTGTAATTTGTAAGCCTACCTGTTGTTCTTTATAGCCTATTTCTTTTGCTCTTTAATCTGTTTGAAAATTGTACTTTTACAGCTCTGAAAAAAATCAAGAGACGTAACATTAATTTCTCTTAATTTTTTCCCCAGAGCTGTATATATTTTTGGTGCATTATTGTATTTAAACATTCTGTTATTTTTGTTATTACAAAAATAGTTCTTAAAGCTGTTATGCTATGGCAACACTTTTTTTGTGCAACTTATTTCAATATCGTGATAAAACTTCAGCAATTAATCGCAACATGAAAAATTGATATCAGCACATGCCTAATGATTACATGATATAACAATTTAATACTGTATCCTAAATTGTGGATAATTAAGCTTTATATCATATGCTGAAGAACATTTCTGGAGTATTAACGATTAAAAGAAAAAAACAAACAACAAGAACCATAGAGAACCGAAAACCGTGATATGAACCGCGCCGCCCCTGATCTGCTCCTAAAACACAATCATCCGCTGCAGTTTTCATCCATTTGATTTATAGTTTTTGGTATTTATTCAATTCCATTTTTTGTTAACAGACTGAGAGTCCGCTGCTTTTATTGTATTTGGTTGTTCTGTTCATTTATTGTGGATATTTAAAACGTTTCCTTTTTTTTTTTTTAAATAGTCTTTAGAAATAAAAGTTTATAGATCTTTGAAAAGGTGCACCTGCATGATTATACCATTATCATTATTTTAGATCAAAATGGTCTCAGAACGACAATATTATCGTTTATCGCAATCATTTCTTGGCCAATTTATCGTCCAGTAAATTTGTAATCGTGACAGGCCTAGTGGTCACTAAAGCTGATGACACTTTTTGAGCAATGTTGCTGTGGGCACTTTCCCATTGAGAATGGGTAACAGATGTTATCTGGATATCCAAAAAGAAACGTGTTGCTCATTCTCAATGGATAAATACCCACAGCAACATCGCTTGGCAACATTGCTCAAAACGTTTTAATGTGTATCATAGGCATAAGATCTATATTATGAATACTTTTATCATGCAATGGGGCATTCTGATTAGCTGATGTGTTCAAATATGCCACATAACTGTTTTCTATAATAGCAGTTTTGGGTTTGGTGTCTGCGTTACTTGCATTCACCACATTCCACATTCTTTATAAACAGTTTTTAACATTGATAATAATAAGAAATGTTTCTCGAGCAGACTGGAGTAATGGAATACATGTGACCCTGGAGCCCAAACCCAGTCATAAGGGTCAATGTTGAGATGTGTAGATGATCTGAAAGCTGAATTAATAATCTCTCCATTGATGTATGGTTTGTTAGGATAGGACAATATTTGAAAATCTGGAATCTGAGGGTGCAAAAACATCTAAATATTGAGAAAATCTCCTTTAAAGTTGTCCAAATGAAGTCCTTAGCAATGCATATTACTACTAATAATACATTTATGATATGAACATGTGCTAAATATCTTCATGGAGCATGATCTTAATATCCTGATGATTTTTGGCATTAAAAAAAAAAAGGATAATTGTGACCCTTATAGTGTAGTGTTGGCCACAGATATAGCCGTGAGACGCACAACAAATTACAATTTAAAATATAATAAAACAGGAAACAGTTACTTTATATGTTAATAATATTTCACAATATTACAGTTTTTACTGTATTTTTGATCAGATAAATGCATCCTTATTAAGCATAAGAGACGACAACAAAAACAAATCTCACAGACCACAAATGTACATATAAATTAGGAATGCCTAATTATTACTTTGCAGAGATGCCCACTTCTAAACCCTGACTGATGTCTGAGGTGTAATACAGTCCTCTGTAAATCTCTCTCTCCTCTACCGACGCCCAGCGGGTCGCTAACAGAGCTTGGCTGAAGTGCCAGGCACACAGGTTTAAAAGAGCGCTTTAACCCAAAGCTTCACTAAGTCTTCTTAATAAAGCACTTATCCATCCACTCATTAATGCTCACTTCACCGTCAGCCTCAGGACAGATGCCCTGCGCTCTCACAGCACTGTGCAAAAGTCTTAGGCACGTTAGTATTTTCACCCCCAAACATGTTTTTGAGCCAGTTATATTTTGCCATAGTGTGTCAGCAGGTAATATCAGTTTACATTTCCTCAACTCAGCTTTATTTATATAGCACCATTAAAAACCGCAATTGTTAAAGGTGAACTATGTAGTATTTTTGCAGTAAAATATCCAAAAACCACTAGGCCGGTGTTATATATTTTGTTCAGTTGAGTACCTACAATATCCCAGAAGTTTCCAACTATTTGTAAATTGTGAGAAAATTGCTATTTTAACTGAGGACAGGGACGTTTTAACATTGCATTTGAGGGAGTCGCCTGTCAATTGCGTCATATCCGCGCTACCCTCGGTTTCGGCTTTTATTTGACAGGAGCGCTTTACTCTTAGCAGTGTGAACAAGTTAACGCACAGAGTAGTCATAACATCGTTTTGAACACACTTAAATGTATCTAATATGATAAACAGAGCGGCATTACCTCAAAATCATAACCGGAAGAGCGGATCAGTGCAGGCGACCGGCGAATGTGTCCCGTCCCGTCATAATAAAAGTCCCGGTATTTGCGAGGCGGGTATTTGTTTAACAATCGCTCCAGCAGCTGTGCTCAGCTCCTCAACACTCGGTCCTGCTCTGCTTTACACTACAGTAACGTTAATAACCGCATCCATGAACGTGATTTCTGCCCGAGTCCTATTTTCCACCGGCTGTGATGAGAAGACCACATCTCCCAAGATGCTGCTCTCACACAATGCATCATCAAACCACGATTTGTTTTGAATAGGCGCCCTCTAGTGGACGGAAAGCTCCATAGTGCACCTTTAAAGGGTTAGTTCACCCAAAAATGAAATATATGTCATTAATGACTCAATTCGTTGACTCATAACCGTTTGAATCTTTATTTGAGGATTGAACACAAACGCGGAAGAGAAGCCAATGCTGAATAAAGTCGTAGTTTTTGTTATTTTTGGACCCAAATGTATTTTGGATGCTTCAAGAGACTCTAATTAACCCACTGATGTCTCATATGGACTACTGTGATGATGTTTTTATTCCCTTTCTGGACATGGACAGTATAGTGTGCATACACTTGCATACGCTCTCGGACTAAATATAAAATATCTTAAACTGTGTGTGAAGATGAACGGAGGTCTGACGGGTGTGGAGCGACATTAGGGAGAGGAGTTAATGACAGACATTTCAGTTTTGGGCGAACTAACCCTTTAACCAAAATATGCACCAACATAAATTAGGACACAAAACAGACCGGACAGCACAAATCAGCTACAAATAAAAGCCAGAGAAAGAAAACGTTTTTTTTTCAAACTCATACAATTTAGGGGCATTTTTTGCTCATATCTGATTTTTTGTTGGCTGTTCACATTAGCTTTTAAAATGTGGCCTATATCTGATTCCAGTGTGAACTGTCTGAGGCTTCAAACTAACCCGCGTGTGTAAAAGAACAATATCAGTGACATCAGACGCAGCGTGCTGTTGCACTAAAGTTCAGGAGCTTATGGAAGTAAGCATTTTCGCTTTTATTTAAACATGTTTGTGTAATGGAAGCCATAACAGTAATGAGTAGGAGCTGAAGAGAAGAACGAAAAGAAAGAGAGCAAAATTGGTTATTTTGGCCTTTTGTCTCCTTCCTTTGGCACTGAAGCCACGTTCTTCTGTGTCCCCGTTCTTCCCTTTTGTGTGCTATTTTTTCAAAAACAGAGCAGTTACGGTAGGATCCTCCTAGTTTAGCTTGAACTGAAGTATCTCCCCATTTACTAATCAGGTCTAACACCTCATTCGCCCTCCACTGACAAGCTTTTAATGTTATTGTCTGTGTCTGTTGTGTCTAGGGCTAACTCGCCGGCGCATAATTGTCACAAATGTCGACATAGATTGACGTAAAAGTCACGTCAAATCCGCCTTAGTTGTTCAATCTGTGGCCGCATTGGAAAAAAATCTGATCTGGGCTAGATTTGAGTGTTCACACTATCTCTGAAGAAGTCTGACCTGATCACTTGACCCCCCAAAAAATCTGATCTGGGCCACTTTTGCCTGCAGTGTGAACGGGGCCATAGAAACAGGTAAGCTGTTCCCAAGTTTCAGATGGTGCAGCAATGGCAAAGGCACAGTCCGCGTTCAGTTTCAGCCTGGATCGGGAAACTTTTAACAGTCTCTGGTTGGTTGACCTAAGAGACCTTCCAAAATTGTTATGGATAGTAAATCTTAGATATATATACCAAAGCTGATCCACGCAGTGATTTAAAAAACAGCATTAACACTTCAAAATCAATTCTATAACGAATGACATTTCCACAGATTTATTTTGCCATTAATTGTAATAATCCACTGCAGTGATATTTTTGAGTCTGACAGCAGCTGATCCACACGGAGATCTAATCTCTCCATCATTGAGTCCGTTTGGGATTACATGAAGAAACTGAGACGAAATCCTCAAGAACTGCCACGATATCTCCTTCTGAAGCCAGTCAAACCATCACTGACAGTACACGCTAAAAATCTGACCAATCAGAGCTAACCAGTCCAAAAGACTGGACCAAACCAATGTGGAGGCTGACCTTAAAGGGACAGCTCATCCTTTGCTCACACTCGAGTCGTTCCAAACACCTCTTGGTGTTATTATTGTTCATACAATAAAAGTCAATGATAACCATAACTAGTTTTTCCTTCAGAACAGCATCTTTTGTGTTGTACAGAACAATAGTCGTACAGAATTGAGGAATCATATTCAATATTTAGGTGAACTATCCCTTTAAGACATTAGTCCTTCAACATTTATGTGGCGTGTAATATCAATACATGCAGTTCTGTGCAAAAGCCTAAGACATGTTAGTATTTTAGACAGTAAAATTATGATCAGAGTTATTCAACTAAATATACAAAAAAAATTATGTATGTCTTCTTTAATTCTATAAACTATAATCCTGATCTGCCAACATTGTCTCTCTCTGATAAATTAAAATAAGCTGATAACATCACTGTTTACTCCAGAACGACTGTACAGCCCAATCTAATTCTGCTGCAGTATTGTCCTGTTTAACACTGAAGCTGCTCTGACACAATCGCCGCTGGAGAAGAGCGATAGAAATAAAGATGACTGATTGATTGATATTTTCACCCCCACAATTTTTTTTAAGCAAGTTATTTCTATATTTTGCAATAGTGTGTCAGCAGGTAATATGATGAAGAAACTGATCTAAAATCCTCAGGAACTGCGAGAACATCTCCAGACTCTTGAAGAAATCCTCCGGCAAAGCTCCTGAAGATCTATGAGCAAGTGGACAAAAGCAGTTTAAAACACCAAACACTGATTTGATTTAGTTATTAGGAGTTCATTGATCAACTAAATCTATTTATGACATTATTTTTGAAAGGATTCTCACTTTACAGTTATTTTACACAAGTGTCTAAAACTGTTATCAGTCCCGGAGCTCTGCAGGAGTTTCTTCAAGAGTCTGGAGATATTGTCTCAGTTCTTGAGGATTTCGTCTCAGTTTCTTCATGTAATCCCAAACGGACTCAATGGTGGAGAGATTAGATCTCCGTGTGGATCAGCTGCTGTCAGACTCATTTGATTATTACAATTAATGGCAAAATAAATCTGTGAACATGCAAACTGATATTACCTGTTGACACACTATTGCAAAATATTTTTTCTTTTGCTCTTTTGACTCAACCCTCTCGTGGGGGCGGGCTTAACAGTGATCTACTCTGATTGGATAGAGCGCTTTTGATGGACAGGTGGAATGATCTTGCGGTGCTTTGTATTAGTTCGTAAAGAAAGTTACGTTCTTCACCCGCTTGTTCTTCAAGGCAGCAATACGTTTACCTCATATCAGACGCATCTCATCTAGTGTTCCCATCCGCTATTACTGCCGTCTGATGAGGTCAAATTAGCGCGATCATAGATATATATTAAATAGGTTCCTCATTAGAGCCTGCACAGAAACGTCACTTTTACATAATATATATCTATGATCGCTCCAGTTTGACCTCATCAGACGGCAGTAATAGCGGATGGGAACACTAGATGAGATTCGTCTGATATGAGGTAAAAATAACACAAATACTGTTGTGTTTCTCTCAGAGACCGATGGGTTCGTGTCTTAAGACATCAGTGTGTCGTCAGGAGCAGCAGGCTTTATTCTTCATTTGTGTTCTCCTGAAGAAACACACACACCTACATGTGGATGCCCTGGGGTCAGCAGATCAACATCATAGGCTCATTTTAGGCTGGACTAACCCTGTAATAACATTTTTGGGGGGTGAAAATACTAGCGTGCCTAAGGCTTTTGCACAGCACTGAATATTAGTAATTTTCCTTTCATAGCCAAGTTTATTTTTAATTTCCTCAGGCCGAGTTCTTCTGCATTTGCAGGGAGCCGCAGCCAATGTGTGTCAAGGATGGAGCAGGACGTAACCTACATCCGCACAGACCCAGATCACCACAATAATGAGTTAATTCACCCTGAGGAAAAAAACCCTGCCTCTCGGCGTCTGCACTGGATCAGGAAACTCAAACGAACCCAGAGGTCTTTTAGCCATGATGCTGGTTCTGGTTTCAGGCCTC
Organism: Pseudorasbora parva; assembly: GCF_024679245.1. Lineage (NCBI taxonomy): Eukaryota > Metazoa > Chordata > Actinopteri > Cypriniformes > Gobionidae > Pseudorasbora > Pseudorasbora parva. Next base: position 1,089,527 of record NC_090180.1, read on the forward strand.
GGCGGATCCATACAATGTGCTGGAGCGCTGCCCAGCTCAAACCCTCACAATGAAGAGCTTAAAGCGGAAGCTCACCCCAAAATTACAACCCGAACGGACTCCGTGGGACACGCGGAGTAAAAAAAAAAAGCATCCCTTTTGGTCAAAAACACTTGGAGCCCAAACCCAGTCATAAAGTTCTCCAAATGAAGTCCTTAGCAATGCATATTACTACTAATAACACATTTATGATATGAACATGTGCTAAATATCTTCATGGAGCATGATCTTAATATCTTGATGATTTTTGGCATAACAGAAAAATTTATAATTTTGACCCTTATAGTGTATTGAGGACAAAACACTTTTATGGTTTAAATTAGGCAAATTATTTGCTGATATGGGTTTTATTTTAAAACCAGACTGATCGTGATGAGCCGACGCCAGGATAAATAATCATTATTAATGTACAAGTGATCATCATAATTTAGTTACACCTTTATGATGATGCACAGGTGAGTAGATGAGCCAAGAATATGAACGTCTGGGTTTTCTTTGTATGCTTTCCGATGGGACAAACCTCGTGTTGCATTAATATTCAGTGTTTATTTGCGTGCATAATCAATAAGGTGTATACTGAATTTGTTCTTACTACAAACCCGGTGAGAATGATTGGCAGGCACTGCAGGAAAGCCTCCAGGTGGGCGTTCCTATAATGGACTGACGTCACGAGAAATCTACCAATTTCCACAAATGCACCCGTGCGATTTATAACTGGTTTCGTATAAAAATATTCAGAGCAATCATGCTTGTTTGCATTGACATGAAAATGTATTGATTTAATATCTAAAATGATGCTCTAAACAAACCTCTCATCAAACGAATGAATGTTTTTATATAGAGATGTGAGAGTAGTCTGTGTCGTCAGTCTCTGTTAAATAGAGAATGCTTTTATTATAGTTTTTTAGCACTGATAATATGTATTATCTTGGGACGGTATTCAATACTAAATTGAATTAAATGTGCAATAATGTTATTTTAAATAAAAATCTTAGTGTGGGGGTTTACTTGACATACAGTAGGTTTGTGGTGCTCTTCGTTAATTGTTTCTCTATTGAACTGAACTCTCTACATTGTATGTAGCCTATGTACTGTTTGTTAGCTGGTCTTCTATGTTGATTTTATGTATTGTATTTTTGCTGACTCAAAGATTCCTATACCTGTACTGCTGTACTATTACAAAAGGCAAATAAACTCTCCAACTAAAGGACGCATTTGGCCGATCTCCAGAGATATATTGATTAAGGGTCAACTTCTCGTGTGTTTTGACTGCCTGTTGTCCTCGGCTCAAACTCACACACACTGCAGTGCTGAGCTTCACCAACCCATCCCTAAAGCACAGAGGAACTCAAACACTACACTTTACATCAGTAAATCCCAGAGATAAAACAGACATTTTAAATGCACTTTACATCACTTGGGATAAAAGCTAGATGCATAAACGCAAATCAAAGACCAACTCGCTTCGCCTCGGAACAGATGACTTATCAAACAGGAAATTACAGCATATCCAACTCATTATGGATTTAATGACCCTCCAAGTCTGAGAGCCGGACGATAACAATGCATTAAAGTTAATCTAATAACAGACAGAAGAGCGAGAAAGAGAGAGCGAGAGAGAGAGAGATACCTCTATCACAGCTGTTGCCCATCACCTGCTGTATAAACGGAGCAGGTCAGCTTCGGATAGGCCGGAGACTGACCATCGCCCTCGTCCAATCAGCTTCAGCGCTTTCCCTTTAATTGTCCATCACTTCGAGAGCGACTCCGCATTGTTAAACTGCAGCCTCTTCATCGTTCCGCGCTCCTCTCTTCCGTCTCATCCTCTTCCCTCTCTCCGAATCTCTGGGCAACCGTCCTACTTCTCCCTTTATCAGCCTCTTCCCTTTCTCTTTTTGGCAGAGCAGCGGAAGAGATTTTACCGCATTTACTCAATCAATCGCTGTAACCTCACTCCTCTGTTCCTCTCTCTCTGTCACACACTCCTCTGTTCCTCTCTCTCTCACACACACACTCCTCTGTTCTTCTCAGCAGAACTGCAGCACTTCCCATCCCCTCTCTCTCTCTCTCTCTCTCTCTCTCTGCCCGGAGACGTGTGTGTCCGCTCTGGACACTGCTCTGGAGGTGTGTGTCATTGCATGAGGTGTGTGTTTTAGAGCTCTTTAAAGAATGGAGAAGTAAACGAACAGAGGCCGATCCCACAGAAGCAGGTCAGCCATTAGCTGAGGGAAGGCAGAAGTGGCGGATCTGAAAGGGTTCTGTGCTATATTTAACATGTCCTTCAAAATCCTTTTTTAAATCAAATAAAGCAATATCAGGAGACTGGGGTCAGACTCAAAGGCTGCTCACATTAAAAACACAAACTATAATAGCCACTGAAAATGTTCAGAATAATGCATCATATTGCAATAAATGTCAAGGTGAATACACTGCATGTTTACTTCATCATCACAAACCTGCGATAATAGTTTCTCAGAAAACGAGACTTGATTTCTTCATTGTGCGGTCATTAATGTCTCCTGATTTGAGGATGTTTAGAGTTTGTGCTGGAGAACAGAAATCCTGAGGAAGAACATCAGTTATGCAGCGCATGTGATTTATTTTGCTGTATAAATGAGGGTGATTTGACTTAATTTTGCAATTAAGGCCTTATGAAATCTGTTTTATATATGTATTAATGTCTCTGGCCTCTGCTTTAACGGTCAGAGTAAATGTTCTGACTCTCGCTGATCTTCTGAACTCAAATGAAGATGTTTGTAATGAAATGAACAGATTTCTGTCCTCCATTGACAGGCTAAGCAACTTCCACCGCCGCTTCAGAAAGCTCATAAAGAGATCCTAAAGCTGCTCCATACGGCTCGAGCGGATTATGCCAAGAGACTCGATGGCTTTATATGAGGAAGGAACGTCTGACGGGTTTGAGCGACATTAGGGAGGAAATGACCCCAGGATTCTCATTAATGGGTGAACTGGCCCTTTAAGAGTCGGACCGAATGTTGATTTATTCAGACGAAACCTGACCAATCCTGTGTCGTTCTGCATTATACAGTAACTTGATGAACAGAAAGCTCAAATGAACTTTTAAACAATGTGCATCTTTGTTGAATAAAAGTATTAATTTCAACAAAAAAAATACTGAAACCCACTTTTGAACAATAAAATAAAAAAATGAGAATGACTTGCAGAAACGACAAAATGTTTAAATAGGGCTTAAAAATGCTAGAGCGTTCAGCGCTTAGCAATGCAAATAAAATCCAGGATAGGTCTCAAGCCAACGCTGTGTGAATCTCTGCATCAGCCTAAAAAAGCACAGGCCATGTGGACGAACCAACCACTCTCAGTGACGACACACTCATTAGCTCCCTTAAAGGGTTAATTCAGCCAAAACTGAACTCTCTGTCATTAACTCCTCTCCCTAATGTCGCTCCACACCCGTAAGACCTCCGTTCATCTTCACACACAGTTTAAGATATTTTATATTTAGTCCGAGAGCGAATGCAAGTGTATGCACACTATACTGTCCATGTCCAGAAAGGGAATAAAAACATCATCACAGTAGTCCATATGAGACATCAGTGGGTTAATTAGTCTCTTGAAGCATCCAAAATACATTTGGGTCCAAAAATAACACGACATGATCCGTGACATTGGTGTACATACATAGTGTGCATACACTTGCATACGCTCTCGGACTAAATATAAAATATCTTAAACTGTGTGTGAAGATGAACGGAGGTCTTACGGGTGTGGAGCGACATTAGGGAGAGGGATGAACTAACCCTTTAATCACAGCGGTTGCATCACACCTAGAATTCCTCCCAGTGGCTCAGCAGCTCATCCATCTCCTCTCCATGTGCAGCCCAAGGTCAGACTGTCCCTGACCGGCTCTATCCCGACAGGTCTCCAGCATATCTAGGCTGAGATCCACTTACGGCATTGATTTGGCCCAGCCCTTCCTCGGATCAATACTGGAGATAACACAGGGTTAAAATAGGCACAGCCGTGCCTGAGACACGGACCCCGACTGGATGAGAAGTGATGTGGTGCTGGGGTTGTGGATGGGAGCAGTCCCTAGTTAGTGCAACACCACCAGATTGCCTTTTATTGTCCTCAGAGGCAATCAATCGGTGGTAAAATGGCTTTTGGAGGGTGTAAATGAATCAATACGGATTTAGCTGATAAAAAAACGAATGCCACAATGCTTTTTCTCTTCAAACTCCCTGCAACATTAAGCATAACTGCACTAACATTACCCATCATTCTCTGCATGAGCATCATTAATGCATTGATATCTGGAGGAACTGCAGGAGAGACAGGTCACTGGTCTTAGGCTTCATCATCCATCATACGGAGAATATAACACACACCAGAAAAGTGTCTAAGTCACATCATCTAGCTACTGGGGTTCCCCAGGGCTCAGTGCTTGGACCACTTCTCTTCTCCATCTACATGTCATCATTTCTGACTGGATGAAAGAGCATCACCTTTAACTCAATCTGGCAAAGACAGAATTACTTGTTTTCTCAACCAACCCAGCACTTCATCAAAATTTCTCCATTCAGCTTGGTTCATCGACCATAACTCCATCAAGGACAGCCAGGAACCTTGGAGTTGTGATTGATGACCAGTTAAACTTCACTGACCACATTACTGCAACAGCCCGGTCCTGCAGATTTGCTTTATACAACATTAGAAAGATTAGACCCTTCCTATCAGAACAGGCTGCACAACTCCTGGTTCAAGCTCTTGTTCTCTCCAGACTGGACTATTGTAATGCTCTTCTGGCTGGGCTTCCAGCATGCACTATCACACACACACACACTAAAGTTTGGGAACGGTAAGTTAAAGCTTTTTAAAGTTTTAAAAATAAACAGTTTTGCTTACGGCATGTAAAGGATCATAACATAAATGTTATAATAATACGGCTGACTCACTGGGCTGTTGTTGAGCCATTATCCCAACAGGACCTTACAGCAGGAGAAACCCTTCATCAGTACTGCGTGCCTGAATATGAATGCCTCTTCACAGTAAAGATGATGATGATGATGATACCTGATATGAAATGTGCAGGCCAGGCATTAATTATTCATATTTAGTGGAACAGCACACACGCAACTGCAGCATTTCCCTGCATCAGAGAGACGGTAAGCGGTGGCAAAATCCTGTAGGAAAGCCACTGCAGAACACAGGCAACATTTACTGAGAATTAGGGATGCTCCGATCCGGCTCTCAGTTTCAGAATCGGCTCCGATCCGCCATCATTTCCCAGATCGGGTATCGGTCAGACAGGGCCGATCCAAATCCGGTGCTGTGCGTATAATATTCAGTGTTATTGTTAAGCCCCAGTGCTGTATTATAATAGTTTTGCGCTGTGAAAGATTATTAATCGCCTTTCTTGTTCTGCCCTATCTATAATATGTTGCTCTCTCATTAAAAATATGTGCTATACATTTAAAATAGATGTGCGGTAACACTTTAGTATGAGGAACACATTCACTATTAACTACGACTTCTGCCTCAATAATCTCCTAATTTACTGCTTATTAATAGTTAGTAAGGTAGTTTTTGTAGCATTTAAGTTTAGGTATTGGGTCGGATTAAGGGATGTAGAATAAGCTCATGCAGAATAAGGCATTAATATGAGCTTTAGAAGTGCTAATACACAGACAATATCATAGGAATATGCATGATAATAAGACACTAGTTAATAACTGAACCTTAAAATAAAGTGTTACCAAATGTATTATTGTAGTATAGGCCCTATTTCTATAAATCTAGTTATTTGTTTTTAATGAATGTATTCTACCACAAACGATAACATTTTCCTAGATTTAGAGCTACACTTATTCAATTTTATGTGTTTCTTTATTTATTTTTTCCCTACTAAATGTTTAAATTTTATACAATTACTGGGCCTTTTTCTAGAGTAACTTTTGCTGCTGAATTATTTACTAATCTAATTTATTGTATATATATATTCTTAGATTTCATGTGACGTCACACAGTGGCGCGGCCGCCATTTGTAGGACTGAACTGCAGCATGCGTCTATCTGCTGTGCTGTGGGCTGTGACAACAGCAAATAAAATAAACATCGATTAACGTTTTACAATATCCAAAAAAACCTGAGCGTCGTCAGAAATACTTTGCTCTTTTTCTGCTAACTTTTAACAATCATTTATAATAATAAAGTACCAAAATGAGACCGCAAAGACATCGTCGGCAGTATTCACGACAAATAATATTTCGTTATGTAGGCTACTGACAGGTGCAATATTTAAAAATGTAAAACAATATAAAATACAAGTGAACAGATCAGCCAAGTGAGATCAGAATTAAGTTTCACTTTTGTTCTGCGATTAACTAATGACGGACTGAAGGAGCTCGTGCAATCATTAAGACCAAATGCACAATGTTCAATCCAACAGACATGCATCTGATTTCACAGCTTACATTCGGTAGTCGGTATACATAGCCGACTGTGTTTACGATTATATATTTGGCATGCCTTTATGATTATTTTACTCGTTCAAGTGCAAGCCATGCTTCCTATGTTTAATTGCGCTATTGATGAAGCGCCATATGCCGCGCACTAAACAGTAAATCTAATCACCATACAGGCAAAACGTTTTTTCTTCAAGAATGAAAGTGGCATCGATGTGTTTCTGTAAAACTGCAACAACAAAAAAGTGCAAAATAGGCTACTTAACCTTCCATAAACACAGACTTTACACAGAAAGAAAAATGGCTACTTACTCCAACCTAGGGTGAAGTCATTAACAACGTTTTAACACAAATTTTGTTGATTAATCATATGTTTGGCAACGCTATTCTCAAAGGTTAATATTCAACGGTTATAGTAGGGTACATGAAAAATGTGCCGTGCGACTGCACATCAATACAGTACATGCTGCTTTCAATAGGATGTGAGTGAAATGGAAATAACGATCTTTATTTTGGGGTGGCACCCAGGGTGGCCTGTCAAATATCAAGGTGTCCGGTGCCACCCGCACCCCTCTGGCTCCACCACTGGGTGTCAGCAGCTCGTTTGGCAGTAAATAAGGATCTAATCCTAAAGACAAGTATCTCTTTAAGTATCTAGTATACCGTTGCTATTGACGTTTCATCAGAGGTGAGATGTGCTATTTTGGCGTGTGAAATCTTTCCGATCATAGATATAGCCTATGTAATAATGTAATCATGTAATTATTATGTACATCTCGTTCAGATGGGTCTGTCTGCGGTCTGCGAGACAGGGGCGTATCCGGCTATGCTACGCAAAGGTCCTACAGATGGCGGCTGCGGCAAAAAAGTCACGTGACTGAAACCCATGAATATATATATATATATATATATATATATATATATATATATATTATTTGTTGTTTTTCTTTATAATGAAGTTGTCTCTATTTGTGTTTAACTCACAAAAGACTAGATTTAAGATTATCAGTTCAACACACTGAGGTTTAGAAATTCGACATATAATTATTAAACAAAACTGCATTGGTATTGGTTTAGTATTGGTATCGACCGATACTAAGAATTTTTAATATCTGATCGATTCTGAAAAATTATTTCCAACTTTTCTTATTTGTATATTCTAAAAATATTTAAAACAGTCTCATAACATTATTTAATGCAGTGGTAATTTTTCAGTGTAAATTATTTGATTTGATTGTTAACAGCTCTATAGTGTCTTATATTCATCAAATTTAATAATATAAAATTAAAGCTGAAGCACAGACTATATTTAATAAAATGAGGAGAAAAAAAACCTTCATAAATGGTAAAAATATCATATATGCAGATTTAAAATATGCCAAAGCTGATTGAACCCTGGTGAGAATATTGCTTCAGAATAAATAATATTTACAACACACACACAAAAATTCCGGACAAATAAATTTTTTACTCTGATAAGTGAATGACAGATTTACTTAAGCGTGTGAACAGCCGTAACGTCGAGTCTTGCTTTTTATTGCTGGGTTTGCTATACTACCTTCTGTTTGTGGTGCTAAACCATATTATCAGCAGATTGATGGCGCTACAGAACACTTCTTTTGCCATTTCAGTTCAGGTTGATGCACCTTGTGTATCTAACGAAACAAGTCGCACAATAGCATCTATTCTCTTCCTTTATTTATTTACTTCTCCATCAGTTTCAATCCGATTCCTGATGACAGGCGTGGCACACTCACAGGTACACTGCTGTTTTAGTTTATGACGCCTGAGAATCTAAAGGTCAAACAGGTTTGGTTAAACATGGCGGAACCCCACAGACAGGTATTTCAAGTTTAATATCAGGTATTAAAAGAGTGGTGAGGGTTAAAGAAAACGTCATACTTCCTTTTCACTTACAGCTGAAACACTTAAATACACAATGACGGTCATGTGATGCTATTCAAGCTATCCAGAGTCACAAAGCAAAGCTTCAGGCCAATGAACAACAACAACTGAATGACTCCAAGAAGGAGTTTACATACCAATAATATTTTCCTATTTTAATATGCTTTAGGGAATCCTGAGGGAGTTTTAATGATCTCTGGAGCCCAAAACCAGTCGTGCGTCTCACGGCTATATCTGTGGCCATAGCCAACACTATACACTATAAGGGTCAAAATGATAAATTTTTCTGTTATGCCAAAAATCATCAGAATATTAAGATCATGCTCCATGAAGATATTTAGCACATGTTCATATCATAAATGTATTATTAGTAGTAATATGCATTGCTAAGGACTTCATTTGGACAACTTTAAAGGAGATTTTCTCAATATTTAGATGTTTTTGCACCCTCAGATTCCAGATTTTCAAATATTGTCCTATCCTAACAAACCATACATCAATGGAGAGATTATTAATTCAGCTTTCAGATCATCTACACATCTCAACATTGACCCTTATGACTGGGTTTGGGCTCCAGGGTCACATTTATAATCAAAAACTCATGGTTACGGCTTATGGCACTCGTGCGTTTTTATTTTGGCATGAAAAACTATTGGACTATTCACTATTTGGAAAATTGGTGGCATTTCTCAGAAAGCAATCACGGCTTACTCCAAATCTGATCCATTCCACACATATATATTTAAAATAAATGTTTATAGATGGATTAATATTGTTAAAATTCGGGTTGTTGTGCTATGATAAATCAAGGAAGCATCTCACTGGCTTTTAATAATGTTACATTAAAAGGGCAAATAAATGAATAACAGCAGTGGACACCATGAGGGGTGACCGGTAACGAAGGATCGAGGAAGAAGCGATGCAAAAGAGCGAATTGGGCTTTAATTAAACCGGAAATGTCCACTTTTAAATGCAGACTGCTGAGAATTTAGTCTTTTTATTCCTCTTAACAACTCTGGTTCATTGGTACTTCATATTTCATTAATTTCTTTTCATAAAAACTAAGTATTACACGTTTTAAATACAACATAAGGCAGTAACAACGCCGATAAATAACTATATATGATTCAGTACACCTTCTCTGAATGATTCAGCTAGTGAATCATAATGTGAACCGACTCAATAGAGACATTTGCACGGGAGTCGATTACATTGGTTGGCTTGTGTCTTAGTGATTCACTATAAAAGAACCGACTCATAAGAATCATTCGTCTCCGAATCGGACTACAGCAGTCACGCTGTATGTTTCAAACACTGGATTCAAAGTTGGCTATTTTAATACGATGTCCGGAATGGCCGTTCACGAAACCTCCACACCGTAAAAATCAAAAAGAACCGCCTAACACAGGTTGCGAATCGTAACCAGAACCGTAAATAGAGTCGGTTACAACCGTTAAGAACTTCAGACAACTGTTGAATACTCCGTAGGCTGGCATTAATACGGAAAATAACAACAAGGGTATACATCTTACTTAAAATGTGGTGCTCGAACTGCATTGAGGGATAAATACCCTTAGTAGAAGACCGAGAGATCAAATATACGGCTCAATATTCAAATTCTAACTCCCGCGCGGGGTATAAAGTGCCTCAGAAAACATACCTATAAACTCCATCGTTGTTATCGATCCGCGATCAGTTTTAGTCACATTTCTCCAGGAAAACAAACCGAAAGGATCCAGAAAGCAGATGAGATGAGCCGGTCTCTCACACACCCCTTTACTCAGAGGAATGCAGTCAAACACACTCCGCTTTTCTCAACAATGGCTGTCCTTTCATCTGTCCATCTTCACACAATTACCAGGAATAGCCTTAACGAAATACAATACGTATTTAAAATACAAAATAACTTTATTTTTTATTTCAACTGGGTTACATCTGAAAAGTATTTTAGACTACCAAAGTGATTACTTTAATTTATAATGCCATATTTCATTTAAACATTAAAGGTGCAGTGTGTAAATTGCACTGTTGAAGCTACGGTGGCCAACACAGGACAAAGATGTGTTCTGAGACAGCAAAAAGTAGCTAGCGTTATTCTAGAACTGTAGAATAATGGCCTACAGGGGAATACTCCACTGTAGAATAATGGTGGCACAAAATGGCGGCTTCGCTGTAAGGGACCCGTGGTGCGTGTAGATAGAAACGGTGAGAAATCCTGTCCCCCTTTCAAATAGTGTCCGCTTAGGACCTAATGTAGTAGCGGTTTTAAATGCCTGATCAAAAACTATATATATATATATATATATATATATATATATATATATATAGTAAGTATTTGAGCACCCTGCTATTTTGCAAGTTCTCCCCCTTAGAAATCATGGAGGGGTCTGAAATTGTCGTCGTAGGTGCATGGCCACTGTGAGAGACATAATCTAAAAAAAAAAATCCAGAAATAACAATGTATGATTTTTTAACTATTTATTTGTATGATACAGCTGCAAGTAAGTGTTTGAACACCTGTCTATCAGCTAGAGTTCTGACTCTCAGACCTGTTAGTCTGCCTTTAAAATGTCCACCTCCACTCTATTTATTATCCTACATTAGATGCACCTGTTTAAAATAACAAGTGCAAAATAATAGTGACTATAAGTAAAACATTTGCATGTGTGGATGGAGTCATGTTCTATAGATTTAACATAACCTTTGAACTCATTTAAGGAAATCAGACTCTGTAGTTTCTACATTCTTCATTCCAATTTGAAGGACCTACAGAAAACACTTAAACTACAGAGTCTAATGATGAGTCCCATCCCAGGAACACCATCCCTACTGTGAAGCACGGGGGTGGCAGCATCATGCTGTGGGGGTGTCTCCGGTCTCCAGACCTAAACCCAATAGAGGATCTTTGGAGGAGCTCAAACTCCGTGTTTCTCAGCGACAGGCCAGAAACCTGACGGCTCTAGAGAAGATCTGTGTGGAGGAGTGCAAACCTGCAAAAAGACTACAGCAAACGCTTGACCTCTGGAGCGGCAAACAGAGGCTACTGGACCAAATATTAACATTGATTTTATCAGGTGTCATAATACTTCTTATCATCACTCATTGTCCCTGATGCCTTATTAGTGTTCCAGAGTACTCTAAAGTATTTAGATTAATGACTTTTTAAAGCATGTATTTTGTAACCTGTAGTACCACACACACACACACACAATTTACTTTCATCGTTTGGGGGGGGGGTTGATGAAAGGATGGCAGTCTCCAAGATCTCATTTTGTGAAGAAATAGTGCCATAATTAATATAGATGATAAATATAAAAGTATGGCTGCACGGCTGTATTTCGCTCAGTGTGTAAGGCTGAAGTTCACCGGCTACATGCGTGAGAAAGCACAGGGAACTCTCAGCGGTAGGAATGGATGGGGAAGTGAAGCTCCACTCATTGTTTTGAATGCCATTTCATACTGTAGTTGTATTTTAAATAAGTCAATTCATCAACAGAGCCTAATGTCAAAGCAGAAAATACTGGAACTAGATTTACATTTTCAAAAGACTTGAAATTCATCAAAAGCTTGGTTTATGGTTTTAAATAAGTTCAGGATTTAGGCGGTGGTTCAGTGCAGATGAAATTTGGTAGCAGTATGAAATATTACACATGCACTCTAAAAATGCTGGGTTAAAAATAGACCACGTTGGTTTTAAAATGGACAAACCCAGAGATTGGGTTGTTTTAGCCCTGCGCTTGTTAAACGTTTGACCAACCTGTTGAGCAGTTTTATTTTGGGCTAAAACAACCCAACCGCAGGGCTAAAACAACCCATTTATTAGGTCAAAACAACCCAACTACTGGGCTAAACCAACCCATTCACTGGGCTAAAACAACCGAACCCCAGGGCTAAAACAACCCAACCGCAGGGCTAAAACAACCCAACCACTGGGTTAAAACAGCCCATTCACTGGGCTAAAACAACCCAACCGTTGGGCTAAAACAGCCCATTTACTGGGCTAAAACAACCCAACCGCTGGGCTAAAACAGCCCATTCACTGGACTAAAACAACCCAACCACAGGGCTAAAACAACCCAACCGCAGGGCTAAACCAACCCATTCCCTGGGCTAAAGCAACCCAAACACAGGGCTAAAACAAACCCATTTGCTGGGCTAAAACAACCCAACTGTTGGGCTAAAACAGCCCGTTTACTGGGCTAAAACAACCCAACCACTGGGCTGAAACAGCCCATTCAATGGGCTAAAACAGCCCATTCACTGGGCTAAAACAACCCAACCGCAGGGAAGAAACAACCTAATTGCTGGGTTCGTCCATTTTCAACCCAACTTGGGTTGTTTTTAACCAAGCATTTTTATTGTCGTTAACTGTCAGAGACCCGCTGTTTAAATCAATGATGCCTATTTTCCACACGTGCTGAAGCTCCAGATAACAGCAATGGGAGATGTATCATAGCAGCAGGTCTGGCAGGGGAATATCTGCCATGTGATGCTCACAGCATGACAACGTCACACAATACGGTTACTCTTCAGGTCTCTCACCTGAACTTTCCCTTCCCGTTCTGAGACATTATTCCCATCATCATCATCTTGCCTAAACACGGCCGGAAGTTCTACAGCATGCCCGCTGAACTACTGCATCCTTATTTCTTCCAATAAAACACTCACACATGTTGCTTAGGAACAATATTAGTGGATGTGTAAAGCGGAGACATTTATTAATAGCAAAATCAATCGGACATATTAGGAAGAGCAACTGTACAATGAGACTCATCTGCCGAAATAAATAACCATTATTCTATTTTAGTCTCTATTAAACGCCTCATTACTTTCCCCACAGAGTCGAACAGAACATTTATATCAAAAACAGAACATATCTCGAATAAAACAGAACATATCTCGAGTAAAACAGAACATATCTCGAGTAAAACAGAACATATCTCGAGTAAAACAGAACATATCTCGAGTAAAACAGAACATATCTCGAGTAAAACAGAACATATCTCGAATAAAACAGAACATATCTCGAGTAAAACAGAACATATCTCGAGTAAAACAGAACATATCTCGAGTAAAACAGAACATATCTCGAGTAAAACAGAACATATCTCGAATAAAACAGAACATATCTCGAGTAAAACAGAACATATCTCGAGTAAAACAGAACATATCTCGAGTAAAACAGAACATATCTCGAGTAAAACAGAACATATCTCGAGTAAAACAGAACATATCTCGAGTAAAACAGAACATATCTCGAGTAAAACAGAACATATCTCGAATAAAACAGAACATATCTCGAGTAAAACAGAACATATCTCGAGTAAAACAGAACATATCTCGAGTAAAACAGAACATATCTCGAGTAAAACAGAACATATCTCGAGTAAAACAGAACATATCTCGAGTAAAACAGAACATATCTCGAGTAAAACAGAACATATCTCGAATAAAACAGAACATATCTCGAGTAAAACAGAACATATCTCGAGTAAAACAGAACATATCTCGAATAAAACAGAACATATCTCGAGTAAAACAGAACATATCTCGAGTAAAACAGAACATATCTCGAATAAAACAGAACATATCTCGAGTAAAACAGAACATATCTCGAGTAAAACAGAACATATCTCGAATAAAACAGAACATATCTCGAGTAAAACAGAACATATCTCGAGTAAAAGAGAGTTAATCTAATAATCTGTCATCTGGTTTCCCTGTAATGCGAGTCTAAATGTTTACTTTCAGTTTATGGACACAAAGTTTAGATTCTACAAACTATATTTAGTGTGTGTGTGTGTGTGTGTGTGTGTGTGTGTGTGTGTGTGTGTGTGTGTGTGTGTGTGTGTGTGTGTGTGTGTGTGTGTGTGTGTGTGTGATAGAGAGAAATGTAAACCAACATCAACAATCAATAGTTTATAAATATCTCTGTTTGCTGAGTGAGACGTCAGAAACTCATTGTCTTGACAACTAATACCACACACACACACACACACACACACACACACTGCATTTTTACTTTCTCATAAAAACTCCTCCTGTGTGATTTATAAGCCTTTTGTAAAGTGGGGCCATGGGTAATGTCCTCATATCTCACCCTCTCCTGTAATACCTGTGTCATACCCATGGCATTATACACATTTGTGTCCTCATATGTCACACACACACACACACACACACACACACACACTCGAGCTGTTCTGAATGGCCACAGAAATCCTCATTGTGGAGCGGAGCATTAACATATAAATAACCTCAGAGTCTGAGGCTCAGCGGGTCTGGGGGAGAATATGGCTCCGCACCCTATCCCTCCTCACACACACACACACACACACACACACACACACACACACACACACACACAACAGCCCGTTCTGTCCCATTGCATTCCTCCACACGCCTCCTCGCTCAAGCACGCCCGGCCCACAGAGGTCACGGGGTCAACTCTATTCTACCCGACTCAAACATGACCAAATGCTATGAGAAAGAGTGCAGATATGGAGGGATGAAAAAGATGGAAATAAAAGTGAAGTGGATGAGTGTGAACCAAGCCTGCAGTCTCCCTCTCATTTACTGAAGCTTTCGGGCCTCGATCGCCCCCCGGTGGCCGGTCCCAGTATAGCCGCCCCTCTGTGTTTTCTAATGGGCGCGAGGCAAACTAAATAATAAAATTACAGTTCAAAAATTTCCCCCCAAAGTTAGTTTATGTCACTGAAGGCAGTTATCATCATGATGATTTCATTTCAGGTGTTCGTTTTAAAAATAAGTTTAGTTTGAGTTAGTTATTTGATGCTATAAAAACGGGGGGTGTGACGTCATGATTGACAGCTGAGACTGACGGCTTCTCTGAGTGAAGTTCTTACTGAGGCACTAACGGATTTTTTCTAAATTTTTGGGAGCAGATTAGAGCTTTAGCTTTAATTTCTACATTTCCATAACTGTTTATTTCACACCAACATAATTAAATGTTCTGCATCTGCGAGAGTGTGGGCGGGCTTTTGATATCGCAGCTGTACTTCCTGCTCTACTTCCTGCGCTCTACTGCGCAACTCCGGTCCCGAAATCGCTACTGCGCAGACTCGGTCCCAAGATGTCCGCGCCGTGCAAGGCCTCCTGAAAGCTTCAAATATGGCAAGCGGAAACGGATGATGTCGAGTCGTCCATATTTTTTTACGGTCTATGGTGTGAACACTAACACTTATTAATCTGCATTGGGAACAGCAGTGTGTGTTTGAGGCTCAAACTCATGCCCTCTCAGGCCTTCTGACGAACACAACGGCATTCTGGGAAAATCTCTCATTGTTTTCTGTTCATCCAATGACAGTCAATGAGTCGCTTCAGACCGACGGCTTTCATCATATCACCTCAAACACACTCAACTCTTCAACCTTACCACGACGGGAATAAAAGATCACGCTAAATATTGCTCTCCGAGTAAAAGGCAGAGTTTATTGCCAATAACTATAAAATCCGTTATTAATATGAGCTCTTAATCATACATTATGACTATGGGAGCTTGTTTATGCCACAGAATAAAAAATACAAAGGTAATTAAGAGTTTTCTTGCGAGTTATAAAGTCAGAATTATGATATATAAACTTGAAATTCTGAAAAAAAGTATTTTTTCCCCAGAATTGGACTTTATAACTCGCAATTGCAAGTTTAGATCTCACAGTTCTGAGAAAAGTACTACGAATTACAAGATATAAAGACATTTTTCTAGAATTGTGCGATAAAAAAAGATGCAATTACCTTTTTATTTTTAATCAGTGGCAGAAACAGCTTCGTTAGTTTATTGCCATTAACTATACGTTTAGTTATTAATATGAGCTTATAATCATATACTTTATGACTATGGCAGCTTGTTCACGCCACAGGATTAAAAATACAAACGGTAATTGTGATAAGTTATCTTGCTATTCTGACTTTCTTTCTTGCAATTATGAGTTTTAAAGTCAGAATTGTGAGATATAAAATTGCAATTGTGAGAAAATTCACCATTCTGACTTTATAGCAATCGTGAGTTTAGATAATAAATGTGCGAGAATTGTGATTTTTTTAATTGTGCAATAAAAAGTTAAAAGTATTTAAGCAGCACTAGGTAACTTTTCAACCTTCATAATATATTTTTTAAGACTCTTGTGATGATCCATCAACTTACAATAGGTTGAATGACACGTCTGCCATAGCCTGATGGGGTTTGTATCGTTTTTAATCGTACTTTTAAACTTCGGGTTTCAGGTAGTAACCCGAGAACAAAAAGAACTACAAAATTCTGCTTTACGGCATATACGTCACTTCCACCAACACACACACTTCCTTACATTCAGACGTGCGAGCCCAACTGTGTTCGTCGGATAATATAGTCATGTCCGAAGCAGCACAGACAAATAAGAAAGAAAAGGTTTTGTTGGAGGAAAGCAATAAGAGGAAACGAGAAAGTGATTAAAGGCCGGACGAGGATCAACATGTGACCAGCGTTTGCTCGTGGGCGTGAGCTGAAGGAGGCGTGCCCGACCGATGCTGTCCTGCTTGTTACGGTGATTACCGACCACTCAAACATTGAACTGAAGTATCATATAGATTCTGGAAAACGCTAACCGATAGACTACTATAATGACGCTGGCTTGTAAACGTGAGCATCGCGATTATTTGGTGTTTGAAAAAAATAAAACCCATGAAATGATATTCATATGACATGCTGGAGCATATTCCACTGACTGTACCTGGGATGAAGACATTTCCCACGCGCCGCCAGAAGAACACCTGCATGTGAACTCCTCCTGCAGTGTTCAGGGGAACTGTTAGTGCTGCACCGACCCGCGGGACGCTTTTATGAAGTTATTTGGCCCGCACCGCACCACTGGATATATTTTTACAACCCGCTGCGCACCCGCGACCATTAAATAGACATACGGGGTCCACGGGTTATGAGACGACCCGCGCATCGCTAGTTCAGGGCTATCAGGGCTGTCATGTCAACAAATGCACGCGCGATGGCATCCCCTGCTGTAGGGGGACAGAGCTTACGACAGTAGTTGAGGACATTATTTTTCCCAACTGTAGGGGGACCCCGAGAGCAAAAGTTGCCAAGTGCTGCTTTAAACAAAATTATGTTTTCCCCTTCAGAATTGGATTTTATAACTCATTGTAACACAATTCTGAGAAAATTAGCAAGAATTACAAGATATAAACTCATAGCCATATTTGATAATTAACCTCATAGCACAGAATTATGTAAATTCACAATTGCAATTTTTAGAACTGTGCAATAAAAAGTTGCAATTACCTTTTAATTTTTGATAAGTGGCAGAAACAGCTTCCATAGTTTATCGTCATGACAACCGTGATTTTCACTGTCAGACGGTAGGGGGCGCTGTTACGCATCTCCTGAATGAGCACTGAATCTCCAATCAAAACACAGGCGAAGGAGATGCAGAAACCGCAGATGCAAATATAAAATATTATAATGATCACGATCATCAACATTAAACATCATATAAATCAAATCTATCTAATGTTAGTGAATGAGATGTGGAGCTCCAGGACTGAAGGTGTTGATGGACTCGACCTGTGTTTGATCATCTCTCAATCTGAGTCAGTCTTTCACACACACACACACACACACACACACGAGTTTCTCAGCTTTTGCTCAAAATGTTGCTTTTTTAATGAAACTTACCCATATTGAAGTGTTGATAAAAAAAACGAATGCATGAAGCGAGAATAAAACTAGTTTTTTCTGTTTAAAAGAAGAGGGTCAGCTCTTATAATATATTGATATATTGCATGCTCAGATATTCATAAAACTCAATGTTCTATGGCCTATTAGATGTTTGGGGAAATGGTCAAAACCCCAAAATGTTGTTTCACTGAAGAATTCAGGTCTGGCTCAACATAAGAGTGTGTAAAAGCTGACAGAACAGTCTCATCTAGTCACAATGAGGGCAGTGTGTGTGTGTGTGTGTGTGTGTGTGTGTGTGTGTGTGTGTGTGTGTGTGTGTGTGTGTGTGTGTGTAGAATCGTGCATTTGAATCACACAACTGATCTTTGTTTTTGTGCAATATTCCACAGTTATCATCATGCATATTTGTGCCCCCGGTCTGACATTTCTCTAAGCTCAGCCAGTGTTGTCTAAATCCATCACATCTCTAATGGCTTATGATTACTGCACACAAATATTCATTTTTTATTTTTTTTTAAAGACTTCAAAAGAGGAGCTTCTTGCTAAAAAATATCTAGTTTGAGCAAAACTAGCAATAAAATACATTCAAAATATAAAAATAAAATGTCTATTTACAGGCAATAATTCTCTTACACTGCAGAAAATGCTCTTCTTACTCAGTATTTTTGTCTTGTTTCTAGTCCAAACATCTAAAGATTCTTAAAACAAGAAGTATTTACTAGACAAGCAAAAGTAATTGTCTGTTTTGGGGAAAATAACTCAAAATGAAGAGAGTTTTTGCTTAAAATAAGATAAATAATCTGCCAATGGGGTGAGAAAAATAATCTTAATTCAAACAATTAATAATTTAAACAAATTTAAACACACACACACAAATAATTCACCCCATTGGCAGATTATTTATCTTATTTTAAGCAAAAACTCTCTTCATTTAGAGTTATTTTCCCCAAAACAGACAATAATTTTGCTTGTCTAGTAAATGTTTCTTAATGTAAGAATTTTTGGATATTTAGACTAGAAACAAGACAAAAATACTGAGTAAGAAGAGCTTTTTTTGCAGCGTTATAACCAATAGCTATAAATATTTGATATTAAAAACTCTATACTGTATTTATTCCTCAGAAAATAAGTGAATAATGGTATCACAATATTGATTGATTATTAATAGCTGATAATGATTTTCATTCATGACTGATATAGTCTATATTATTCTTGTATCAAAAACTTGAATTTTTATATTAAGATCATGCTCCATGAAGATATTTAGCACATGTTCATATCATAAATGTATTATTAGTAGTAATATGCATTGCTAAGGACTTCATTTGGACAACTTTAAAGGAGATTTTCTCAATATTTAGATGTTTTTGCACCCTCAGATTCCAGATGTTCAAATATTGTCCTATCCTAACAAACCATACATCAATGGAGAGATTATTAATTCAGCTTTCAGATCATCTACACATCTCAACATTGACCCTTATGACTGGGTTTGGGCTCCGGGGTCTCATTTATTAATGTTATAAAATGGAGGAAATTTAACAGTTAAATATATATCTGCTAACCCATTCAAACCTGTGTAATATAGTCTGGTTCTGGACCTCACCTGGGCCAGTGGCTCCCTCTGCTGGATACTCCAGGAATGGCCCTTCACTGACCGTCCTCCTCAGGCTCCGCCCCTTCCATGAGGACACTGACGGGCTTTCATGGACCTCAGATGGCATCTGGGAACAGAGGTCAGAGGTCACAGCAGGTTAGAAAGTCCTTTTCTTTAACATTTTCACACCAATTAACTATCCGTTTAAATGAACCTGAAAGCAACCTGTCAATTAAATTATTGAATTAACTATTCCAATGCATTAAATGAATTGATTATTCCCTTTCATAAC
This sequence comes from Pseudorasbora parva, assembly GCF_024679245.1. Classification (NCBI taxonomy): domain Eukaryota; kingdom Metazoa; phylum Chordata; class Actinopteri; order Cypriniformes; family Gobionidae; genus Pseudorasbora; species Pseudorasbora parva. The sequence continues at coordinate 1,109,490 of NC_090180.1, forward strand.
CTCAAGGTGAAACACAGACAGAGGGATGAGGAACTCAATGCAGGAAAACGAGGCTCTTTAACCGCCTATAGTCGACCAATTGGTTAGTTATTCAAATCACAAATGTGACCCTGGAGCCCAAACCCAGTCATAAGGGTCAATGTTGAGATGTGTAGATGATCTGAAAGCTGAATTAATAATCTCTCCATTGATGTATGGTTTGTTAGGATAGGACAATATTTGAACATCTGGAATCTGAGGGTGCAAAAACATCTAAATATTGAGAAAATCTCCTTTAAAGTTGTCCAAATGAAGTCCTTAGCAATGCATATTACTACTAATAATACATTTATGATATATTTACGGTAGTTTGTATAGCTGCACATTTACAGCATGAAGTAATATTTAAACCTTTAACGTTTTATATTAATAACATTTCTAAGGCTTGTTTTACAATTCTGCCTTTTTCTTGCAATTGCTTTATCATAATTCTGAGGGGGAAAGACAGAATATTGAGCTTATATCTTTGCAATTCTGAGATTTCTTAGAATTGTTAAAGAAAAGTTTGGTAATGCAGTGAAAAAAAGTCTAAATTGTGCGATATAAGCTTGAAACGAGCTCTTTATTGTTTATTAGGAAACGCTTGTGCGGTTGTATTAGTTAACATTAGTTAATGCATTATGAACTACACTTCTGTTCAGCATTTGTTCATCTCTGTTAATGTTAGCTAATATAAATCCAGCTGTTAGTTCACAGCGCATTAACTCATGTTAACAAGATTTTAATAATGCATTAGTAAATGTTGAACTTAACATTAACAGAGATAAATGAGTGCAGTTGATTATTAGCTCATGTTAACTAATGACCATTATTGTAAAGTGTGACCTTATGACAGCTTCTAGAGCGAAAGTAATTGTCTTGTTTTGGGGAAAATAACTCAAAATGAAGAGAGTTTTTGCTTAAAATAAGATAAATAATCTGCCAATGGGGTGAGAAAAATAATCTTGTTTTCTGTTTGAATTAAGATTATTTTTCTCACCCCATTGGCAGATTATTTATCTTATTTTAAGCAAAAACTCTCTTCATTTTGAGTTATTTTCCCAAAACAAGACAATTACTTTTGCTTGTCTAGTAAATACTTCTTGTTTTAAGAATTTTTAGATGTTTGGACTAGAAACAAGACAGAAATATTGAGGAAGAAGAGCATTTTTTGCAGTTTGGCATAAAAGAAAAATGGATAATTGTGCCCCTTATAATGTATTGTTGGCTATGGCCACAGATATAGCCGTGAGATTATGACTGGTGTTGATATATATCATATGTTGTAATTTGTAAAACGATTTCCATCCAGGTCAATAAATGCCATCTGTAAGCGACACATTTAACCCTCAAAAGGGGAAACGTCCAACAAAGCCCAATCCTCATGTGCGAGGCGGAGGACGAGAGAAGAATGGGGATGGAGCGCTCACCTCTTCCTCTTTGTTGAGCAGGATGAGCTGGTTATCCGTCAGGATGCAGTATTTTCTCTCCCAAACGCAGGGCTCCGTGAATGGAGACTGTCCGCAGGAGAAGTGGTGGCTGGCCGGACCTTTCACATCTGGGCACAGAACACACACCTCACAATCAGCACACAAACACACACCCTCTTCATTTTATCTAATAACTACTAGTACAAATACATGGGCGTCGGAACCATTGTGCAGAGCTGGACAAATACACAACTTCATTACTTGAGTAAAAGTACTACTGGTCAAATTACTACAAGTTACTACTCTACTCCAAATTACAAATTACTTTACTCAATTATAAGTGAAAGATGTAAAATCAGGTTTTTACTGGAGTAAAAGTACAGAAGTATTTGATTTTAAAAGTGCTGAAGTATCAAAAGTAAATGTCCTTCTTTATGTCGCCGCATTATTGTATTATAGTTGTCTAAATGCACATTATGCCATCATGGTTTAAGCCAGTCAGTGACGCTCCATCTGACACACTAGCAGACGACTAACTTAAACTCATTTAAATACTTGTAGAAAAGTTACAAAGCTGCTGTCACTTTAAGGCCGAATGCACGGATCCAATACACTGATACACATCTGATATTCTCACACTGTTCACCTTCACTGAAGACAGAATCAACTTTGTTTATGTGAATCCTCCACTAAATGAGCATTTGGACATCCGTCTTCTTCCATTTTGCTCTAAACTATAAATCAGTGTTTAATAAATGCTGTGAAATCATTGAACTTCACGAGACTCTACAAGAGTGATTCCTGAAAGGCTTTCTGCAAAAACCCAAACACCTTTTAAAGAAGAAAAAAATCATCACTGACTTTCAAAGCTGCGACAGAAACGACTTTCCACTTCGAGGACCTTGATAGAAATGTAGTGGAGTAAAGAGGACGATATTTGTCTTTCAGATGGAGTGAAGTTAAAGTCAGAAGATTACAGAAAAAATAACACTCCAGTAAAGCACAGAGACTCAAACAGTGAACTTCAGTACAGGACTCGAGGAAATGAAAAGCAAAAAACACTAAATAACGACTTATATAGTGATGGCCGATTTCAGAACAAAGCTTCGAACCGTTATGAGTCAGTGAATCGATTCGTGATTCGGATCTCGTGTCAAACTGCTGAAATCACGAGACTCTGGCGATCCGAATCATGAATCGATTCACTGACTCATAACGGTTCGAATCATAGATCGATTCACTGACTCATAACGGTTCGAAGCTTTGTTCTGAAATCGGCCATCACTATATAAGTCGTTATTTAGTTGTTTAGGTCTATTCTGGCCTCTTCATCAATGATTGTAGAGCCGCTGTAGTGAGATGGGCTTTGTAACGACGTCTTTAGTGCCTTTATGGGTCTTGAGAGAGGAAATGACATTGGTGTCAATGAAGGCCTTTCTGAGCCATCGGATTTCAACACTAATATCTTCATCTGTGTGTGAAGATGAGCGGAGGTCTGACGGCTGGCCAACCACAGGAGGAATTAATCACACAATTTACACTTTTGGCTGAACTAACCCTTTAACCACGATTCTCTTCAGACTAAAACTTCCGGAATGAGGAATGCTTTTAATGCAGAAATAGACTCGGGCCCTTAGTGAGGCACAAACTCTTTATTTAATCACCAGTTCACCTCACAAAGATACTCAGACAATGAGTCTGCTCATCAGAAAAGTCACACTGGACTCATGAACTCATTAAGACACGTTTCAGACTCATTAAACGCCACAGTGTGAGCACCAAACAAACGTCTCTTAAACGAACTCGTCTCCCATTGTTTGGACAAACTGAGCCACCCAATGGCAGCACTCCTAGGCCATCATCAGTTGTTTTAAAGACATTTTCTTTTAAAAAAGAACATGCCACACACAATCAGACCAGAGAACCTTAGACTGCTAAAAATGCTGCTCACCCCATTGGCAGATTATTTATCTTATTTTAAGCAAAAACTCTCTTCATTTAGAGTTATTTTTCCCCAAAACAAGACAATAATTGTTACTTCTCTAGTAAATGTTTCTTAATGTAAGAGTTTTTAGATGTTTGGACTAGAAACAAGACAAAAATACTGAGTAAGAAGAGCTTTGTTTGCAGTGTAGACATTGCAATAAAAAGGCAGAATTGTAAGACAGGCCTTAGAAATGTTGTTTAAATGTTATCAATATAAAACGTTAAAGGTTTACATATTTCTTCATGCTGTAAATGTGCAGCTATACAAACTACCGTAAATATATCATAAATGTATTATTAGTAGTAATATGCATTGCTAAGGACTTCATTTGGACAACTTTAAAGGAGATTTTCTCAATATTTAGATGTTTTTGCACCCTCAGATTCCAGATGTTCAAATATTGTCCTATCCTAACAAACCATACATCAATGGAGAGATTATTAATTCAGCTTTCAGATCATCTACACATCTTGATGTCATGTGTGTAAAGTGCCTGTAGGGGGCAGCACTACACTAGTTTTCAATGCCGGCTCTTTTTAAAGGAGTCTCGGAGGAAAATGACACCAGGAAGCTCGTAATTCTCAGCATCTCTCAGAGCGAACAAACCAACCCTGTTAGGGCCAAACATGTGCTTTATGAGAGATTAGATGCATTCTGGGAATGGTTCTCACATCCCAATGCTCGTCAGAGAACATTACTGTAAAAAGCCTGATCTAAAAGCCTCGTCAATTAGTTGATCATTTAAACCTCGACCAGAGTGAGACAGAATGAACACGTCAGGATTAAAGGTCAGAGGTCAGCCCGCCCTAATGTCACTCTAGATCAGTTTTGGCAGTGAGTCTCATGAGGCCGGGTGCGACTGCACAGCTGCAAACACAAGGAACGATCAGGAGAAAACACCGCGGAGACACGCGGTTAAAACACGAGCCGAAGAGAGCCGTTAGCTCGGCTGAGACACGGGCAATATTCACCGATTCTGCCACACAACCGGTTTTTTTTTAATCAGAGAAACCATTTTAACCTTACACTGCTAAAACACTCTTCTTCCTCAGTATTTTTGTCTTGTTTCTAGTCTAAATATCTAAAAGCTCTTAAAACAAGAAGCATTTACTAGACAAGCAAAAGTAATTGTCTTGTTTTGGGGAAAATAACTCAAAATGAAGAGAGTTTTTGCTTAAAATAAGATAAATAATCTACTCTATTAAAAATAAACCCCATTGGCAGATTATTTATCTTATTTTAAACAAAAACTCTCTTCATTTTGAGTTATTTTTCCCAAAACAAGACAATTACTTTTGCTTGTCTAGTAAATGTTTCTTAATGTAAGAATGTTTAGACATTTAGAAGTGTACGGACCAATTCAACTGTTAGATAATCTGGTTAAAAATAATGTTTTTTTCTATTTATATGCACACTTAACAGTATTTTTTGTTCAAACGCTTGAGCTAAGACATTATTTTATTAAGAAATTAATGCATTTATTTAGAAAGGATGCACACAATTAAAATGTCCCGATACCACTTTTCTCTTCCGGTGCCACAGCTTTGGCTATTTGCCGATTCCGATATCAATCTGATATTTTCATTTTATTCTTGAACTAATTCTAATAATAATAATAATAATAATGAAATAAAAGGGAAAAAAGAAGCCAAAATAAGGGACACCCATTCACGACCGATTGATGTCTCCACTGCCAAAAATGCTCTTCTCATAGTAATTACAAACCGCACTTTACCAAAGGCTTATAAATCACACAGGAGGAGTTTTTATGAGAAAGTAAAAATGCAGAATGTTTCCTGTGATGGGTAGGTTTAGGGGCAGTGTGTGTGTGTGTGTGTGTGTGTGTGTGTGTGTGTGTGTGTGTGTGTGTGTGTGTGTGTGTGTGTGTGTATGTGTGTGTGTGTGTGTGTGTGTGTGTGTGTGTGTGTGTGTGTGTGTGTATGTGTGTGTGTGTCGAGTGGCAGATTTAACATACGCAGTGGCTTCTCCAGAGATCTCATATGCCATTAAGAGACGTGTGAAGTTGTTGACAACTCCATCTAAAGGAACACAATATCTTCCATAATCATCTGCGGATATTTGAGACAGCACAGCCACGAGAGGTTCAAAAATAACCGTTCAATAACAACAACATTTACATTACAAACGTGAATTCTGCATCACTGGTCTACATTGCAGCAAATAAGGCTCTTCTTCTTTAGTATTTTTGTCTTGTTTTTCCAGTCCAAACATCTAAATATTCTCAAATCAAGATGCATTTACTAGATCAGTAAAACGACATCAGATATTTTTGATGGTTTTCTGGGGAATAATCTGATTTCTGTTCGGGACGGAAACAAGAAACAAGATTTCAAACAGAAATAAGATTATTTCTCTCACCCCATTGGCAGATCATTTTGCCTGTTTTAAGCAAAAACTCTCTTCATTTAGATTTTATTTTCAACAAAACAAGAACAGATATCTGATGTGGTTTTACTGATCTAGTAAATGCATCTTGATTTAAGAATTGTTAGATATTTAGACTGGAAACGAGTCCTCATATTTCACCCTCTCCCTCCTGAATATCTGTGTCATACCCACTGTGTGTGTGTTGAGCTCTGCCCACTGTGTGTGTGTCTTTAGCTCCGCCCACTGTGTGTGTGTCTTTAGCTCCGCCCACTGTGTGTGTGTCTTTAGCTCCACCCACTGTGTGTGTGTGTTATGACTCTTTAAGCCTTTATATTAAAGGTTGACAACCACTGGTCTAAATCATGCTTTTGCTACTTTTCTATATGAATGGACATGTGTAGAGAAAATTATCATCTGTGGTGACAAAATAATTATAATAAAATATCTTACTGGAGCTAATATATAAAGACCCCAGTGTGTGTGAGCATCACATCTTTCCTTCAGAAACCTGTCCTATTACACAACCTCTGCTCATCTGAACTCACACGGCCATCATCCTCAGTCATCTGTGTGTGTGTGTGTGTGTGTGTGTGTGTGTGTGTGTGTGGGCTCTGAAGCCAGAAAACAAACCAACCAAACCCTGAAAGGAAAGAAGGGTCGCTTAAAATGTCAAGAGACTAGAGGGAGATAAACCCCCACAGAACAGGCAGTATCTCTTTATCTACACTAATGATTTATTGCCATTGAATTTCATTAGAAGGACTGTAGAGAACACACACTTCTCTGGAAGGAAACGCAGCACTGCAAACATGAAGCCATTCCTCTCAACAGAGCCGAGCAAAACTAAACCATTTCCACATCACTGTTCATGGGTCGAGCCCAGGCGACTGGAGGACTACCTGTACAGTTAGGATTGGACCCGAAACCAGATCAGTGTTTCTTAATGTGCTGTAGCAGACGTACAGCCCGACCGATAAAGGCTTTAAGACTGATGCCGATAAATGTGTGGCGATACACTCACAGTCACAGTTCGATATATATCACCGCACTGAACTCACGATATGATATACACTCACCTAAAGGATTATTACACTATAAAAAGTTTTTGTTGGTTTAACTTAAAGTAAGTTACCTGTTTGCCTTAAAAATGTAAGTTGATACAATGAAGGAAATTTGTTTAATAATAGAAACTCAAATATTATTGTATCTGAACCACATAAAACGTATGATAAATCATGAAAATAGCACAATCTGGGATGTTTCACTGTGTCATCAGAAATAAAACACACACAATTACCCAATATGCTTACAAAATCTTTTAATAATATTAATAAAGGTTGTCGAATCTCCAAAAATGTTTTTTTACAGTGTAGGAGCACACACTAATACTGTGTTTGACCCTTTCTCCTTCAGAACTGCCTTAATTCTCCGTGGCATTGATCATCAAGCTGCTGAAAGCATTCCTTAGAAATGTCGGCCCATATTGATAGGAGAGCATCTTGCAGTTGATGGAGATTTGTGGGATGCACATCCAGGGCACGAAGCTCCCGTTCCACCACATCCCAAAGATGCTCTATTGGGTTGAGATCTGGGGACTGTGGTGGCCATTTTAGTTCAGTCAACTCATTGTCATGTTCAAGAAACCAATCTGAAATGATTGGAGCTTTGTGACATGGTGCATTATCCTGCTGGAAGTAGCCATCAGAGGATGGGGACATGGTGGTCATAAAGGGATGGATATGGTCAGAAACAATGCTCAGGTCGGCCGTGGCATTTAAACGATGCCCAATTGGCACTAAGGGGCCTAAAGTGTGCCAATGAAAACATCCCCCACACCATTACACCACCACCACCAGCCTGCACAGTGGGAACAAGGCATGATGGATCCATGTTCTCATTCTGGTTACGCCCAATTCTGACTCTACCATCTGAACGTCTCAACAGAAACCGAGACTCATCAGACCAGGCAACAAATCCATCAGTTACAACCCCCCCTTATATTTCAACATGAAAATCACAGTAGATCAAATTAAAAATATGTAGAATTCATTTATTTTGTAACAATAATTTTGTTCCTAATCAAATATGAGTTTGTCATAAATCAGACAAGAAGTACTCCTCCTCCATTGCACCGACAGGTAACGCCCAACCAACGAGTCGCACTTTCACCAAAACAACGCGAGTGGAGAGACACGGGTAACGTTAGCGCCAAAACTGAAGAGAAGCTGCACAGCGGACTATATTTAACTGCTGCTCAGAGAGGGATGCAAAAAATAAAAAATAAAGCATGTTCTGAGAATGAGGCATGGGAATATTGTGTATTAGTACACACCACATATATTTAGACAGCTAATCCACTGCAATGTATTTAGCATAAGTTACCAAAGCAGCCGTCTGTTTTGGTAGTTAATTTTTCAATAGTGTCTGTAATTATCAATGACAGAAGTCTTCACATCGGTGTTTGTTTTCTTCCTGTATTAATCTGACTTTTGAACGAATTGGGTGAATGGATGATTTAAGTATCTCATTCATTTAAACAGTCACCGAATACTGGCGGCTTCAATACTTCATTTCTTTCTTTTTATAATCTCGACTTTGTTAGGATGTTATGAATGATTATACACAAATTTCATAACGTTATGAGGTGTAATCATAAGCACTGTGCTGTACCTTTGAGTAAGTGGTGTATCTAAATTTCATGTTTGGTTGTTCAAGAGCCGATGTGTTTCCCTTAAAAAACATTTTTTTAATGCATTAAGGTGGAATGTAAAAAATCTTAAAATAAATGTCTAAATGTTGGTCTCTTTCATATTTATATATATTGAATTTGTAATCAGTTAAAGCATGTGGACGGACGGACGGACGGACGGATGGATGGTGCTTTGGCTTTTAAGAGATGGATGGATTGATGGATGGATGGATGGAGCTTTGGCTTTTAAGAGATGGATGGATTGATGGATGGATGGATGGATGGATGGATGGATGAATGGATGGTGCTTTGGCTTTTAAGAGATGGATGGATTGATGGATGGATGGATGGATGGATGGATGGATGGATGAATGGATGGTGCTTTGGCTTTTAAGAGATGGATGGATTGATGGATGGATGGATGGATGGATGGATGGATGGATGAATGGATGGTGCTTTGGCTTTTAAGAGATGGATGGATTGATGGATGGATGGATGGATGGATGGATGGATGGATGGATGGATGGATGGATGGATGGATGGATGGATGGATGGATGGATGGATGGTGCTTTGGCTTTTAAGAGATGGATGGATGGATGGATGGATGGATATTATCCAATAACAATACACATAAAAATAATGTAAAAAAATAACAAGCAGCATACCAACGTTCAACCCCATAATGTTCAAACCAAATCTACGCCGTTGCCTACGACTACAGCACATTAAACACCTGGACATCATACCGGCCATCTGAGCTGATAACTCTGGCCTTCACTACGCACTGAGCCATGAGGGCAGCTCTCCAACAGCACTGACACCTGTGTGTGTGTGTGTGTGTGTGTGTGTGTGTGTGTGTCCTGGACAGCCCAATATCTGCTCACACATATGTCTGTTTGTGCAGCAGCACAGCTTGAAAACAATTAGCAGCTGACTCCAGGTCAGCCGGTGTGGGCCGTAAGGGAGATGGAGCCAATAATAGCCCAGAGGTCAGCAAAGGTTCAGACAGCAACAGGAAGTGAGCGGCACGTGTTAAATTACAGAATATAGAATGATGATGAGATAACATGTTTCTGAGGTAATTGGGATTGTGTGTGTGAAAATATGAAATTGGTCAAACGGAGTCAAGACAGTGTTGCATCTGCATATGTAGAACACACACATCAGCAACATGGCACGCTAGTCATGCCACAAGCAGATCAAACATGGGTGAGGGACGTGATATTTCAGGCTTTCTTTTTTAATAAATCTGCAAAATGTCAACAATTCTGTGTTTCTCTGTCAATATGGGGTGCAATAATTGTGATGCACTTTTATGATGAATAGATGCACTTTTATGATGAATAGATGCACTTTTATGATGGATAGAGGCCCTTTTATGATGGATAGATGCACTTTTATGATGAATAGATGCACTTTTATGATGATAGATGCACTTTTATGATGAATAGATGCACTTTTATGATGATAGATGCACTTTTATGATGAATAGATGCACTTTTATGATGATAGATGCACTTTTATGATGGATAGATGCACTTTTATGATGATAGATGCACTTTTATGATGAATAGATGCACTTTTATGATGATAGATGCACTTTTATGATGGATAGATGCACTTTTATGATGATAGATGCACTTTTATGATGGATAGAGGCCCTTTTATGATGGATAGATGCACTTTTATGATGAATAGATGCACTGATCCAAGTACATCTCTATGATCACAGACACCCACTGAGAGCACATGTGTCGGAAGAAGCATAACCCTAATCCTGCCTGGAATGTGTCCAGCTGAAGGAGGTCAGGCCACCTGTCTCAGATGAGGTTTCAGACAGAATAGCTAATCACTGCAAGCCCAGAGAACTCTCAGCTGCTTTAAAAGAGGAAACCAAAAACTCTCCTCACCCAAACAAACACAGAACACATAAGATTAATTATATGTTTGACCCTGGAGCACAAACCCAGTCATAAGGGTCAATGTTGAGATGTGTCGATGATCTGAAAGCTGCATTAATAATCTCTCCATTGATGTATGGTTTGTTAGGATAGGACAATATTTGAAAATCTGGAATCTGAGGGTGCAAAAACATCTAAATATTGAGAAAATCTCCTTTAAAGTTGTCCAAATGAAGTCCTTAGCAATGCATATTACTACTAATAATACATTTATGATATGAACATGTGCTAAATATCTTCATGGAGCATGATCTTAATATCCTAATGATTTTTGGCATAACAGAAAAATGGATAATTGTGACCCTTATAATGTAGTGTTGGCTATGGCCACAGATATACCTGTGCGACGCACGACTGGTGAAGAGCTTCTAGGTCATTATATATATATATAAATATTAGGGCTGGGCGATAAAACGATTACGATAATTATCATGATATAATTTTATTCGCTAAAACGATAACAAAATTTCGATAAATTCTCGATATAATGCTTACGCGTTATGCGTAATGCTGCGCATGAGTATTGCAGACCGGCTTCTGGGTGCTGCACGCGCTGCTGTTTACAGTCAGTGACTGACAGGCAATCTCCTGAACTCCAAACTGAATGTCAGAATGGGAAAGAAAGGTGATTTAAGCCGTTTTGAGCGTGGCATGGTTGTTGGTGCCAGACGGGCCGGTCTGAGTATTTCACAATCTGCTCAGTTACTGGGATTTACACACACAACCATTTCTAGGGTTTACAAAGAATGGTGTGAAAAGGGAAGAGCATCCAGTCTGCAGCAGTCCTGTGGGAGAAAATGCCTTGTTGATGCTCGAGGTCAGAGGAGAATGGGCCGACTGATTCAAGCTGATAGAAGAGCAACTTTGACTGAAATAACCACTCGTTACAACCGAGGTATGCAGCAAAGCATTTGTGAAGCCACAACACACACAACCTTGAGGCGGATGGGCTACAACAGCAGAAGACCCCACCGGGGACCACTCATCTCCACTACAAATAGGAAAAGAGGCGGCAAATCATCTATAGTGTCAGATGTTGAGTGTGTGTGTGTGTGTGTGTGTGTGTGTGTGTGTGTGTACACGTCAACCATCGTTTTTTGCTGCTAACCGTTCCAACACTTGAGCGATTCACAAACACTTTACGAGCCAATTTTAGTGTCGCCGTATAAATGTAAAAACAATGCTTCTCTTGTGTTTTCTCATGAAACACCACACTCTAAATGGGAGTAAAGCAGAAGTGTAATGAAGTGAGGGAAGCATTAGCTGTTGCAGAACTAAAACACGGATGTTGATGATAAGGAGTCTTTTTACAATTACTGAGGAGAAGAAATCTGTACTGCACTATATTAGTGCTTATTACACTGTTATAGTTTTACTATTTGCATAGCCTAATCTCTTTACACTAAAAATATGTGTAAAATATGAGCATTTTCTGTAACATCAAAAACTGTATTTTAAAAAACATTGCTGTATAATATTAATGTACTTGACGTAACGGCCTTCACCCAAAAAGGAAAATTATCCCATGATTTACTGCCCCTCAGCTCATCCTATGTGTGTGCATCTATCATCATAAAAGTGCATCTATCCATCATAATAGTGCATCTATCATCATAAAAGTTCATCTATCCATCATCATAAAAGTGTATCTATCCATCATAAAAGTGCATCTATCCATCATAATAGTGCATCTATCATCATAAAAGTGCATCTATCATCATAATAGTGCATCTATCATCATAAAAGTGCATCCATCATCATAAAAGTGCATCCATCATCATAAAAGTGTATCTATCCATCAAAAAAGTGCATCTATCCATCATAAAAGTGCATCTATCCATCATAATAGTGCATCTATCATCATAAAAGTGCATCTATCATCTTAAAAGTGCATCCATCATCATAATAGTGCATCTATCATCAAAAAAGTGCATCCATCATCATAAAAGTGCATCTATCCATCATAATAGTGCATCTATCATCAAAATAGTGCATCCATCATCATAATAGTGCATCTATCATCAAAAAAGTGCATCCATCATCATAAAAGTGCATCTATCCATCATAATAGTGCATCTATCATAAAAGTGCATCTATCCATCATAATAGTGCATCTATCATCATAAAAGTGCATCCATCATCATAAAAGTGCATCTATCATCATAAAAGTGCATCCATCATCATAATAGTGCATCTATCATCATAAAAGTGCATCCATCATCATAATAGTGCATCTATCATCATAAAAGTGCATCCATCATCATAATAGTGCATCTATCATCAAAAAAGTGCATCCATCATCATAATAGTGCATCTATCATCATAAAAGTGCATCCATCATCATAATAGTGCATCTATCATCATAAAAGTGCATCCATCATCATAATAGTGCATCTATCATCATAAAAGTGCATCCATCATCTTAAAAGTGCATCTATCATCATAAAAGTGCATCCATCATCATAATAGTGCATCTATCATCAAAAAAGTGCATCCATCATCATAATAGTGCATCTATCATCATAAAAGTGCATCCATCATCATAATAGTGCATCTATCATCATAAAAGTGCATCCATCATCATAATAGTGCATCTATCATCATAAAAGTGCATCCATCATCATAATAGTGCATCTATCCATCATAAAAGTGCATCTATCATCATAAAAGTGCATCCATCATCATAATAGTGCATCTATCCATCATAAAAGGGCATCTTTCATCATAATAGTGCATCTATCCATCATAAAAGTGCATCTATCATCATAATTGTGCATCTATCATCATAAAAGTGCATCCATCATCATAATAGTGCATCTATCCATCATAAAAGTGCATCTATCATCATAATAGTGCATCTATCCATCATAAAAGGGCATCTTTCATCATAATAGTGCATCTATCCATCATAAAAGTGCATCTATCATCATAATAGTGCATCTATCATCAAAAAAGTGCATCCATCATCATAATAGTGCATCTATCATCATAAAAGTGCATCCATCATCATAATAGTGCATCTATCATCATAAAAGTGCATCCATCATCATAATAGTGCATCTATCATCATAAAAGTGCATCCATCATCATAATAGTGCATCTATCCATCAAAAAAGTGCATCCATCATCATAATAGTGCATCTATCATCATAAAAGTGCATCCATCATCATAATAGTGCATCTATCATCATAAAAGTGCATCCATCATCATAATAGTGCATATATCATCAAAAAAGTGCATCCATCATCATAATAGTGCATCTATCCATCATAAAAGTGCATCTATCATCATAAAAGTGCATCCATCATCATAATAGTGCATCTATCCATCATAAAAGGGCATCTTTCATCATAATAGTGCATCTATCCATCATAAAAGTGCATCCATCATCATAATTGTGCATCTATCATCATAATAGTGCATCTATCATCATAAAAGTGCATCTATCCATCATAAAAGTGCATCTATCCGTCATAAAAGTACATTTGTCCATCATAAAAGGGCAACTATCCATCATAAAAGTGCATCTATCATCATAATAGTGCATCATCATAATAGTGCATCTATCATCATAAAAGTGCATCTATCCATCATAATAGTGCATCTATCATCATAAAAGTGCATCTATCCATCATAAAAGTGCATCTATCATCATAAAAGTGCATCTATCATCATAAAAGTGCATCTATCATCATAATTGCATCTATCATCATAAGTGCATCTATCATCATAAAAGTGCATCTATCATCATAAGTGCATCTATCCATCATAAAAGTTCATAAAAGTGCATCTATCATCATAAGTTCAAGTTCAAGTTCAAGTTCAAGTGTTTTATTTGTCACATACACAGTTATACAGAATACAACCGGCAGTGAAATGTAAACAGGTCCGCTCCATGGACAGCAAATAACAATTAACAAAAAAAGCACAATAAATTATAAAATAGGGATAGGATAAAATAGGAATAGGATAAGGTGCTATATATATATATATATATACATATGTAGAATTATGAATAAATCAAGTAAAATAAATAAGAGATGTGGAATAAAATAAGTGAGATAAAGTAAACTGGAGACTATAAAAATAAATCTGTGGATAACAGAAGTGCAGGAGTGTAATGTGCAAACAGCATTATAATGAGTAGTTACATGAAACACAAGAATAAAGTGCAGTGCAATATCAGTATGTGAGTTTGTTAATACTGAAGTGAGGTGAAGTCACATGTAGTTAAGTGACAGCGTTCAGGAGTCTGATGGCCTGTGGGAAGAAACTCCTCCTGAGTCTCTCAGTTTTGGCCATCAGGCTACGGAAGCGCTTACCAGAAGGCAGCCGGGTGAAGTGGGGGTTGGCCGGGTGATTAATGTCCTTGATGATTTTTGTAGCTCTGCCTCTGCATCGTTTGATGTAGATGTCCTGCAGAGACGGGAGAGCTGACCCTGAGATGCGCTCGGACAAGCGCACCACTCTTTGCAGGGCTTTGCAGTCGTGACTGGTGCTGTTACCATACCACGCTGTGATGCACTGAGTTAGTAAACTTTCTATCGCCCCTGAATAGAAAGTTTTCAGGATAGCTGGTGAGACCCGGAATTTCCTCAGCTGGCGCAGGTGGTACAGTCTTTGCCTGGCCTTTTTCACCTGAGACTGGATATGTGCAGTCCAGGTCAGGTCCTCGGAGATGTTGACACCCAGGTATTTGAAGCTGCTCACTCTCTCTACTGGTGTCCCGCTGATCATGAGAGGGGAATATGACCGCTGCTGTCTCTTCCTGAAGTCCACAATCAGTTCTTTGGTCTTGTTCACATTCAGAAGGAGACAGTTGTCTTGGCACCATGATGTCAGTTGCTCCACCTCATCCAAGTATGCGGTCTCATTGTTGTTGGAAATGAGGCCCAGGACAACAGTATCATCCGCAAACTTGATGACAGAGGTGGAGCTGTGTGTGGACAAACAGTCATGCGTGTAGAGAGAGTAGAGCAGGGGACTGAGGACACAGCCCTGTGGAGCTCCCACACTCACGGTGATGGAGGTGGAGGTGAACTGTCCTACTCTCACCACCTGAGGTCTGCCAGTGAGGAAATCTTCAATCCAGTGACAGAGAGAAGAGTTCAGGCCGAGATCCAGGAGTTTGTTAGTTAGCTTAATGGGAACTATGGTGTTAAAGGCTGAACTATAGTCAATAAATAGCAGTCTTACATAGTTCCCATTCTTGCTGTCGATGTGTGTGAGGGAGGAGTGGAGGACGTGAGAGATGGCATCTTCAGTCGATCTATTGGGACGATAAGCGAACTGAAGAGGGTCCAAGGTGTCAGGGATGGAGGAGCAAATGTTGTTTTTGATGAGTCTCTCAAAGACCTTCATGACTAAAGACGTGACAGCCACTGGGCGATAGTCATTTAGGCAAGAGGGTTTACTGTTCTTAGGGACAGGGATGATGGTGGATTTTTTGAATGAGGTTGGGACCACAGATGTAGCAAGGGACTCATTGAAGATGGATGTGAGGAGTCCAGCGAGCTGATCAGCACAGGACCGCAGGACACGACCTGAAACACCATCCGGACCAGCAGCTTTCCTAACATCCACACGTTTGAGTGTCCTACGAACGTCATCCTCCGAGACAGAGATCACGTGATTGTTGCAGCTCTGAGTGATTCTGTCTGACGCGTCACTCGGCGGTGTCGCGCTGCCGCGATTGCCATCAAAGCGAGCGTAGAAAGAGTTTAACTCGTTCACAAGCAACGGATCAGCTCTCACTTCTGCAGAGGATTTCGTTCCAAAAGCACAGATGGTCCTCAGTCCCTGCCACATCCACCGGGAGTCGTTGAGTTGGAAATAAGACTCCACGCGATCCCTATAACGGAGCTTTGCGGCTTTAACGGCGCGTCGGAGAGCATAACAGGATGATTTATAATCCCTCATATTCCCTGTTAGTAGACCGGCGTTGTATGCGGCAGTGCGGGCGTTCACTGCAGCGCGGATTGAACTGTCCACCCACGGTTTCTGATTAGAGAAGGACGTTATAGTTATTGTTTGTGTGGCTTGCTCTGTCAGTGTGTTGATGAAGCAGAGCGCCACATCAGTGAACTCGCTGACGTCCGATGAACTCGCCCGGAACATGTCCCAGTCAACGTCGTCAAGAGCTGCCTGTAGCGTGATCTCTGAATGAGGCGACCAGCGTTTAACTTCCCGCCTCACCGGGGGTTCCTGAACGAGCCTTTGTTTGTACTCAGGTGTAAGGAAAATGGCGGCATGGTCCGATTTACCAAAGGCTGGTAGTGAACGAGCCTTGTAGGCATTCTTATACAGAGAATAGCAGTGATCCAGTGTGTTTGCTCCTCGTGTGGGACAGGAGACATGTTGGTGAAAGTTAGGCAATACTTTCTTAAGGTTGGCTTTGTTAAAATCACCCGCGACGACGAAAGCCGCATCGGGGTGGCTGTTTGTGGAGCCGCTGATGGCATCATGGAGGCCAGATAAAGCCAGTCCCATGTCTGCCTGTGGCGGAATATAAACCACAGTGGCGACGACTGAAGAAAACTCCCTAGGCAGATAGAATGGGCGGCAAATTATTGATAAATGTTCCAGGTGAGGCGAGCAGGATCGCGAAAGGATGGAGATGTTTCTGGGATCGCACCATTTCTTGTTTATCATGAAACACACTCCGCCGCCTTTGGTTTTACCGGCTTCGGCTGTTCTGTCCATCCGGAAAACAGAGAAGTTCTCAGACGGCGTCACAGCTGTGTCCGGGACCGCGGGCGTGAGCCATGTTTCGGACAAACAATAGATGTTGCAGTCTCTCATGTCCCGTTGGAAACTTATCCTGGCTCTAAGATCGTCCATCTTATTCTCCAAGGATTGGACATTTGCTAGCAGAATGCTCGGGAGAGGGGGACTGAATGCTCTCTTCCTCAGTCTGTTGCGGATCCCAGCGCGTTTCCCGCGGTGTTTTTTGAATCTTCGCCTACGAGTCGGGTGGCCTTTGTTCAACTCGGCGTTCCGAAGAATCTCAGGTGGCCACAGAGGATTGATGAAAGCGTCTTGAACCAGGTCAGTGTAGCGATAACCTATATCCAAAAGTGTTTTGCTATCATAGCAGACCAAGGCTGATGATAGATTAGTAAAAATCGAGAACAAAAGAGTGTAGAATAATAAATAAACGCAAAGTCTCAGAGGAGCGACCTGAACGGCGACCGAACACGGCGGCGCCATCTTGCATCCATTGCATAAGTGCATCTATCCATCATAAAAGTGCATCTATCATCATAAAAGTGCATCTATCATCATAAGTGCATCTATCCATCATAAAAGTGCATCTATCGTCAAAAAAGTGCATCTATCATCATAAAGCATCTATCCATCATTAAAGTGCATCTATCGTCATAAAAGTGCATCTATCATCATAAAAGTGCATCTATCATCATAAGTGCATCTATCCATCATAATAGTGCATCTATCATCATAAAAGTGCATCTATCATCATAATAGTGCATCTATCATCATAATAGTGCATCTATCATCATAATAGTGCATCTATCATCATAATAGTGCATCTATCATCATAAAAGTGCATCGTTCATCATAATAGTGCATTGTTCATCATAAAAGTGCATCTATCATCATAAAAGTGCATCTATCATCATAAAAGTGCATCTATCATCATAATAGTGCATCTATCATTACAATAGTGCATCTATCATCATAATAGTGCATCTATCATCATAATAGTGCATCTATCATTACAATAGTGCATCTATCATCATAATAGTGCATCTATCATCATAAAAGTGCATCTATAATCATAAAAGTGCATCTATCATCATCATACTGCATTTATCATCATAATAGTGCATCTATCATTACAATAGTGCATCTATCATCATAATAGTGCATCTATCATCATAAAAGTGCATCTATCATCATAAAAGTGAATCTATCATCATAATAGTGCATCTATCATCATAATAGTGCATCTATAATCATAAAAGTGCATCTATCATCATCATACTGCATCTATCATCATAATAGTGCATCTATCGTCATAATAGTGCATCTATCATCATAAAAGTGCATCTATCATCATAATAGTGCATCTATCATCATAATAGTGCATCTATAATCATAAAAGTGCATCTATCATCATCATACTGCATCTATCATCATAAAAGTGCATCTATCATCATAATAGTGCATCTATCATCATAAAAGTGCATCTATCATCATAAAAGTGCATCTACCCATCATAAAAGTGCATCTATCATCATAAAAGTGAATCTATCATCATAATAGTGCATCTATCATCATAATAGTGCATCTATAATCATAAAAGTGCATCTATCATCATAAAAGTGCATCTATCCATCATAAAAGTGCATCTATCATCATAATAGTGCATCTATCATCATAATAGTGCATCTATCAACATAAAAGTGCATCTATCATCATAATATAGCATCTATCATCATAACAGTGCATCTATCATCATAATAGTGCATCTATCATCATAATAGTGCATCTATCAACATAAAAGTGCATCTATCATCATAATATAGCATCTATCATCATAAAAGTGCATCTATCATCATAATATAGCATCTATCATCATAATAGTGCATCTATCATCATAATAGTGCATCTATCATCATAATACTGCATCTATCATCATAAAAGTGCATCTATCATCATAATAGTGCATCTATCATCATAATAGTGCATCTATCATCATAATAGTGCATCTATCATCATAAAAGTGCATCTATCCATCATCATAGTGCATCTATCATCATAAAAGTGCATCTATCATCATAAAAGTGCATCTATCCTTCATAAAAGCGCATCTATCATCATAATAGTGCATCTATCATCATAAAAGTGCATCTATCCATCATCATAGTGCATCTATCATCATAAAAGTGCATCTATCCTTCATAAACGTGCATCTATCATCATAATAGTGCATCTATCATCATAAAAGTGCATCTATCCATCATCATAGTGCATCTATCATCATAAAAGTGCATCTATCATCATAAAAGTGCATCTATCATCATAATAGTGCATCTATCATCATAAAAGTGCATCTATCATCATAATAGTGCATCTATCATCATAATAGTGCATCTATCATCATCATACTGCATTTATCATCATAATAGTGCATCTATCATCATAAAAGTGAATCTATCATCATAAAAGTGCATCTATCATCATAATAGTGCATCTATCATCATCATACTGCATTTATCATCATAATAGTGCATCTATCATCATAAAAGTGAATCTATCATCATAAAAGTGCATCTATCATCATCATAGTGCATCTATCATCATCATACTGCATTTATCACCATAATAGTGCATCTATCATCATAAAAGTGAATCTATCATCATAAAAGTGCATCTATCATCATAATAGTGCATCTATCATCATAAAAGTGAATCTATCATCATAATAGTGCATCTATCATCATAATAGTGCATCTATCATCATCATACTGCATTTATCATCATAATAGTGCATCTATCATCATAAAAGTGAATCTATCATCATAAAAGTGCATCTATCATCATAAAAGTGCATCTATCATCATCATACTGCATTTATCATCATAATAGTGCATCTATCATCATAAAAGTGAATCTATCATCATAAAAGTGCATCTATCATCATAATAGTGCATCTATCATCATAATAGTGCATCTATCATCATAAAAGTGCATCTATCCATCATAATAGTGCATCTATCATCATAATAGTGCATCTATAATCATAATAGTGCATCTATCATCATAATAGTGCATCTATCATCATAAAAGTGCATCTATCATCATAATAGTGCATCTATCATCATAAAAGTGCATCTATCCATCATAATAGTGCATCTATCATCATAATAGTGCATCTATCATCATAAAAGTGCATCTATCATCATAATAGTGCATCTATCATCATAATAGTGCATCTATCATCATAAAAGTGCATCTATCCATCATAATAGTGCATCTATCATCATAATAGTGCATCTATAATCATAAAAGTGCATCTATCATCATCATACTGCATCTATCCATCATAATAGTGCATCTATCATCATAATAGTGCATCTATCCATCATAAAAGTGCATCTATCCATCATAAAAGTGCATCTATCCATCATAAAAGTGAATCTATCCATCATAAAAGTGCATCTATCCATCATAAAAGTGAATCTATCCATCATAAAAGTGCATCTATCCATCATAAAAGTGAATCTATCCATCATAAAAGTGCTTCTATCCATCATAAAAGTGCATCTATCCATCATTAAAGTGAATCTATCATCATAAAAGTGCATCTATCATCATAATAGTGCATCTATCATCATAAAAGTGCATCTGTCCATCATAAAAGTGCATCTATCATCATAAAAGTGCATCCATCATCATAAAAGTGCATCTGTCATCATAAAAGTGCATCTGTCCATCATAAAAGTGCATCTATCCATCATTAAAGTGAATCTATCATCATAAAAGTGCATCTATCATCATAAAAGTGCATCTATCATCATAAAAGTGCATCCATCATCATAAAAGTGCATCTATCATCATAAAAGTGCATCTGTCCATCATAAAAGTGCATCTATCCATCATTAAAGTGAATCTATCATCATAAAAGTGCATCTATCATCATAAAAGTGCATCTATCATCATAAAAGTGCATCTATCATCATAATAGTGCATCTATCATCATAATAGTGCATCTATCATCATAAAAGTGCATCTATCATCATAAAAGTGCATCTGTCCATCATAAAAGTGCATCTGTCCATCATAAAAGTGCATCTATCATCATAATAGTGCATCTATCATCATAATAGTGCATCTATCATCATAAAAGTGCATCTATCATCATAAAAGTGCATCTATCATCATAAAAGTGCATCTGTCCATCATAAAAGTGCATCTATCCATCATAAAAGTGCATCTATCCATCATTAAAGTGAATCTATCATCATAAAAGTGCATCTATCATCATAAAAGTGCATCTATCATCATAATAGTGCATCTATCATCATAAAAGTGCATCCATTCATCATAATAGTGCATCTATCATCATAATAGTGCATCTATCATCATAATAGTGCATCTATCATCATAAAAGTGCATCTATCATCATAAAAGTTCATCTATCCATCATAAAAGTGTGATTGATGGATGCGGTCGATAATGGATAATGGAACAGCCATTATAAAGCTTGGAAGAGCCAGGATAAATTTTATAATATAACTCTGACTGTGTTCGTCTGTCCACACTGGACACGTTAAAGCGCAAAATGCAAATCCGTCTCCACTCCCAGACTGATAATTCTCAGTATTGAAATAAAATTCTGAGGTTCAAACCGAAAATCCAAAAAGGTTGTGACTGATTGAAAGTCCTTCGGACAGATGAATTAAAAAGAGAGTTCTTTGTTCAGTAATAGTCCCACAACAGTAGGATTTGAGTGTGTTTTACAGCATTCTCTCCTTTTCATCTAAATCCCAAAGCAAGCTCACACCAATGACGCTCAATCAATAGAACATCATCATCCCGTTTCCTTTTCTAATGAAACTGGTTCTGTATAATAGTGTGCTTCATTCGAAACCCTACATTCAATGTTAAATAAATCAAATTACATCCGTATTAAGCTGATATTATCCAGTGTATTGCATGGTTTAGAGACATGAATTGGCCGATTATCCAGAGAACTTTCACCCAAATGAGTCTTTTCACTTCCTTGGACTTTCATTCGTTTCATATACGTCCTAATGCCAGATTCCCACAGCGCTTGCCAGGTGTGCACACACCCTGACACACACACACACACACCCTGACACACACACACACAGATCGTGAAGGAGAACAGAAGACGCTTTGTGCCCTACTGCCCTCTCATGAGCCACACACAGCCCAAACACCTGGTCTCCATGGCAACCCTGACCACAAACAGCCTGTCCAATGACAACGCTTGAGCACAGAGCAGGGGCGTGGCCACAGCGGAGTCAGCACAGAGAAGGGGCGGGGACACAGCAGTCAGCACAGAGAAGGGGCGTGGCCACAGCAGTGTCAGCACAGAGAAGGGGCGTGGCCACAGCAGGGTCAGCACAGAGAAGGGGCTTGGCCACAGCAGGGCCAGCACAGAGAAGGGGCGTGGCCACAGCAGAGTCAGCACAGAGAAGGGGCGTGGCCACAGCAAAGTCAGCACAGAGAAGGGGCTTGGCCACAGCAGGGCCAGCACAGAGAAGGGGCGTGGCCACAGCAGAGTCAGCACAGAGAAGGGGCGTGGCCACAGCAGAGTCAGCACAGAGAAGGGGCGTGGCCACAGCAAAGTCAGCACAGAGAAGGGGCTTGGCCACAGCAGGGCCAGCACAGAGAAGGGGCGTGGCCACAGCAGAGTCAGCACAGAGAAGGGGCTTGGCCACAGCAGGGCCAGCACAGAGAAGGGGCGTGGCCACAGCAGAGTCAGCACAGAGAAGGGGCTTGGCCACAGCAGGGCCAGCACAGAGAAGGGGCGTGGCCACAGCAGAGTCAGCACAGAGAAGGGGCGTGGCCACAGCAAAGTCAGCACAGAGAAGGGGCTTGGCCACAGCAGGGCCAGCACAGAGAAGGGGCGTGGCCACAGCAGAGTCAGCACAGAGAAGGGGCTTGGCCACAGCAGGGCCAGCACAGAGAAGGGGCGTGGCCACAGCAGAGTCAGCACAGAGAAGGGGCTTGGCCACAGCAGGGCCAGCACAGAGAAGGGGCGTGGCCACAGCAGAGTCAGCACAGAGAAGGGGCGTGGCCACAGCAAAGTCAGCACAGAGATGGGGCGTGGCCACAGCAAAGTCAGCACAGAGAAGGGGCGTGGCCACAGCAAAGTCAGCACAGAGAAGGGGCGTGGCCACAGCAAAGTCAGCACAGAGATGGGGCGTGGCCACAGCAGGGCCAGCACAGAGAAGGGGCGTGGCCACAGCAGAGTCAGCACAGATAAGGGGCGTGGCCCCGGCGTATACAGCTCAACTAATGGCAGGGCTATAAAGGGGTTTAAACTACAATATACTTCCACTCGCATGTATTTAACAACCGGAATATCAGATATTTCATGCCATAGCAAACACATTAGTGGATATTCTGAATAAAAAAGGAAAAATGACAAAGCAGATCATCATCATTCATTGCTGATGCGGTGTGTCACGTGACCAGCAATGACGCGTCACCATGGAAATGTAATAAAAGTGTGATGTAACGCCTAACATTAGCATAGCTCATTAGCATAGCTCACTCAGTGCCCACAGCCTCAGCCCAGGTGCCGCTCTTCAGCAAAAACATGACAGAAACTCCTCTAAATGTCCAACATAACTGAACATTAAACACTAACATTAACTAACAACAACTTTCCCTTTACAGAAAACCATACATTAACACTTTAATCCTCAAATTTATTCATAATTTAGTTCCTTGCAAAGCATGCTGGGAACTACAGATCCACTGCCGTTAGTTATGTCAACACAAATATTTCATGTAGTTTTGACACAAATTAATTACGTAAACTTCAGTTTTAAATATATTAGGTTGACTGAACACAATTAAATACAATTTTATCAAAATTAGATATGTTTAAGTAAAGCGAACATTTTTCATTTTTTTCAGTGTATATATATATATATACACACACACACACACATAAAAATAACAAGTGAGCAGGACAATCATTGAATTAACCACAATGTAGGATTTAAAAATAAAAAAAGGTAATGTTGGGATATATTTAACCCTTAAATGCGTGACTGTTTCGCCAAACATTCTTACATATTCGGGTCGTTAGCGACCCGGATCTATATTTAACGTGGACAGACCTCTACCTGTCGTGATAGTATATATAACTCCTGATATTAGAGTAACAGCTACAGAAGAAAACCTATTTCGTTCCCTTTTGGAGCTTGGAAGGGTTCAGTGTGAGCTGATGTTTAATACCATCATCATCTGTCCTCGTCAGAGCTCGTTTACCAGTATATTCAGCATCTGCCTCATATTCGCCATCTCCAGCATATTCTCCAAACTCATTTTCAACGTCTTCAAAATCAATATTTTGATCACTGACAGCTTCTTGACCACATCCATCATCAAGAGACAGTGACACTAATATCTGATTGTGTTTAGTACTTGCTCTCTGCTGTAAATCACTGAGACATTTCAAGTTTTGCAGATTATAATTATTATAGTTTCGTTTTCTGCCAGAGGTAACTATGAGTGAAACGTCACTTCATCAGTGCGTATCAGACATCGCCACCTTGTGGAATAAAGGTGAATTGCACCATATTTCCTTACTATAGATTAATTTATTATTGTGCAAAAAATATATACGTACAATCCTACACACCTCGGGTCGTTAGCGACCCTATACAATTTTGACAAAAAACTAGTGAAAAAACAGGCATTCAATTATAATTCTATTTTTTTTCCTTGTTATTTTGTTTAAAATGGATTGATTGAGGAATACTAAGAAGGTTGATGTCTAACTTTAAAAAATGAAGAGGAGCAGGAGGGTAGTGAAGGACGTCTCGGGTCGCTAACGACCTGAGGTATGCATTTAAGGGTTAAGTGGTCTGGGAGAGAACACTTAAACCAAGTGATGTGACCCAGTATGAATTGAGAGCAGCAGTGTGAGTTTATGTTCTGAGTGTTGATTAGCCCGTCACATTAGCAGCTTTAACTGGTGTCTGGAGACGGGGGACTGGTCTACACACACAGGAAATGACTGCAATTAGCAGATTAGGCTCTGATTGAGCTTCCAGATGGAGGAACAAACTGGGGACGCTTTGGGGAAGTCGTGGCTTTGTTTTGACAGGGCTGGTTAAGCAGGATGTGCTGAGACTCTAACAGGACCTGTTCGGCCGGGGGGACAGCTGCTGACCGCGGGGTAAGATGGGCCAGTCGCTCCTCTGACCCATAAGGACCTCAGGACACACGAGCCACAATATGGGACAGTGAAAACTAAAGAGGATGCTTTAGAGGTATTGATGATGTGAGGTCATCAGTCAGTTTAACAGATATGGGTATTTAATTGTGCATGCTGATTATAGACGGTTTCAACGGTAACAACATAAACAAACGCTACTGCGCATGCGCGCTTTTGTGGCCCAAACTTAACTTCCGGTAGACATCAATAACACCAGAGGATGCGTTATCTTTCTTATGCGTTAGCATCTTTAATTTTGATTGTGCACCATTATCTTAATGTATAGATTTTTTTTTTTGTTTTAGCATGTTTATTATAAATAATCTCCCATTTATGTCTTTAATATAGAGTGGGAAAACGCCCCACTTAAAGGGTAGGTCACCCAAAACTGAAAATCCTGTCATTACTCACCGTCACGTTGATCCCAGAGTTTCCGCTAGAAAAAAATGGAGCCGGTCAAAGTGACCGGCAGAGGTTTCGTTTTCCGGACATTTTGATTATATATGCCGGTCAAAAACTCCTGAAAGCAGTTTATGTAACTTATTAAAAAAATGACCATGTTTATTAGCCGAACTTTCAAATAGACGGAAAAAAAAACATGAACGTCCGATTGGCGTCAATCAACCAATTTTTTTAACTTATAGGCGTAATTTAAGGGTGGGACATGTCCCTACCACTTTTTTAAAACATCTTGCTACACGGATTAGCCTAACTAATACAAACAATGCAGTTCAATGCAGCAAACGCGGCTCATGCAGTCTTCACACAGACGAGCGCTTTAATCTGACGCTTAACGCCGTTGCAGAGACTTTCTGTTTGTTCCGGTCAGATCGCGAAACAAAATGCACAAAAACTGTTCCTGCTCTTGATGTACAACCACTGATGGTATTCGGTTTTGATGAGAGAAAAAATAGACCACGAGGGCAGATTAGAAACGAGAACTTCTGACAAGTTTAACAGACTAGACCAGTGATTAAGCAAAGTGTGCAAATCTATTTGCCTTTATTCACGTGAAAAATCTTTAGATGCAATAATTAAACGCAATTAATAAATTTAATTATAAACTCAGTATGTCTCATTTAGTTGGTAACATTTAAATTGGCCACAGTGTGAAATGACAAAATCATATAATAGAATATAACAGTATAACTACAAGCAGGTAAGCACTACAAGATGTTTTTGAAATCATTAGAGAAAACGACAAAATTACTTATTCACAAAATTACGTGTGAATAAGTGCCACCTGTTTAAAATGTGCTTGCACCCGATCATATTCAGTAGAAGGTAAAAAAAAAAAAAAAAAAAAATCCCTTAAACTTTAACATCCCGCTTATGCCCATCGCCGTGATCATCTGTATAACGCTGGTTGTTTACCGTGAGTTCTGAACACTGCACCATGTGCTTATTTAAATCTTTTCGTTTCTACACATATTAGGCTACATATTCCTCATGTCTGTGAGGCAAGCCTGCCGAGTTTCAGTTTGAGACGCGCTTCAGTTCATGATGAAAGCGATGGCTTCCGCGACCTAGTCTAATTATTTATTTCTTATTAATTAAATACATGAAATTAACCGAACAACCCTTTATTAAAATTAAGAGACAATTTGTACAAAACGAAAGAAAGGCTTTTTACAAAACAAAACTTAATATTAAACTAAATATAACCACCAAAATCATTTCTGACCCACTCGCATCTTTGCACTTATAGCATCATAATCAGATGAGATCTAAAAATAATATTATAATATTTAAACATAAATATGAAGAAGAAAAAAAACATTGTTTAATGGCTACAACAAGTATAGTAAGCTACAGATTTATGTCATGCCTGAGCTGGATTTGAACGAACATCATTTTACCGGTGGGTTCACAGTAGCCTATATAAATGCATGCGCACTCGCCTTTCAATTATGCAATGCGTCGGCATAACATGTTTCTTTGTTTCATAATATAAGAATAATGTTGGGAAACTTGTGTCATGTGCTCTCTGCTAGATTTTTAATATTTATATCATGTTAACCAAGAATAGTACTTTAAAATGTATTTCTACTGAGTAGTGCGCCATACAAACAGACACAGACCGGAAGTTAACTTCGGGCCAGGCGCGTAACCGTAGCAACGCGCGTGCGTTCGATGAAACCGTCTATACACAGATTATTACACCGCCATCATTTCACACTCACTTTAATACACGTATAACTTAATAACCCTGGTAAATGTAATATTCAGAAAATCTACAATAACAACGATGGCAAAATTCACGTAGCAAATATAATATATTGATATATTATGGTTATCAACAGATATGGTTAATTATCTGTGCATGCTCATTACATTTAGATGCCTTTCCCATCATTTTGCCCTTACTAATTTATATTATATTAATTAATTATAATATAAAGAAATCTAGGCCATGCTAGAGTCACAGAACGGCTGCTGTTTAATGGGTTCACTTTCCCTTCAGATGGGCCTCGACTTCATGCAGAAATATGAAGGGTGGCCTTCCGGGTCATCTCCCTAAAGCAGAAATACACAGAGTGTGTGTGTGTGTGTGTATGTGTGTGTGTCAGAACACAGTGACAGGAGGAGCTCATTTATAATTCACATCCTCAGCGCTCAAACATCTTCCTCCTGGATGTGTTCAGTCAGAAGCAAAATCATTACTCAGACTCTACACCGACAAAACATCTGAGCCAAGACCACCTAAACCGAGACCAAGACCACCTAAACCAAGACCAAGACCACCTAAACCAAGACCAAGACCACCTAAACCGAGACCAAGACCACCTAAACCGAGACCAAGACCACCTAAACCGAGACCAAGACCACCTAAACCAAGACCAAGACCACCTAAACCAAGACCAAGACCACCTAAACCGAGACCAAGACCACCTAAACCAAGACCAAGACCACCTAAACCGAGACCAAGACCAAGACCACCTAAACCGAGACCAAGACCACCTAAACCAAGACCAAGACCACCTAAACCGAGACCAAGACCACCTAAACCGAGACCAAGACCACCTAAACCAAGACCAAGACCACCTAAACCGAGACCGAGACCAAGACCACCTAAACCGAGACCAAGACCACCTAAACCAAGACCAAGACCACCTAAACCGAGACCGAGACCAAGACCACCTAAACCAAGACCACCTAAACCGAAACCAAGACCACCTAAACCGAGACCAAGACCACCTAAACCGAGACCAAGACCACCTAAACCAAGACCAAGACCACCTAAACCGAGACCAAGACCACCTAAACCGAGACCAAGACCACCTAAACCGAGACCAAGACCACCTAAACCGAGACCAAGACCACCTAAACCAAGACCACCTAAACCAAGACCAACTAAACTGAGACCAAGACCACCTAAACCGAGACCAAGACCAACTAAACTGAGACCAAGACCACCTAAACCAAGACCAAGACCACCTAAACCGAGACCAAGACCACCTAAACCAAGACCGAGACCACCTAAACCGAGACCACCTAAACCGAGACCAAGACCACCTAAACCAAGACCAAGACCACCTAAACCGAGACCAAGACCAACTAAACCGAGACCAAGACCACCTAAACCAAGACCAAGACCACCTAAACCCAGACCAAGACCACCTAAACCCAGACCAAGACCACCTAAACTGAGACCAAGACCACCTAAAACGAGACCAAGACCACCTAAACCGAGACCAAGACCACCTAAACCAAGACCGAGACCACCTAAACCGAGACCACCTAAACCGAGACCAAGACCACCTAAACCAAGACCAAGACCACCTAAACCGAGACCAAGACCACCTAAACCGAGACCAAGACCACCTAAACCAAGACCAAGACCACCTAAACCCAGACCAAGACCACCTAAACCCAGACCAAGACCACCTACAACGAGACCAAGATCACCTAAACAGAGACCAAGACCACCTAAACCGAGACCAAGACCACCTAAAACGAGACCAAGACCACCTAAAACGAGACCAAGACCACCTAAACCGAGACCAAGACCACCTAAACCGAGACCAAGACCACCTAAACTGAGACCAAGACCACCTAAACCGAGACCAAGACCACCTAAACCCAGACCAAGACCACCTAAACCCAGACCAAGACCACCTAAACCCAGACCAAGGCCAACTAAACCGAGACCAAGACCACCTAAACCAAGACCAAGACCACCTAAACCGAGACCAAGGCCACCTAAACCGAGACCAAGACCACCTAAAACGAGACCAAGACCACCTAAACCGAGACCAAGACCACCTAAACTGAGACCAAGACCACCTAAAACGAGACCAAGACCACCTAAACCGAGACCAAGACCACCTAAACTGAGACCAAGGCCACCTAAACTGAGACCAAGACCACCTAAACCGAGACCAAGACCACCTAAACTGAGACCAAGACCACCTAAACTGAGACCAAGGCCACCTAAACCAAGACCAACTAAACCGAGACCAAGGCCACCTAAACCGAGACCAAGACCACCTAAACCGAGACCAAGACCACCTAAACCGAGACCAAGACCACCTAAACTGAGACCAAGACCACCTAAAACGAGACCAAGACCACCTAAACCAAGACCAAGACAACCTAAACCGAGACCAAGACCACCTAAACCCAGACCAAGACCACCTAAACCGAGACCAAGGCCACCTAAACCGAGACCAAGACCACCTAAACCGAGACCAAGACCACCTAAACCGAGACCAAGACCACCTAAACCGAGACCAAGACCACCTAAACTACATTTACATTTACATTTAATCATTTAGCAGACGCTTTTATCCAAAGCGACTTACAAAAAAGGGGAGAGTAATAGAAGCAACGGAACAGACAAGGCCAACAACCTGTAAGAGCTGTAAGAAATCTCAATTAATTAGCACAATACACATTTTTTTTTTTTTGTTTTTTTTTTTGTTTCGCCAAAAGGAAAACTGAGACCAAGACCACCTAAACCAAGACCAAGACCACCTAAACCGAGACCAAGACCACCTAAAACGAGACCAAGACCAAGACCACCTAAACCGAGACCAAGACCACCTAAACCGAGACCAAGACCACCTAAACCAAGACCAAGACCACCTAAACCGAGACCAAGACCACCTAAACCGAGACCAAGACCAAGACCACCTAAACCGAGACCAAGACCACCTAAACCGAGACCAAGACCACCTAAACCAAGACCAAGACCACCTAAACCGAGACCAAGACCACCTAAACCAAGACCAAGACCACCTAAACCGAGACCAAGACCACCTAAACCAAGACCAAGACCACCTAAACCGAGACCAAGGCCACCTAAACGAAGACCAGAACTCCTTAAATTCATCTGAAAGATCTGTATCTACTGTCTGAGAATGTCTTAATAAATGTAATTAGAATAGTCAGACACTATAGCGCTGTTATTAATCAAACCACGGACAATAAAATGAATGGCACAGAAGTTGCATCTGAATTACAATTACACTTTCATAAATAATGCTCATATTAATTTAACATTCCCAGAATCATTTATTCAAGCGATGTGTTCAAAGCAGCCGATTCATTAATAACGAAACGCTGCCGAATTAGCAAACACAGTTCAAAATATAATTTAATATTAACTTAGTTTATTGAACGTTTATATGACTCAATATAATTTGCAATCCCGCTTATATTCATGAAAACAGCTCATCCTCTCGTGATATTGCTTATATTCTGTGATATTAATCAGATTTTGTGGTCATTTCTATAACTTTGGGGTGTTTTTGAGACAATGCTGCGTTGCTTTTGAATCCGGCAGCGCAGTAATAAAGAAATCTCATGACCCTGAAGTTACTGACTGCACTTTAAGCAGAACGTTTACATCAAACCTCATTAATGATGTTAAATCAGACAATGCACAGCAGTTTAGTGATGATCTGCAGCCGAGGTCTCGAGATTAAAGTCCTCTAAGTCTGAGACCGAGACAAGACCTTCAAAAAATGGTCTTACGGCCGGTCTCGAGTACTACAACACTATTGACTGCACTGAAATCACTTGCGTTATTGTGTAATTCTGCCTGTGTTTATTGACTCTGCAAATACTGGGAAGTCTCTTTTTGGTGAAGAAAATCAATTTCACTTCTTTAAATTTGTGTGCAATTAGCACATTTGTCACAGCTACGCACTCTTCAAACGCGAGGAGCTCGTGCATTTCTCACAGCCCCACGTCGGTCAGTGAAATAATCAGGTTTTCCTGCATTGTTCATCACCTTTTTGTTCACTCCGGCGCTGACACACACACTGAGATGTATTTAAATAAGGACATTTGCATCCCTCTCCTTCCATCACGACTCCTAAACTCGCCTGATGAGCTTCAGGCCAACATTATTTTAATGGCACTGTGATGTCGTTTTATCAAATTTCTTTGTACAACAATAAACATGCATTATAAATGTTTGACCTCAACAATCATAATCGTCATCTAATCCATTATTATTATTATTATTAGTGCTATAAAATGTAATAATAAAAACGTTCCCTTTTATAAGGCTTTTGAGCATAGATGTGTGTAAACATCCAGCCTATAAAAGTACAAATCCCCAACACTTGTGTTATAATCCCCACCAATCATATTTCCCTCCACTCCTGCAGAGTAGGGAAGCCCCGCCCATGCCTGCTGCTGATTGGCCCTTTAGTATGAACACGCCCCCGAGTGAGAAGCATTTTGTCTGCGTGTGATTGGCCTGTTTTGTTATTGACTGAGTTTTTAAATATGCTAGAGCCAAAATGTTCAGCGCTTAGCAATGCAAATAAAGTCCAGGATAGGTCTCAAGCCAACGCTGTGTGAATCTCTGCATCAGCCTAAAAAAGCACAGGCCATGTGGACGAACCAACCACTCTCAGTGACGACACACTCATTCACGAGACATTGGCGATCCGAATCATGAATCGATTCGCTGACTCATAACCGTTTGAATCTTTATTTGAGGATTGAACACAAACGCGGAAGAGAAGCCAATGCTGAATAAAGTCGTAGTTTTTGTGATTTTTGGACCCAAATGTATTTTGGATGCTTCAAGAGACTCTAATTAACCCACTGATGTCTCATATGGACTACTGTGATGATGTTTTTATTCCCTTTCTGGACATGGACAGTATAGTGTGCATACACTTGCATACGCTCTCGGACTAAATATAAAATATCTTAAACTGTGTGTGAAGATGAACGGAGGTCTTACGGGTGTGGAGCGACATTAGGGAGAGGAGTTAACGACAGCTGAACTAACCCTTTAAGTGTTTATAGTGTTACCAAAGTTGCTTGTCTTGTGAACACGGTTGTTTTAGGGAGATCCAGTTCAAGTATAAATGTGTATTATATATATATCTCTTCCCTGTCAGCCTTTTCAGGATTAAGTGTCTTTACGCTCGTTCTCAACACACAGAATGCCAAAGGTTAGTGAAACCAGCTCATCACCAGACCACCTAAATGAGGAAACTGCCGACCTAAATGGCACTTTCTGCATTCCACTTTAACACGGAAACTGGCTTCACTGAAGGTACAGTTCTTTCTCTTTCACTCTTTTATTAAAGACCTCTGCCCCGGCCTTACAAAGGGTAATGCGGCTGAAAGGTGGCAGGCCGGCGGTCTTTGTATCTTTGCAGGAATATTAGCATACAAAAGGAGCTGAGTGAGCTGCTTCCACATCTCGAAGGGAATGGAGGAAAAGCTGGAATGGCTGGACTTAGGAGGGGGTCAAACTCCGGCTGAGAGCCTGAGGTGTGTGGACTCAAACGCAAACCCAGCGATCTCAATCCCACAGCAATAATTACTCTAAAGCGCAAACCCTACCACAGTCATGCATTTGCCTTTCGACGCTCGCTAATTAGCATTTATCCACTGGAACAAATGCTCTTAATCAGTCATTTTGTCTTGTTTCCAGTCCAAATATCTAATAATTCTTAAATCAAGATGCATTTACTAGATCAGTAAAACCACATAAGATATTTTTTCTTGTTTTGTTGAAAATAAAATCTAAATGAAGTGAGTTTTTGCTTAAAACAGGCAAAATGATCTGCCAATGGGGTGAGAGAAATAATCTGATTTCTGTTTGAAATCTTGTCTCGTTTCAGTCCCAAATAAAAATATCTTGTATCGTTTTAATTCAATTCCAGCGTTATGGATGTGACATTTGAACTCATAATGACAACTGAAATGTCTCAGTAAAAATCTATTTCTTACAATATTTATATTGGCAATGAATATTCTCAGAGCACCCTATCTGGGGAATTGACAGCAAAAATATTATTTTCTAAATTATATTTACGACCCCCCAAAAAAGGAAAATAGTTGTGCGTTATGGATGTGACAGGAAATGACAGTGTTTTCAGTGTACTGTTCAATTTTCTTAAAAGTCTGTGAACTTTTAAATCTTATGTATAAATATTGCTATCCACATGAGGAAGGGGTCTTATTTGAAAATAAAAATATCAATGTTTAAAATGTAAATAAAATTTATGAAGTGTATCATGAGAAAAAACAACGTTATGGATGTGACAAAACCCTGTTATGGATGTGACGAGTCTGAAATACACATAGAATCTGTTTGGAAAATCAACGAACAAACCATCATGGCACATTTGTTGACACATAAAATTACTCTAAATGTTAATTTAATAGTAATCTAGTTATATCAATGACTCATATGAAGTAGCCTGACCTGATTTAGTTGAAATAGCCCATTCTTTCATTGTCTCAGGTAAGATGGGTCTTAATCAACATGTAAATATCCTGACAATAAAATGACTAATATATTATATATATTAGGGCTGGGTAAAAATATCGATTCATCAATGCATTGCAATTATTTGTTTCTCAATTCAATATCGATTAATCAAACCCTATGAATCGATTCAGCCCACCGGCCAGTGGCGGCGCTGTGGGCAACACTCTAGTGAGAGCGTTCAGCGCTGTAAAAATGACGTGCTTTACCAAAACAGCAGCTGCACTCCGTTCAAGCCTGCACCACTAAAGGCTGCAACATACTCCGCAAAAACAGAGAAAAAAGTTCTCGCTCCCAGGGCTATGAGAACAAAATGACGTCATGTTGTTCTCAGCCCTGGTTTGGGAGTTCTCGCAGCTTGTTCTCGACACATTGCCTGAGCAGAACTTTTTTATTGCGGTTGTCCAAGAACTATTGTGTGATTGGTCAGAAATTTAAAGTGGGCGTGGTTAATGCGGAGAAACGCAGATGATCGGCACCTGCTTTTCTCGTGAAGTATGAATGTACTTCTGCCAGAACAAACTTTGTTCTTGTTCTTGCCACCTCGAGAAAACAAACTAATTTCTTTGTTCTTGCAAAGTATGTTCCAAGATTAACGTTAAAAGCCGACGTTTGGGCTCATTTTGGATCAGCTGCTCAGTTGTTCAGTGTTATTGCGCCACAGAATCAACACCGGCCGTGTTGGCGACATGCTTTCATATCATGGCAACGCGCGCAGTCATGTAGATCACTCCACTCTCAATAGTTGTAAAACAAACCACCGCTCTCAATACATTTGAATGGCTTAAGTGGACAGACAACAGCTTCACTTCACTACACAGTTAATTACTTTCGAATCTGTGTAATGTTGTAATGTTATAATATCAATCCACTTTGTTTTATGAATATGCACATTTTGTGCTTCTGTTTACATTTCTTTCATAACTTGAATGTATAGGAAGAAAGAAAAATACTTTCTACTACTTACAGTTACATGCACTTTAGAGGTGCTAATAAAGCACCTGTTTGTAACAGGTGTGGTTTGTATTCAACACATGTACAATATTGTACAGTTTATTCTGCTAAATAAACCATGACAGGAAAAATGCTGGGGTCAATTTGTTCTTACACATTGATAATACTGCACACATTATTAAAAAATATACTCAGGTACTTAATTACTTGTGTATTTACTTATTAATCAATCGATATCGAAGCTAATAAATCAATATCGGATCGAATTGTGAAATTCCTAAAAATACCCAGCCCTATATATAATATATACAGATACATCGAATTTAATCGAATTTATTTATCACATCATTCAGAAAGTGACCATTTGTTTTGCTAACATTTACTTATGATTGTACTTATAGCCTAATAACCTAAGGCTATGTTACAATTCACTGAAACACAGAGGAGAAATATGTTTATCACTGCCATGCTACAGGAAAACACATTTATATCACATGTGGGTTTGATTTTAGAATTTTCTTTATATGTAAAGGTGATATGGATGTGACGTATTTCTGTATACGTCACATCCATAACGCAAAATTAAAATGTTTACAAGTAATAAAAGAGCATGATATGTTCATCACATGATACATTTATATAAGTTAACATTGCACAGAAATGCTGGACATTTTTTCATCAACACTGTATATGTAGCATAAACTTATCCTCTAAAACGTTATGGATGTTACATGGCCCTGGAACTCAACGACACATTTAATAAGAGGCTTATAAATTCATAGAACTTTACTGTTAAATCATGCTAATTGAACACAGTGCTTAATCATCCCCTTGTTAATCAGGAAATTGCCAAATAATAAACTTTTGCTGAAACATTGAGTCTATATATTTCCTTTTCTTGATAACACTAAAAAACAGATATTTCAAAAACTCTCCTTGCATTGGTGCACATCTTGTTTATGGTGTAATAAAACAACAAATACCTAAACAATTCAATGAGACTGGTTGCATACAATAAAGTATAGATCCAAGTAAACATTTTAAGAACAAATCTGTTTGTGTGTGACCAACTTTTTTTTTTCATCGTAAAGATGACCTTTGCATGGAATTGCCCTTTACTGATCTAGTAAATGCATCTTGAGTTAAGAATTGTTCGATATTTGGACTGGAAACGAGACAAAAAACTAAATAAGAAGAACGTGTTTTGCCGTGTGTTAATGGTGATGGGAAGTTGAGCGATAAGTTGGAAAGCGGGAAGTGAATGCAAAAGAGGAAAAGGTGTTTACTCAGATGGTGAGAAGCATTTTCACCTGCAAATTTTAGGTGCACTCACAAATTCGTAAAAAAGTAAATTGAATATAACAAAAAATGTATTTAGCATGTCATTGCATGCGGCAGTCATTGTTGCCCATCAAAGCCAAAATGTTGGGATCATTAAAGCGATAGTTGAGCCTAAAATGAGCCTGATGTTGATCTGCTGACCCCAGGGCATCCACATGTAGGTGTGTGTGTTTCTTCAGGAGAACACAGATGAAGATTTTAACTCAGCCGTTGCTGTGTGTCGGTCATATAATGATGTGAATGGGGAACAATTCTATGAGAGCAAAACAAACAAACATGCTTAGAGAACGCACACACACACACACACACACACACACACACACACACACACACACACACACACACACACACACACACACACACACACACACACACACACACACACACACACACACACACACACCCTGCTGCTCCTGACGACACACTGATGTCTTAAGACACGAACCCATCGCTTTCTGAGAGAAACACAACAGTATTTGTGTTATTTTTACCTCATATCAGACGAATCTCATCTAGTGTCCCATCCGCTATTACTGCCGTCTGATGAGGTCAAGCTGGAGCGATATTTATATAGAGTCCTCATTACACTTCTAAAAATGCTTTTCTTACTCAGTATTTTTGTCTTGTTTCTAGTCCAAACATCTAAAAATTATTACAACAAGAAGTATTTACTAGACAAGCAAAAGTAATTGTCTTGGTTTGGGGAAAATAACTCAAAATAAAGAGAGTTTTTGCTTAAAATAAGATAAATAATCTGCCAATGGGGTGAGAAAAATAATCTTAATTCAAACAGAAAACAAACAACACCCATCAGTTTAAATTGTTCTTTGCATTTTTGGTCTTCTGTGTATCAGAATAACCCAATGTTCATGATCAAATGTGTCTAGCCACGCCCTAGCAACAACTATCTAGCACCCTAGCAACCCAACCCCAAAGGGGGACACCTTCTATTCTGAATGTCGTAGAGGCACGGGGGTTGGTTTATTTAATTCATACTGACGAGAGTATCATCATTCAAGCCACTCCATAGCAACCAAACAGAGTACCCTAGCAACCATTCAGCAAGCCGTATATCTCTGCATCAGAGCATCATAGAGACATGGGGGTGGGGTCTTTTGACTCATGCTAGCAAACACCACTTTCAACACGCTACACATGCGAATAGCTACATGCTAATAGTCTGTCTGTGTCTGTATGAATGTGTGTCTGTCTGTCTGTTGTGTGTGTGTTTCAAATGTGAACAAAAGTCTAATTGGTTTGGAATAGTACGAGTATGTAAATGATGACAATTTTCATTTTTAGGTGAACAGTCCCTTAATAATAATAATAATAATAACTTTATTTTATATAGCGCTTTTAAAAGTAAATTCTCAGAGCACTTCACATTTGTAAAATCAAGACAGATAAAACAGGGATGGTAAACACAATATAAAAAAAATAAATAAATTAAAAATAAATAAAATAATAATAATAATAAATAATAATAATTAAAAAAGTTAAAGTTAAGTTAAAATCTCTGAATTCATGAGTATTCAGATATGTGGGTTTAATATATGGTGGTCCGTTTGTAAATACTCACAAACTAATACTTCTAAAATAACATTTGAAGAGCTAAAGAAATAATGAATCTACTGTAGATGTGGGACGCTTAACGGTGTTTCTAAAGGCCTAAAGCTAAACCATATTTACAGCTTTAAGTATTTTCTGGTACACACACAAGATTAGACTCATGCTTATAAATGAAGCTACATCTACACCGGGAAAATACAAGATTGCTCAACAGCTTACATTTCTCTCTTTAACAATAAAACATCAAATTACTCAACAAGAAAGTGTAATTTCACCTTCACTGATGCCTGTGCCACAATATGACACAATACGTCTCATTAGGCCTTCTGAAGTTAGTCGAACCATCCCAAATCTGACCAATCAGAGCTCAACCAGTCCAAAGACTGGACCAAACCAATGTGGATGTTGACCTTAAAGGGACAGCTCATCCTTTGCTCACACTCGAGTCGTTCCAAACACCTCTTGGTGTTATTATTGTTCATACAATAAAAGTCAATGATAACCATAACTAGTTTTTCCTTCAGAACAGCATCTTTTGTGTTGCACAGAACAATCCCTAGTTTTCAGTCACGTGACTGTCGCGGAGCCTTGGAGGGCAAAACCGTCATATAACTGCAGCACAAGCCTGTCATATTACATCTTAAAACTAAAATATGTGAAGATGCAGCACATTTTGGGCACTTCTGATCCATATGCAGCCCCTGGTGCAGTATTTCAAACACTAAAAACAGCGGGACGCTTTTAAAACGCTGTACGTGAAAAACACTACAGGGTGAGTTGCACTAATAAAGATTCAATTAAGCAAAGATTAACACTAATCTAGGATTTGCTGATGTGGGTTTTATTTTAAATAGTTGCACCACTTCATTTTAAACACAGATTAATTTCGCAGTAAAACTGTTATAGAGCTGATCCAGCAGCAGACAAAGGGTGACCTGACGGCGAATCCTTATCAGTGCAAACCACCCTTAAAGTGCCTTAATGTGTTAAAACAGTGATATTAAAATATCACATTCAGGTTACAGCTTTCTCATGACGCATACTATACACAGGCGAGTAGATGAGCCCAGAAGATGAACGCAGCGTGTTTTCTTTATAATGGGTTTAAACTTGCACTAATATTCTGTGTTCATCTGCTTTCCTGTGCCAGTGTGCAACATCAGTACATCAATATTGAATTTGGTATGTTAATATCACTGTTTTACTGCATTAATACTGACTACAGACCTGTGATGATGACTGGCGGTCAACGGAGGAGAGCCTTGTTTGGCCCTCCAGGCGGCCGCTCCTATAAGCGTGGCCACACGTGAAAACTACACTGCTAAAAATGCTCTTCTTACTCAGTATTTTTGTCTTGTTTCTAGTCCAAACATCTAAAAATTCTTAAAACAAGAAGTATTTACTAGACAAGCAAAAGTAATTGTCTTGTTTTGGGAAAAATAACTCAAAATGAAGAGAGTTTTTGCTTAAAATAAGATAAATAATCTGCCAATGGGGTGAGAAAAATAATCTTAATTCAAACAGAAAACAAGATTATTTTTCTTAGTAAGTAAGAAGACATTAATCAAACCTCCTACCGTCATCTGAAAGTTCTTCAACAGCCGGATCAGGAGGAGTGTTTAAAATTCGGCCAATCCGTCTGGACATGGACAGAAGGATCCCTGAAAAGGCGTGAGAGTTTGGAGCCCGTTTGAGCGGCGGAGTCTCAGTATGGCTTTTATTCCCCGGTTCAGATGCAGATCTTAAATAAGGGGCCGAGCTGCGAGATCGCCAGTTTCTCTGAAGATTAGCTTGCTCTAGGAATACGCCGCGGCTAGCGACCCGATGAGCCTCTGGAAGACTGTGGACCCTGGAGACGGGCGGATTGGACGGAGCCATGCTGGTTCTGGACCACGTTAAGCTCTGTGTGTGTCCAGCCGGGGCCCTTCGGTTCTGGAAAGGCTCCTCGGGGGCCGAGTTTGAGCGGTGCTTTAGCCAAGGTCTGCCGAGAAGACGCCAGCCACGAGGGTTCCTGTTTTGCTCCTCCAGTGTGGCCTTCCGTGGGAAACTCATGGTGGATGAGAAAAGCTAAAAAGCTTAACAATACCAAAAAGCAGGAAGCCAAAAATCACCTTCAGTCAGTTTCAAACATGACCAACTGCATCATCGTCTCATCTCGATGAGCTCTAACCAAGATATCGGAGCGTAATACTCCAAATAAATCTGACATCGCGGACAACACGCTGAGCAAATGTCTCCCGTCTTTCTCATTGACGTCCACTGGTGAGCCACCACTTCCTGGATTCTGGTTGCTGCTATGCTTTCTGGGAGGAAATAGGTGTCAGATATATGTGTGTGTGTGTAGACACACTTAGGCTCACTATCCAATCAGCGCATGTGCTGGCCATCCAAGGGCCCCGATCTGTGGTCGGCCTCAGCACAGACGCTTTCAAGAAAGCCAAATCAGCTTCATCACAAGTCAGCCGACTTCAGAGAATCAGGCCGAGAGAATGTACAGCACGTCATGCCAATCTGTAACGCAACCAAAATACTCTCAAGGAAGTGATGAAAATATCATATTGAAGCTGGCAAGGAACAGAAATATTTAGATGTTTTCCTGCAGATGATTCAAAATATGTCTTGGAACAAATATGCCAATTTAATGGGTTAACCCCTTAAAAGAACACTTCACTTTTTTTTTGTAAATAAGCCCATTTAAGACTAAATGTTAAGAATAAGCCTATTATAACATTGGGCCGCTGCACTCTTTGACAGCCGCAAACTTCCGTGATTATTACGAGGGCTGGGTATCGATTCAGATGTTCCAATACGATTTGATATCGATTCACAAGCCCTCAAATCGATTCAATTTCGATTCTCGATTCAATTTTGGATTCTCAATTCAACTCAAATGAATATAGATGTAATACAGGGTATATACAGCAATCGTTAAGTTAAATTTACTACTTTTTAATACCTTTTTTACTACCTTCAGAATATTTTTTTAAAACCATCACGACACTGAATTGCAAGTGTTAATCAGAGACCTTTCTATTATTTACACAGATTTTGACATATATAACATACAAAAAAGAATAGATTTAGAATCGACACCAGGAGGAAATCTGTTGTAAGTTATCATTCAGACACAGTAAAATACATCTCAACATTCACAGAGGTTGGTTAAGGAGAAGCATGACTGCATACACATTTGATTTACATTAATAATTGGTAATTCCGCAATTACATTATTAAGTGTTTTTTTCCAACAACAAAACCTGAGCCAAATATTACATTTCTATAACTGTGATAAGTTGTTGAATTTAACAAAATACTAAAAAACTAGTGCTGTCAATCGATTAAAAACTTTAACTAGATTAATCACACATTTTTTCTGTGATTAATCGCAATAAAAAATAAATGTTTTTGTATGTTTTTATTATATTTTTTAATATAATAATTTCACAGTTAATCAAATTAATGTAGAAACAACATAAAGACAGTATATTTTAAATACTTGTTTAAATGGCATATTTTTATGAATGAAGGCCAGTATTACTGATATCAATACAGTTACTGATTTTTTTTTTTTACATTTATTATTAGGTTTCAAAAATATAACAGTTTTTAATTTAAGTAAACTTAAAACAATGCTAACATTAACCCATAATAAATGTCATGTTTACTCCCGCCCTTCCTGTCTGAACAGTTAGGAAATATACAGAAATGTAATAAAGTTATCAAAGTTATATGCAGTCTGCACTGCATAAACTATAAATTAAATAGTTAATCCTTATTAAAGCTACAAAAGTTATTTAGTCAAGAGCAGCGAGTCATTTTCTCTGTTCCCTTTGTTCTTTAACTTTACTGACAGGAAGCTTTATTGGCTGCTGTCCCTTTAAGAGCAGACAGACACACGGGTCTCACTGTTTACTGTCTATGGATCGCGCCTCATTCTCTCACAACTCTTTTTGTTCATTTTAGACTTTATATAAATCATTTAAGATTGCTCTTATGAGGACAGTCGTTGAAGATATGCCTTGAAGCAAGTCTAAAATAAACCGTAAGCCAGCCCCTTCTGTTGAGCGCGCAGTGCTCTGAGATGATGCCGAACGACCGCTGAATATGACGTCAGCATCAAACATACACCGAGACGGAGATGAACGATCTTTGATTATGTGCCCAGATATGCTAAAGCCCATATTTAAACGAACTAACGCGAACGCAGATAGAATTTCAATCAGAATAGGACACCTGATAGTCTGAAAAAATAATACCTAATTTGGAAATAAATAATACAGACAGTATTATTTAAATAATAAAACAGTCACCAAATATGGAGCTATGCTAAAAGGGCTACCGATATATACAGAGATCGACTGAATGGATTCAAAAACGGTAAAAATCTAATGTTTAACTCTAAGGGACTTGGAAAATAAGCTT
This sequence comes from Pseudorasbora parva, assembly GCF_024679245.1. Lineage (NCBI taxonomy): Eukaryota > Metazoa > Chordata > Actinopteri > Cypriniformes > Gobionidae > Pseudorasbora > Pseudorasbora parva. The sequence continues at coordinate 1,151,950 of NC_090180.1, forward strand.
GTTTACAAAAAAAGGGGAGTGTTTCTGTCACCGTCCCACTGTTTTTTCTTCTTCTTGTTTTGTATCCGATATTTCGGAGTAATCATCATAAATTAGGGATCATTCGAAAGCTTACGAACTCAAAAATCCTCCCGTGAAAACCGTTTTGAAATCGGCATTTGAGTTATCATGGAAACAGTACTCGAATTTCTTCTAGCAGGCTCCTCCCCCTAGTGGGCGGCGTCATGTTTCATATTACAAAATTTAATTTAACGACTTTATGAATCAAAATCATAATCTTTTCTAATCTTGACAAAAGGCATATCGTCGGAAAGCTCAGAGTCTCACGGTTCCATATTTGGTGACTGTTTTGTGATGGAAGTGATATTTAGATAGAAATTTACAGGAAAATGCATTTTAAAAAAACAGTCGACGGAATGTGGATCACATTTACATTTATGCAACATTGCATGACTTACATTGCATTCAAGGTACACATTTTACATTTTTGTCAATTCTTGCTTTCCCTGGGAATCGAACCCATGACCCATGACCAAGCCTGGATGACACCCGGTGGATGTTTTGGGTATAACGCCGAAACAAAATCTCATGGGAACTTTAATTTCTGATATCAACTTCAAATTTGGAACACAACTAGGTTAGACAAATGGCTTTGATTTTATAGTAAGCTTTTTGTAAAATATTTATTTTATATAAAATAATATTTACTACAGTATTCATTTAATTTAAACTGCCATAACTTTTTCATACTTTCATATTTTGAATAATCTGCCGAGTGTTTTCTTTAAAACAAGACCAAATTGGGTTAATATTCCAATGCATTCTTGAATTACAGCCATTTAAGTTTGAATTTTCATGTCTATTCTCAAAAGTAGGTTTGACATTTAAGGGTTAAGACTGGATATGGACAGCATTGGGATTGTGCGTGAGATGAAAAGTATTGTACAAAGGAGACATGATTACAGTGAGCGCCATTTTGATCTTGATTACACCAAGAGGTTGACAAACATGTCCTTTTTTAACATATTGGCGGTCAACAGCATGTCAGCACACCCACATCTACACAAGAGCAACCAGAAACAAAAAGAGCAAATGTTGATCCGCTCATGCTGATAACTTCCAGAAGTCAAAAGAAATCAAAGGTCACCAACATTCTTCAAAATAACTTCTGTGTCCTGCAGAACAAAGGCCGTGTGCATACGGCTGTCAGGGTGTTTCATCAGGAGCATTATAAACAGGTTTTTAATCCCTGTACTCTTAAGTAAGCGAGTCAATGCTGTGGTGTCCTTGTGTGACATACAGTTTGTCAGCAGGACTCTGCGTTAAATGCCAGATTTTGGGATTGGGCAGTACATTTCCAGAGCAACGGATTTAGCACAAAAGGTCAAAGCTGTGAATATTAAAGTCCATAATCTCCACTGAGATTAAAGGGGGGCTAATGCTATTACTTTCATGCATTCTGCCTTATTTACACTGCCCATGTTCATCCGGAGAATCAACTCTTTAACAAAGTTTACAAGCTGGAGCTGGGCGCGTTCTGTGCCGAATACACGCCTTCAGGATTAGAACACGTTTGGGGAATTTTTTTCCGAGTATGGCCCTGTGTGACATCATAAAGAGTGGAACTCCTTATATGGGCACTTATCCCAGCGCACACACTAACACACACGCAAACACACACACACACTCACGAGCTTCGTAGGGGTTACAGGAGCCGTCTTTGGCGCTAGCGTTGTGTTTTTAGACACGAGTTCAACAATGTCACTAAAGAAGTCTGTGTGTGTGCGTGTGTGTGTGTGTGTCTTTAGCTCCGCCCACTGCACTCCTCCACTAGCTCGGCTGTTTTCAGAAAGAATCGGTTCAGTGTGTCTGTCTTTTATAAATATGATAAACTAAAGACTCTTGTGAGATATGAAGGATCAACACGACTCTACAGATACTCCAGATTAACACCAGACTCTCTCTCTCTCTCTCTCTCTCTCTCTCTCTCTCTCTCTCTCTCTCTCTCTCTCTCTCTCTCTGTGTGTGTGTGTGTGTGTGTGTGTGTGTGTGCTTCAGAGGCTGCCTCCAGAGTGCACACACACTCATTAAACACCAGCGTCCCTCGCCACCGCTGCGAGCGAGAGATTCACACAAACACCATCATCTGATCTCAAAAAATGCAAAGTTCACATTTCCTTTCAGCAATTATTCCACAAAGCAAATATATGTAGGACATTACAACTTCTTCATGCAGGACTCGCTGGCTTGTCATGGCTCAAAGCTTGTCGTTCCTTCCTCCCTCTCTCAAACCCCCCCCCCCAACCCCCCCCCCACACACACACACCTGACCACAGGAAGTAATGACACAAGGCTGCACCGACCGCCACTTTGTCAGAGTGATTTTTTTTTTAGCTCTTTACTATTTAGTGCAGAAGGAAACAAGGAGGGGCAGGACACACACACACACACACACACACACACACACACAAAATCCTAAAATAGCCACTCAAGAATTAGACCCTACAAATCTGTCAAAAGAGTAACAGGAGGGGTCAGAGGGCACACAAGGGCACATTAAACACACACACACACACAGACAGACACACACAGACACACACAGACACACACACACACACAGACACCGCATGAAAGTTATTCCAGTGGTTAGGTCACCGATGGTAAAGATAACGCGAAGATCATGACTCAGGGTTACAGTCAATAGTCAACTACAGTTATTAACACACGTTCACTGTAGTAAAAAATATTAAATGAAATTAATAAAGTTCACTAAAATGGCACACAAAAATTACAAAAAAATGAAAAATTAACATGAAAATTAAAAATAAAATAATACAAATAAAAGCTAATTCAAAATATGAATAACTATAATAAAAACTAGCTATTAGTGATATTCATTATTAATCTATACATTTATCAAAAAAATAAAACAATTTATATTTATATTATTATTTATTAGCATTCGAATATGTTTACAGGCCAAAAGTTTGGACACATTTAACGCTAGTTCTTAACAACATCCCATTAGAGCAGCAAACACAGAGTTTATTTTAGTGCTCGTTCTTCGGCTCTTAAAGAGGGAAACCCCAGAAAACCTTTCCATCTCGTCCTCAGTCCAGCAGGTTACAAGAGCCACATCTGACAGACTTTGAACCCTAAACATATGGATCATTAAAGGGTTAGTTCATCTGTCATTAACTCCTCTCCCTAATGTCGCTCCACACCCGTAAGACCTCCGTTCATCTTCACACACAGTTTAAGATATTTTATATTTAGTCTGAGAGCGTATGCAAGTGTATGCACACTATACTGTCCATGTCCAGAAAGGGAATAAAAACATCATCACAGTAGTCCATATGAGACATCAGTGGGTTAATTAGAGTCTCTTGAAGCATCCAAAATACATTTGGGTCCAAAAATAACAAAAACTACGACTTTATTCAGCATTGGCTTCTCTTCCGGGTTTGTGTTCAATCCTCAATCATGAATCGATTCACTGACTCATAACGGTTCGAAGCTTTGTTCTGAAATCGGCCATCACTATATAAGTCGTTATTTAGTTGTTTAGGTCTATTCTGGCCTCTTCATCAATGATTGTAGAGCCGCTGTAGTGAGATGGGCTTTGTAACGACGTCTTTAGTGCCTTTATGGGTCTTGAGAGAGGAAATGACATTGGTGTCAATGAAGGCCTTTCTGAGCCATCGGATTTCAACACTAATATCTTCATCTGTGTGTGAAGATGAGCGGAGGACTGACGGCTGGCCAACCACAGGAGGAATTAATCACACAATTTACACTTTTGGCTGAACTAACCCTTTAAGTCTCTTGAGCGGTTCTCGAGAGCGTTCGCTGGAGAGCCCTGATAAGATAGTCTGAGTGGAAAGATAAGACTAAAGGTCTCCTGCAAAATAGATGAGATGGCATCGCAAAACCCGGAGAGATTTCACAGAGATGCACAAAACAAAACAAGACTTCAATCTAATGTTGAAAGGAAAAGCACGCCCTATACACATGCCGTCATCTTAATGACGCAGATGCCTATTTATGCAAAGTCTCCACATCAGCGGGTCTCATCTCAGACTGATGGCATCTCAAACCTTTTATACATTTAGCCGTCCTCCATCGACCAATCAAAAGGCTTTCAGGGATGCCTAATATCCTTAGGGTCTGCAAAGTGCATGAGACACACCAAAGGAAGTCTTGTGCTCTCTTTATGCACAGCAATGCTAAGCAATGTGACGTCAGCCATTTGCAAAGCAAACCGAGCACACACATCAACAAAGCACAACATAACGACCAGCACGCCATTCTGAGGAATAACTGAGCGTCGTTTGACAGTCGACTGGCTGGATTACAGATAATACTTCACTATTAAAATGAAATTACTGGGGGTGTAACAGTTGCACTGCACACTTATCAAATCTGATAACGCATTTATAATATGGTTTTATCAAAAATAACAACGTGTAAAACAGACAGACAGAGTTCGGCTGATGTGTGTTACTGTCAATGGATACACATTCTGGCTTCCTAATACATCTCTTTATGCGAAAGAGAAATGGTGCATGATAGAGGAGATTTGTGTGTGTGTGTGTGTGTGTGTGTGTGTGTGTGTGTGTGTGTGTGAGGGCATGTTTTTGTGAAATATGAGGACCCAAATGTGTATAATGCCATGGGTATGACACAGGTATTACAGGAGAGGGTGAAATATGAGGACATTACCCATGGCCCCACTTTACAAAAGGCTTATAAATCACACAGGAGGAGTTTTTATGAGAAAGTAAAAATTCATATTGTCCAAAAATAACAAAAACTACGACTTTATTCAGCATTGCCTTTCTGGACATGGACAGTATAGTGTGCATACACTTGCATACGCTCTCGGACTAAATATAAAGTATCTTAAACTGTGTGTGAAGATGAACGGAGGTCTTACGGGTGTGGAGCGAGAGGAGTTAGGCTGCGTTCATACTTGTAGTTCGGTTAGTTCGGTTCGTTTGGTCCGGACCAAAAAACAAAACCTATAGTCCTGGTCCGCTTAGCGTTCACACTGGCAATTATAACAGCGAACCTAAAGTTACCGAACCAAAGGCTCAGGGAGACGCTCACAACCTGATTGGTCGGCTTATATGACGTCGGAGCTGCTTACCGAACATTCAGAGCAACGCTGTGTGCTGATTAAACGCCATCATTTAATGTGTGTACATATGGCATTATTTACCCGCTGAGAACTCATGAAGAGCTCAGAAAATGTTCAAAACAGCTCCAGGATTTCCTCTGTTGTGCAGAAAAGAGACGGCCGTTCTGGCGTCTGTACCGACTAATGGGCAACACAGGTCCTTTGAGAATAACCGGGTTTGCTGTTTGTGTGTTTTTTCTAGTATTTTCAAAACCTGCTCGTCGGACCCATTATTGATGAGGCTCTTCCTCATTGCTCCATGTTTGCCCTCTAACGTTAACGTTACTCATTCTGGATACACCGACCGATCTTTCCGTGTCGTCAAATTAGCTGACTATGCGTCGCATCTTGTGACATCACGTCCTGTTTTTGGTTCGTCTACATGTCTTTGGTCCATGTGGTGTTCATATATCAGTCGAACCGCACCAGAGTTCATCATCAGAGCGGACCGAGACTCATTTTTATAGCGCTCTCGCTCCGCTGGTTTGGTTCGGATGGCAGCGTTCACATGTGTTCAAATGAAGCGCACTAACTGAGCAATCGCACCAGAGTTCGTTTGGAAGCGGACCGAGACTCATCTTTATAGCGCTCTCGCTCTGCTTGTTTGGTTCAGATGGCAGCGTTCACATGTGTTCAAATGAAGCGCAACCGAGCAATCGCACCAGGGTTCGTTTTAATCCAACCAAACATGACAAGTGTGAACGCACCCTTAATGACAGACATTTCATTTTTGGCTGAACTAACCCTTTAAATGCATTGGTGAGGATGAAAGACTTATTTCTAAAACACTAAAAATCTGACCAACCACAAACAATTGTACATATGTAATGCAGAAAATGAAGCCTCTTGTGTCCATTATTGACAACAATTCAGTAGTATAAACTAAACTAAGCAATTATAGGTAGCCTACTATGATAATGTGACCCTGGAGCCCAAACCCAGTCCTAAGGGTCAATGTTGAGATGTGTAGATGATCTGAAAGCTGAATTAATAATCTCTCCATTGATGTATGGTTTGTTAGGATAGGACAATATTTGAAAATCTGGAATCTGAGGGTGCAAAAACATCTAAATATTGAGAAAATCTCCTTTAAAGTTGTCCAAATGAAGTCCTTAGCAATGCATATTACTACTAATAATACATTTATGATATATTTATGGTTGGACATTAACACACAAAAAAAAGCTTTATTACTGAATAAAATAAAAGAATAAAATAAGTGCTTGGTTTGATGCAACCACTGCCATAAAGCAGCTAAACCTTACAACCATGTCTCCTAGAGAAAGACACGCAAGAGAGAGCACACACACACACACACACACACACACACACACACAGCTGGTGTCAGCCAATGAAACACCAGCTCCTCTAATGGGCGGGGTCTTGTTGTGCATCGTGATGTCATTCAGCCCCTTGAGCTTTCCTCAAACATGCATCTGAAGTGGAGCTTTGTGTGTGTGACAGACATTGGGTTATATGTGCCGAGCAAACCAATGGCTGAAGCAGACCGGTGCTCTACACACACTTCTGCAATGCAACGCTTCTAGCTCTGTTTGCACACGCCAAGCCTTCCTAAATAAACGTGGTTGCCTTAAGTGCACCTGCGAAGCCGAACACTGAAAGCTTTCATGGTTGTGAAGGTGCTTCCGACGGCAAAAAACGAAACACAGAGGGCTCTGGTTCATATGAGAGCATATCGCATAACCTTCAGCTTGCCGTCACATGAGTCTCTGCCCATAATACGAGATTGTGGAAGTGGAAGAATCCACCATGAGGAAGTGGCTACCAAATCATGAATTATACACTGCAAAAATGCTCTTCTGACTCAGTCATTCTGTCTCGTTTCCAGTCTAAATATCTAACAATTCTTAAATCAAGATGCATTTACTAGATCAGTAAAACGACATGAGATATTTTTTCTTGTTTTGTTGAAAATAAAATCTAAATGAAGAGAGTTTTTGCTTAAAACAGGCAAAATGATCTGCCAATGGGGTGAGAGAAATAATCTTATATCTGTTTGGGACGGAAACAAGAAACAAGATTTCAATCAGAAATAAGATTATTTCTCTCACCCCAATGGCAGATCATTTTGCCTGTTTTAAGCAAAAACTCTCTTCATTTAGATTTGATTTTCAACAAAACAAGAAAAAATGTCGTTTTACTGATCTAGTGAATGCATCTTGATTTAAAGAATTGTTCGATATTTAGACTGAGGCAGAAGAGCATTTGTTTGCCGTGCATTAGGCAGGTGCCATCCAGAGTATATTTACTTCCCTTTTGACAGCTCAGATGATTGCAGATCTTTATTGATGCGCTTTAGCGTTTGACCTGCTCACTCGTAACGAAACGCATCCATCAGGAGGCTGTGATAAAACACATGAGTTACATTAACCCGGGGCAAGAGAGCATTTAATTAAAAGAATACGCTCCGTGCGACCTTGAGCAACTCTAATGAATTATCTCTGAATGCGCAGCTACTCCGCATAAATACAAACCGGGGAACATTATAATTGGATTGGCCTTCTCCTTAGTCTCATTGCAGCCACAGAAATCCTCTAATGTGGAGGCATGAGCTGGTTAATTAGAGGATGTTGTCCAAACTCAGGAGTGTTATCACAATCAAACCCATTAAGCCAATTAATCCACAGGAGTCCGAGGGGATGAGCAACACTTCTCCATCAGTCTTTAGGAGCAGGACGGAAGCACATGCCACCAGTCTGCAATTCTTTAAACTTAAAGGGTTAATTCAGCCAAAAATGAAATGTCTGTCATTAACTCCTCTCCCTAATGTCGCTCCACACCCGTAAGACCTCCGTTCATCTTCACACACAGTTTAAGATATTTTATATTTAGTCCGAGAGCGTATGCAAGTGTATGCACACTATACTGTCCATGTCCAGAAAGGGAATAAAAACATCATCACAGTAGTCCATATGAGACATCAGTGGGTTAATTAGAGTCTCTTGAAGCATCCAAAATACATTTGGGTCCAAAAATAACAAAAACTACGACTTTATTCAGCATTGGCTTCTCTTCCGCGTTTGTGTTCAATCCTTAAATAAAGATTCAAACGGTTATGAATCAGTGAATCGATTCATGATTCGGATCGCCAATGTCTCGTGATTTCAGCAGTTTGACACGCGATCCGAATCAGGAATCATGACATTAGAGTGAGTCATTAATGACATAAATTTCATTTTTGGGTGAACTAACCCTTTAATGTTCAAACAGGAGAACACAAGCGGCAAGAGCATCCGAACAGAAGTCATTTATAAAGGATATATATAAAGTTTAATTATTATATATTTAGTAAACGGTTATATCGTTTTCAAGGTCTATCCACGTCATTACTGCAATGTAGATGCTTCCGATTGGCAACGGTCCGAAGTCAGGCAAAATCTCACAATAAAATAACAATAAATAACACTTTTATGATGGCTGGACGATGGGTGCACTATCCAGCAGGGTAATGCACCATGTCACAAAGCTCAAATCATTTCAGATTGGTTTCTTGAACATGACAATGAGTGGACTGAACTAAAATGGCCGCCACAGTCTCCAGATCTGAAGGCGAAAGGGGGTCAAACTAGTGTTGTCAAAAACATCGATATTTTGATATGCATGTTTTTACAGTATCGATGGTCAGCTGCGCTCTCCTCTCCGACCGAAAGCGAGCTGACACACACCGGCATATTCTCACTCAGCCCGGTTAACCTCTGAGCACGGCGAACGCCCGTTCTGCTGGACTTTTTCCTCATGACAGTGTGTTAGTGTTAGTGTGTGATCGGTCTGAATTTCGCGCGGGATTGCACATAAATTATCGTGCTCACATCTGAAGCGCACACACACAGCCTACCGTAATAAAGCCGCCTCTGACATGATACAAGTGCAAACATTTGCTTCTTTTTCCAGCTTATTATTGGTCAAATACACTCAAAGAATGATCAGTGCACATCTGGAAGAGTATTAACGTGAACACAGTCGCAAACAGTTCAGGAAGAAATGAAGAACGAGTAACAGGAGCAGTGTTTATGATCCGTGCGTCTGTTAGTCTTAAAGGGACCGCAGTCATTTGTTATTCAAACTACAAAAAGACAAACGATCAACTGCTCTTGACTGATCAGCTTGTGTAACTTTAATAGTTTCATCTGTACGCTATTGATTTTTTTACAAAGAACATTATCCAATGTTGTTTTAAATGTAATTACTATGCATTTTTTTTATTCAGTTTCTTGTCTGAATGTTAGACCTACCTGAAAAAATAAAGCAGTCTATTTCATTTGTATCTTCTATTCTATTGCATGTATTTGTGCTATTGTTTGTAATCTGTTTATTTGTCCTTATTTTATTACTGTTTACTCGTCTTTTTAAATTCAATTTACCATTTGAAATCAAACTTTCTTGTGCTGTGTGTAAGCTATTGCAACACAATTACCCCATTGTAAAAAATACATTGAGATAGCAAAAATTAGTGAGATAATTTTAATAGTAATTGATCAGTAATTGTTCAAATCAAAACGATGCCCAACCCTAAGGAAGATGCTGGCCACATGAATTTTTAGTAAAAAATAACAATGAATAAAAACAAGTTCTGTTGTCATATTAAGCATCTTATCTTTTTTTTTTTTTTACAGTGGTATCGATTTAGTATCGATATATCGATATTTTAGTCTGGTATCGTATCGAAATCATAATTTTGGTATCGTGACAACACTAGGTCAAACAGTATTAGTATGGTGCTCCTAATAATCCTTTATATATATATATATAAACTTTTACTATTTATATTAGGGATGCCACAATTCTCAATATAATATTGAACCGTTCGGTACGGCATTCACGGTTCAATACACGCTGGTGAATTGCGTTTTTTTCAGTTTTGCATAATTAAATATTTCCATTTAAAATATTTCTCTCAGTTTATTTCGGCTCTGAGTGTGCCTGTGAGTCCACGCGCTGATATGAGCAAATATCCAATCATACGCACTAAAGTTAGGGGGTGTTAGCCGCGTTTTAATTTAAAGCCTTGCCGCTTAAACAGTTCATTGGCGTGCTTATGCACTGTTTTGCATTGAGCGCGCGCACTAAACGTCTGTCAAACACACACATTACTGGACAGTCTCACTGCACTAATACTGTCAAACACACACAAGGTTAACATATAAACACAGTCGGTTAACTATATAGGAGATGTGAGCAGGTCTTCAATTGACAGCAGCAGCCTAGTCATTAAAGGGACAGTTCACCTCTAAAATGATGTTCATAAATAAAAGACCTTTAATACAATCGCTTTTAATAAATGTTGTATATTGAAGAATGTGTAGTTTTAATTTAAGCCTACATTTATTCATTCAGTTTCATCCTTAAATGCTGCTGTACATCTCTGAGCTGCCACTGTAAATCTTTATATTTATTTCATATTATACAATACACTGGGAATGTGTACAAGGGTTTTTAAAGTAAAGTGTTAAGTTTAAGTAAGGGTTTTCAAGTCTTTAAAGTGAAATAAAGAAAGAGTATTGGAAAAAAAACATTTTCTCCTTAACCTTTTTCTGTTCCTGTCGCCTAAGAATAGAAGAGCTAAAAAAAACGAACCGAACCGAGGTGTGTATTGAACCGTGGACTAACTGAATTGTTGCATCCCTAATATATATATATAGTAAAAGTTTGGACACATCAATGGAAAAGTGTGTCCAAACTTTTGATTGGCACTGTACATTAATATACACAAAGAATATCAGCTGATTTATCGATATCAGACTTTTTTTACTCCCTAATATCCCCTGAAATCCCATTATTTTGTGAGAAAAGAGTAAGAGATATGAAACTAGCATCGCGACGCAGGAAACAAGGGATAAGGTCAGTCAGACCACGGAGCGATGAGACGGGGAACTATTCCAGAGCGTCGTGTAATTATACAAGGAGGGCACTAGAATGTACTTCACCATGTTCTGTCCCAAGACGAGGAGCACCATATTTATCCCAGAATGATCAGGAGTGGGCCTGAAAACAGGAAAGGAGGCTTCCTGTGTTTTCAGGTGACGCCTGGAATCCCAGAACATTGTCTTCCAGCCACTCAAGAGTGAAAGGAAAGGGTGGAGGACTGACAGATACCTGCCAGTGCAAACTACTGACTCAAAGCATTGTGTAATATACACCGATCAGGCATAATATTATGACCTAATATTGTGCTGGTCCCCCTGACCCGTCTCTAAAGGACTCCACTAGACCCATGAAGGTGTGCTGTGGTATCTGGCGCCAAGATGTTAGCAGCAGACCCTTTAAGTCCTGTAAGTTGCGAGAAGGGGCCTCCATGGATCATCCCAAATGCTCAATTGGATTGAGATCTAGGGAATTTGGAGGCCAAGTCAATAGGGGTGTCGAAATTAACCGTTTCTTCGATGCATTGATGAGGACGATTCGGTTCAGTAATAGACCATAATCGATTATAATGTACTGATTATTTTCTGATGTTATTTGTCACGTACGTGCTTTGTCCCTGTCGCACGCTGTGTCAAACAGAGCTATGATTTATCAAAATGATTTCATTTACACGCAAAACTCTGATCTTCAGTTCCCACACTATATGAAGATTTAATGGAGTTCACGTCACTGAAAACAACCATTATGATCTGCATTTATTAATCATCAGCTCATATCAAAATTAAAGACCGCGATATGAGCGAGCAGTTCAGTTTCTGCACTTTAAATGAAGATGAGTGTGTGTAGAAACGTCACATCTGGTTGTAATAACATCTCATATAGCTCATAACATGCTCTCACATTCATTTTTTGCATTGTTGCAAGGAGTAAAATTTACATATGTGGTTTCAACAACCAGGTGCATTTAGACTTTAGTTTCGACTGTACTGCAGCCCAGACCACCTCTTAAAGTGGCTTATAGTATTGTGTGTATTTGTTCTTAATGCTCCTGTTGTCTTCTGTGCCCAGACTTGAGTTGTTTGATAAAGTCAAGAAGCCTGTTTTCTCTGAGCAGGTAAAATTAAAGGTTCAGTTTATCTGATGAACAAAATTACATACATGAGGATGCGGTGCATTGTCAAATGCATTGTGATATCGAATTGAACCAAATCAATGGCATGATAACCGTAATCAATCCAGTGTAGGTTTACACCCTTACACCTCAAACTAGTTGTTGTGCAAACTATTCCTGGGCCAGCCTTCGCTCCCCACGGTCATCAATGAGCCTTGGCCGCCCATGACCCTGTGGCCGGTTCTCCACTGGTCCTTCCTTGGAGCTCTTTTGATAGATACTGACCACTGCAGACCGGGAACAGCCCACAAGAGCTGCAGTTTTGGAGATGCTCTGACCCAGTCGTCTAGCCGTCACAATCTGGCCAAACTCGCTCAAATCCTTACGCTTGCCCATTTCTCCTGCTTCACACACATCAACTCTGAGGACTAAATGTTCGCTTGCTGCCTAATATATCCCACCCACTAACAGGAGATGAAGAGATCATCGGTGTTCTGACCGGTCATAATGTTATGCCTGATCAGTGTATATTTATTTGTCAACACAGACAACTTGCCCAGAAGTATCAGGATGCTCTTTTGAAAGATCTACAGAGACAAAGGCATCTTTGAACCGGCCTTGTGAGCGAAAGCAAAGCAGGCGTGCTGTGCGTCCGAGCATGTGAAACTCTTGTGACTACAGTGAACTCAATTCAGCCAACTTTCTAATTTAGGGGCTTTTCAGAGCGAACATTCGGCCCCGCAGGCCCCTGGTGTGGAGCACCCGGCACTGCATCAAACTCAATGAGGAGCTATACTCCTCACTCCTCGTGACATAAATCCCAGTTGGTTCCTCAGGAGTTATTGCTGGAAGATAAGCTCCACATTTTCCCATTCCCAGCTAAACTTTAATGAGCTTAGACACAAGGGTCTTTCTCCGAGTAAATGACATGAAGTGAGCATTCACCATCCACATTAAACAGGGCCTAATCCCGATATATAAGGTGCTTAATAGACTGAAAATCAGGGATTAATGGAGAGGCAAGTCAAGGACACTGAAATGTAATTAAATGTGACTTTGTAAGTGAATTTTAGACTGAACTTACAGAACTGGAGACTAAAAACTGGACAGCTGCTGCTCTACTGACCGATGCACAGCACATTAACGGCTGCCGTTATTGGTCAATAGGAGTTTTATATTTTTAAAACTGGATATATATATAGTGTTAAAAGTTTGTTGGGGTTGGCAATTTAAATATATATATATATATATATATATATATATATATATATATATATATATATATATATATATATATATATATATATATATATATATATATATATATATATATTTTAAGATGCATAAAATTGATCAAACTGAATGTTCTACTCTAAGAATGCTAGAATTGCAGTATTTTCAACATTGACGCCATTGTTATTTAGGCACTAATATGATCATGAGAATGATTTCTGAAGGATCATCTGACACCACTGGAGTAATTATGATACATTCAGCTTTGGCGTCCATTAAGTTTTAAAATATATCAAACAAATCAGTTATTTTCATTAAATTGTAATATTTCACAATAATGCTGTTTTCACCGTATGTTTTGATCATATAAATGCAAATGCTGAGCATAAGATACTTTTAAAAATATGTAAAATTATATCGCATTAACCACAAACATTTGAATGGTAGACAGACAGACACACACACACACACACATTTGTTTTTGTGACATATGGGGACATTCCATAGGCGTAATGGTTTTTATACTGTACAAACCGTATTTTCTATCCCCTTACACTGCCCCTAAACCTACCCATCACACACACACACACACAACCCCTAAACCTACCCATCACACACACACACACACACACACACCCCCACACACAACCCCTAAACCTACCCATCACACACACACACACACACACACACACACTGCCCCTAAACCTACCCATCACAGGAAACATTCTGCATTTTTACTTTCTCATAAAAACTCCTCCTGTGTGATTTATAAGCCTTTTGTAAAGTGGGGCCATGGGTAATGTCCTCATATTTCACCCTCTCCTGTAATACCTGTGTCATACCCATGGCATTATACACATTTGAGTCCTCATATGTCACAAAAACATGCCCACACACACACACACACACACACACAGAGAGAGAGTGAGAGACAGTGAGAGAGAGAGAGCGAGAGACACTTTTTTTTTCTTATGAATATTTTAAATCCATTTCTATGTTAAGCACACTGAACTGCCACGGTGTATGAAGTGCTATATAAATAAACTTGCCTTGAAAGCATTTTTTTTTTGCAAACCTCAAAATTAATATAATGAAGTACATAATGCTATGATGTCAAAATCAACTTCATTAGTATCATTTAAAGCAACTATACAGTTTTTATTTTTATATAAAATATTGTTTAATTTTAATATTGACTTAAACATGATATTTATGAGCAGTGCATCCCTAATGAGCATACAGGAAACCGGGCCAGCAGCTCTGAACGTCCACACGGAAATGTTTTGTAATCGTCACTGAAAGAACGGCCGTGGTCAAAACAAGTCCATGAATAGGCAAGCTGGCACGGAAAACATTATTCTGAACAGATAGATGAGGGAAGTGAGCGGACAGGCATCCTTATTGAGCTATTTCAGACCCGGAATGCCAAGATGGACGCCGCTCTGGAATTCTGGAATCCAGTCCACTGAGGTCATTTCTGGAACGGTCTGCTTACATCACAGCCCCGTCAATGTAGGAGTGAGCGGAGCACTGCAAAACATGCTTTCCTTAGTTTTTTTGTCTTGTTTTAAAGGGTTAGTTCAGCCAAAACTGAACTGTCTGTCATTAACTCCTCTCCCTAATGTCGCTCCACACCCGTCAGACCTCCGTTCATCTTCACACACAGTTTAAGATATTTTATATTTAGTCCGAGAGCGTATGCAAGTGTATGCACACTATACTGTCCATGTCCAGAAAGGGAATAAAAACATCATCACAGTAGTCCATATGAGACATCAGTGGGTTAATTAGAGTCTCTTGAAGCATCCAAAATACATTTGGGTCCAAAAATAACAAAAACTACGACTTTATTCAGCATTGGCTTCTCTTCCGCGTTTGTGTTCAATCCTCAAATAAAGATTCAAACGGTTATGACTCAGCGAATCGATTCATGATTCGGATCGCGTGTCAGACTGCTGAAATCACGAGACATTGGTGATCCGAATCATGAATCGATTCACTGATTAACCCACTGATGTCTCATATGGACTACTGTGATGATGTTTTTATTCCCTTTCTGGACATGGACAGTATAGTGTGCATACACTTGCATACGCTCTCAGACTAAATATAAAATATCTTAAACTGTGTGTGAAGATGAACGGAGGTCTTACGGGTGTGGAGCGACATTAGGGAGAGGAGTTAATGACAGACATTTCAGTTTTGACTGAACTAACCCTTTAAAACAGGACAAAAATACTTAGTAAGAAAAGCATTTTTGCAGTGAGGGGAGGAGTGACATCCTGAGACACAATCCCACGATTGTTCACTCCAGCCTTGTCTACAAGATTAAACACATCGAAGCACCTTCACAAACATTCATCAGCATTCACATTCATCCACCATGGCAGAACCGTCCCGTAGCTTTCCATTTTGGTATGAGGAACATGACGTAAGAATCTTGGTGGATGTAGGCGAACCTTTTGAACCAGCAGGCCCAAACAGATGCCAAATCTGACAGGACTACCTACACACCGCTTTGTGTAAACGAACAGAGGAAGAGCATTTACATATTTCAAAACTTTACTTGCATAACCTGACTGCCTAATGCAAGGCAAAGAATGTTCTTCCTCAGTCATTGTGTCTTGTTTCCAGTCTAAATATCGAACAATTCTTAAATCAAGATGCATTTACTAGATCAGTAAAACGACATAAGATATTTTTTCTTGTTTTGTTGAAAATAAAATCTAAATGAAGTGAGTTTGTGCTTAAAACAGGCAAAATAATCTGCCAATGGGGTGAGAAGAATAATCTTATTTCTGTTTGAAATCTTGTTTCTTGTTTCCATCCCAATCAGAAATAAGATTATTTCTCTCACCCCATTGGCAGATCATTTTGCCTTATGCCTAGTAAATGCATCTTGATTTAAGAATATTTAGATATTTGGACTGGAAACAAGACAAAATACTAAATAAGAGCAGCATTTTTTCTAGTGCCTAATTGAAGCACTTTATAGCACACAAATGGCCCTTGAGTAAGCCTGTAGGAGGAACATGACAACGGAGTTATGTTATTAGTTTCGCCAGAAATAATACAGCTATAAACAGAAAAAGACTTCCTAGGAATTATAAGTTACTGAATGAACAACACACAAAAACTCCAAGACTCACTTTTACTCTGAGAAAGTGATGTTTAAAGGGTTACTTCAGCGATTAGCATATGGCTTTGTATCAGTAGAAACCCTGGAGTATATTCAAATGATTGTGCTTCCCCCTCATATCCCCCTGAGACGAGAGATTTATGCATTTTATTTCTGGAAAAATTCCTCCTATGACACAAATTGACGATATTTGCATCATCGGAGGAATGTTTGGCCAAAGGCTAAAGACTACAGCCAGCAGAGGGAGCCATTTCCTCATGTTTTGAACTCGCGCATGGGGGATGGAGATCACACTCACAGCTCAGCTCAGCTACAGGCACTCATTTAAACGGAGCTATGGTGAGCAATGGAAGTCTTTTAAAGCTCCACTGTGTGATATTTTCCCCCATCTAGTGGTGAAAAGGTTTATGACCATCCAGTGAATATTAGTTTCTGTTCCTCTCAATTTCGATTTCGTTTCAACTCCTACGGTGGCCGATTTAGTCGTGGCTTCCAGTTCGACCTCTTCGGCGAGTGTTGCTTCAACTCAAGTGATGAGGTAATTTTTGGAAACTATTATAATTTGCAGTTATTTAATTTACCAAATGATCTATGATCAAATTAATCTATGTAAAATGAATAATAGTTTTACGTTTTCGTTATTTTTAACTAGGGCTGGGCGATATGACGAAATATATCGTCTGGACGATAGAAAATGTCTATCGTTTTATATAAGGCTCTATCGCTTACGCCACGATAAGGCGTTTATGGCAGAATTTTACGTCAAGATGCACCTCACGCCACGGCATGCCCATGCAATACATAAACGCGCTCCCTCTGTCTCTCTCTCGCTCTCTCACTCACACACACACACACGCGCTGCAGCCTCCCTTCCACTCACGTCACTTTTTTAAAATCCCCCACAGCGCGAAACACGAGTCCCGCAAACGCGCCGCAGAGGAGCTTGTTTGTAATCAGAGGACAAATGGCTCCTTAGTTTCGAAATGGTTTGGGTACAAGGTGATCGCGTTGTAAATAAAGGCGTTTGTCCAGCGTTAGAAGCTCATTTGAATCATTGCCGCGGCTCATTTAAGAAAATGACAGCTCCGAAGAGGCTGCTTTAGTTCGAGGTAACGTTACTGCTAACAATAATAAAGAAAGACGATCAACACCTTATGTGTTACCACTGAAATGAAGATGTAATATATTTCCAAATGTAAGCCCATCTTAAGCGAAATGCACGCTTCATACTGTCGTCTGCTCTCGCTCTAACCTCGAGTGTTTACTTTTTGCAAACCTTGTGAGCACGCAAACCCAAACGCTGTGACCTCGCGCCAAATGTTTTTATTGGTTTATTAAGTACAAACAGGCGAGTTATGAAAAATTGAGTGCGAGGGATATGTTCAATCACACAAAAAGATTTTGGAATGAGACGGCCAACTGTAGTAGCGTTTAGTCCACAGTCTATAATAGCCTAATTTAGAGATCACTTTTTTATTTATTTTAACCGACAACTTTGATCGGTTAACGTTGATACGGTCAGCCATCGGTCAAACGTTCATCGGTAAACATCCCTAGGCAGGTGTTAACTTTACTAACAGTCTTGCTTTAAAAAAAGGTTCTAAATAAAATAAAAATGTAGTCCATACTACCTTTATTTGTTTTGTATATCATTTCAAACTGCATTTCCACATTGCAATTTTGTATAGACTATTCATAAACTGAATTAATAGAAAGGTTGCTATATCGTTATGTATATCGTTATCGGGATATCAAATGAGCTATATCGGGATATGAAATTTTGGCCATATCGCCCAGCCCTATTTTTAACCAGTTCATTGCTAACATCAGCTATCAGGTTCCCAGACGAATGCAAGCTAATCTTAGTAAAGTAACTTTTATCAGTGCTATCATTATTCTGTATATTGTACGACATCACTAGCGTAAGGCAAACAAATTATAATGCAATTAAAATATTAATCTCATGTTATCCGTCATAGAACACGGATTTATGTTATAAGGTAAACAATACTTTTTCATCATTGACGCGAGGAAAACTATCCTAGACGTCGTTCTAGTGTTATGCACAGCACACCATGATATAATTAGCCAAGCAGCAATAAAACTTCCAATATACACAAATAGGCTGAATTAATATTACCTGTCGAGAAGAAAGCAGGCAACGTCGGCGATCTTTTTAAAATCGTTGCTCCTCATGAGCTCTTTCCATCTTGGAAAGGCCACTCCAATATTTACTTTTGTCTTGTTGATTTGCCTGTCGCGTACATATCCCGCAATATTACTAGGTCCCCGACCCGGGTCGAATTCGGTAATCAGTTCCGGGACGTGGGTGCTTTCACACAGAAGGCGACCCGGCAATGCTCCGGGAATATTGCGGGTCCGACGTGCAGTGTGAAAGGGGCTTAAGAGTGATCCTCCATCATCATAAAGCAGCCTCAAGCAATCCTCCTCTTCACATTCGACACGGTGCCATCGAGTGTAAAAACGCGAAAGGCGAAGCTTGAATTTACGGGTATGTCCCTCTTTGGCTACTGTACTTTCAAGATGGAGGAGCAACATGGCGACCGCCATCCGAACCCTCACCCGTATGTATTTTCAATGGTATATTATAAAATTACGAGAATGCATTATTACTTGAAAGAAGTAAATATACATTAATGAGCACATATATTTTTGAAAGAACTAAGTGATTTTAGCTAAGAATAAACTAAAAAAGTTACACAGTGTAGCTTTGACTTCTCAAATTAATTTCTATGAAAGTTAAGCTTCCAAAGGCATGAACTGAATCGCGCCAGACTGAACTCGCGTTGTGAATGTATGCCGCGAGTGTCGCGATTACCTCAGCGCTCATCACGAGAGCTCATCAGCTCATTTATCTCACTCCTGCAGTCAGTGCTCAGTGCTGTGAGACTCGTGCGGCGACTCTCGTTATATTGAACACACACGTTCAGTTTTTAATTGTAGTGTCTTCAACTCAGTCACAGTAATCCAGTAGCGGTGGCGTTGGGAATGGCCTCACAGGGCAGCGAAGCATTCTGGGAATTGTAGTCTTTCATCCCCATGAGACAAAAATACATTTTCTGTCTTTTCTCAGTCTAGAAGACACCAAATTCAAAAGTAATTTCACATTTCTACTACATTAATGACCCAGTTTAAATACAGATTCATCTTCCCAGCGCTGAAGTACCCCTTTAACATTAAGTGCATGGTCATTTAATGATAAATCATTGAGGTCATGTACATATATTGTGCGATATATAGATATATTAATTATTGCGACAGGCCTAGTGCCATGGTCATTTAATGATGGATGATGTGACTGAGGCCAGCTTTAATGTCGAGGTCTGACTGACTCATGTCTCGCTGCGAGTTTGACTTTATAACGTTAGTGAGCTAAAGACAAATAACAAAGAAACTAAAATTATGTCATAGGGTGTTGGACGGCATGGACGGAGAAAATGTGAGGATTCTTCATGCATTACAACACTTCATTTGGATTTGAATTTTTTCCCAGTGCAGGCTTGGAAAATAAGACTAAACTTGTGACTGTATGTCAAAACAAGAATGAGAAGTGTGTCATAGTTTACTCATCCTCATGTCGCTCCAAAGCCGATTGACTTGTTCTGTGGAGCACAAGATTAGTTATTCGGAAGAATGGGATGTATGGTGTATATTGTGTTTTGTAAAACCATATTCTTCACACAATATACACCGATCAGGCATATACCAACTATTGTGTTGATACTGAAGGTGTGCTGTGGTATCTGGCACCAAGATGTTAGCAGCAGATCCTTTAAGTCCTGTAAGTTGCAAGGTAGATCGGACTTGTTTGTTCGGCTCATCCCACAGATGCTCGATTGGATTGAGATCTGGGGAATCTGGAGGCCGAGTCGACGCCTCAAACCATTCCTGAAGCATTTGTGCTTTGTGTCAGGAGCATTATCCTGCTGGAAGAGCCACAGCCACCAGAATACCGTTTCCATCAAAGGCTGAACATGGTCTCAGCAATGCTTAGGTAGGTGGAGCGTGTCAAAGTAACATCCACATGGATGGAGGACCCAAGGTTTCCCAGCAGAACATTGGCCAAAGCATCACACTGCCTCCGCCGGCTCGCCTTCTTCCCATAGTGCATCCTGGGGCCATGTGTTCCCCAGGTAAGCCACACACACACACACACACACCCGGCCATCCACGTGATGTAGAAGAACACGTGATTCCTCAGACCAGGCCACCTTCCTCCATTTCTCCTGCTTCTAACACATCAACTAGGGCTGTGCGATATTAAAGAAAAAATGCAATATGCAATACGATATTGCTATTAGTGTGTAAAATCTCTTTAAATTATATTTTAAAAAAGTATTTAAAAACTGAGAATGATATTATTTATGTTTCACATTCCATTTGGGGAAAAGAAAGCATCGCTACAACTTCTGAAAGTGGCCAGCAGTGTTTTTCACAATGTTGAAATATCTTATTAAAATCATTCAGATATTGCGAGCCATCACGATGCATATTTTGCGATATGTTCATTTGCGATATTTCGATATATTGCACAGCCCTACCCTAACATCAACTTTGGGAAAAAATGTTCACTTGCTCCCTAATATATCCCACCCACTAACAGAAGCCGTGATGAAGAGATCATCAGTGTTACTCACTTCACCTGGTCATAATGTTATGCCTGATCAGTGTAAGTATCATAAAGGTTGTCCACATGACTATTATAAGTTTTCTGAAATCACAAAAGAGCTTGATTATTCATTATCAAGTGAGCTGAATCACTAAACAAAATGGATAACTGTTTTGGCTTTATATGACTTCAGAAAAGTTGGAATAATCGGACCAAGTAATCGGAGGCATTTATGGAGTTTCTTGTCCTTTTTTGAAGCGCATTGTAATTGCACGAGGGGTATAATTTCTCTATGTTTCCACAGAAAGAGAAAATCATAGGGATTTGGAATGAATGAATGAATGAATGAATGACATGAGGGTAGGCATGGCTCAATACCACAATTCTGGCTTCGGTACGGTACCACAATCTGACACCGAAGTCCCGATATTAAACCGATACCACACGGGCTGATATTAGCGCGGGTATATCGCACGCGAATGAGCACAATTATGCAAGTTTTGAGTTTATAAAGTTGGAAATTACCACAAATGTTTATTAGTAAATGAATCAGCAAAGCTTATCACATCAAATCAGTCATTTGAAAACTTTCTTGTAAGAAATAATTTCAGCAAAAATCTCTCAAAATTAGCAAATTGCTTCTGGTTTCAAAAGACATCGCACGACACTAAAGCAATCTGCATAATCCGATTCAGCATTTCACGCTCGTCTCGGGACGGAGAACGGAAATCATTTGAACATGCAAGCGATTTTATAGCATTTCGTAATAACAGTTACAGGA
The DNA here is from genome assembly GCF_024679245.1 of Pseudorasbora parva. Taxonomy (NCBI): domain Eukaryota; kingdom Metazoa; phylum Chordata; class Actinopteri; order Cypriniformes; family Gobionidae; genus Pseudorasbora; species Pseudorasbora parva. The sequence goes on from NC_090180.1 coordinate 1,173,906, forward strand.
GATATGAGCTCATAACAACACACACACACACACACACACACACACACACACACACAGACACAGACACAGACACAGACACACACACACACACACACACACACACACACACACACACACACACACACACGCACGCCTGTCACTTAGAGCTCGCACATTACACATTAAGTTTCCTTAAACAGTCAAACACACAGAATGATGTACAAATGTCCGTCTTTAGTGAGTATTCACACACACACAGGCGGTTGTGTCTAACGCGGATGTAAATAGTGCAGTACGCATGCAAATATTATGGGATCTAAATGTCATCGGTTGAAACGGACGCTGGAGATTTTGTGATATTGGACCTTATGTTAGGCTGTGTGTGTGTGTGTGTGTTGATCGGTGTTAAAGAAGATAAATGTCTAAATGTGATGGTCTGAATGATCACTGACCTGTCGATCTCTGAAGAAGTCTTAAAGTCAGGATAGTGACGGATGCTTCTTGGCTGGGTTTGATGGTTTTATAAGCAAAGTAATTACAGATGTCACTTCTACTCCTCTCATTATTAATTCGTTTTGGGCATCTTGAGTGAGATTCAACTGCTTTATCCATTTTGTTCGTCTATGTTGTTCGTCACATTTGCCGGTTGTTTCGAGTCAGTTTGGCTAGCCCGCTGCCATCTAGCGGTGAATATAACGAAATGTGCAAAATCATAATATCGTACCGTTTTAAATAAAATATATAGTGTATTTTTCCAGTACCGGTATACCGCGCATCCCTACATGAGGGTGAGTTAAAATATGACATTTTATTTTTAGGGGAACATAACCTTTAATCGTTTGGTTGATTTATACGTTTCAGAATTAGTGGAGAATGGAAATTAAACGAGTTTGGCAGAACTGGATGTCCTGTCTTTCATGCGAAGTCCCAGGTTTCGACTTACATCCTTAAATAAGAAGACAACAGGCTGCCATGACAACAGCCCTTGGCAACATGTCTATAGGGTCTACAGCCTTAAAGACGCTTTATTTAACAACTCAGTTCTGGCAACACGTGTTCTGTAAAGCAGAGTAAAAATGGTCCATATGAATAGTTCAACAACCCTGCTTTAAACTCAAACCATGGCAAGGTCAACAATGCGATGAAACCTTTGTTCATCTACTATTACACCCAGGAGACAAACATATCCACATTCAAACCTATTATGTCTAACCAGAATTTTCTACACAGCCCTTCCCTTAACCACAAATCGTAATACACACATTTCAATCCATCATACATCATGCTATTGTTTCTTTACAAACTACAATACAGTAGAAGCAATCAGATATAAGTCAGTGAGTGTACGCGATCAGGCACATTAGCACTTAACCCTGAATATTTTCCAAATGGAAGTGTCTAGTGTAAGTCACAAACAGGAAGGAAAATGTATGTTTCTATTAGAGCTGTGCTACTATGGCAAGCCATTTTAATACTTATTTCACACAATTAACCACTATCTATTTTAATGTTACATGCATAGTTTTTTTTAGTAAGCAATCCAATAGTGACTAGTATCGCTTTAACTAGTAACTGCAGGTCTGTGGGTTATATGTCATAACTACTCACTTCTAACGAGGACATATTAAATAAAGAATAAGTAAAAGGAAACCAGGAACAATTGGAGTACATCCACTGTAAAATATAATTTAAAATATACGTTACCTGGTTGTCTTAAAATTTTGAGCTCATTGAAATGAAAAATTTGAGTTAATACACTGAACATTTTTGAGAATCAACAACCTTTATTCAAATATTATTAAAAGATTTTGTAAGCATATTGGATAATAGTGTGTTTTATTTGTGATGACGCAGTGAAACATGCCATATTGTGCTAGTTGAACACAGATATTACAGATCACTATGTAAATATGGCAACAAAAAATGATGTTTGTCTCAATAAAACAGGTACTTCTCAGAAGACTTAAATACTAGTGTAATTATTAAGTGCTAGTGACTAATTAAATGATTATGGATATTTACCAATATTCCATTCTAGAAAAACTAAACTCACAGATATCTGTAATTTCCTGAATGAAATTAAGGTTGGTATTGCATAGTATTGGGTCAAAATTATCCATTTTTCTTTTGTGCCAAAACTCAATAGCATATTAAGATCATGTTCCATGAAGATATTTTGAAAATGCCCTACCGTAAATACATCATAAATGTATTATTAGTAGTAAGCATTGCTAAGGACTTCATTTGGACAACTTTAAAGGAAATTTTCTCAATATTTGAGCACCCTCAGATTCCAGATTTTCAAATATTGTCCTATCCTAACAAACCATACATCAATGGAGAGATTATTAATTCAGCTTTCAGATCATCTACACATCTCAACATTGACCCTTATGACTGGGTTTGGGCTCCGGGGTCACATATAACAAAGATTTTCTAGTGCATGATTTTTAAATGAAAAATCTTCAATATCAAATTGAGTGACCAAGCACTTAAAAAAAATAAAAAAATAACCCAGCATGTGTTCTGTCCATTTACCCAGCATTTTATATCTTGTGAAAGAACTCTGTTTAGATAAAGACATTTTAAACCAGCTTTCGGACACAATAACTCGGTGACCTGTGGCCCAGTATACTGAATGCCCACAAACTCCACCTGAATAGCTTAATGACAGGCAGCTTGCCATACTCGGTCTAGCCTGAAAAAGCTTCGGTGAACACAAGACTCTCAATTACCCCTCGGTATTAAAGAGATAACGAAAATAAAACCGCAAATCGTTGAGTTAGTCAATGTATTAGCTCAAAACTGTCATCGAGGTGTTAAGATAGAGACATTCACTCACCGTACACCCGTACCCATCCCTGCTGCTGGCAAAACGAGTCCATTAAAATCCCATCGACCACCGGGTCCAGAGAAATCATTCCCGGTACCGAGTCCACGTCGCCACCACCGGTTAACGTTACCGAATCCGTGTCCATGCTAGCGTCCAGCTATAGATCCAGTCCGGTGGCTGTCCCTACTCGTTTAGTATATCACGGAGCTAAAACCAACTGGAAATAGGGTAAATAAACCCAGATAAACTAGCGATAGTAGTGCGACAATTCAAACTAAACGGTTGGAGTTTCCCATAATGCAATATAAACACACGCGCGACTCCAAAACAGTGTTTACGATTCGACACTAAAATACAATAAAACAAGGGAATACTTATAAAATAAAGCGTTGTGTGTTTAAAAACTTGTCAAAGCTAACAAATAAAATAAAAAGTGCAAAGTTTTATATGTCCCTAGTTATCGAAGCAGCTGAAGTTAAACCGGCTCGTTATTCATAGTCCGGTCGGCAGGAATAATTGAATGAATCCAGGCGTCGGTTTTCCTGGATCACCGCATTGTCTTTGCGGCGAAAATAATCAAAATAACACACAAAAGTATGTGTTTATTGTCCTGTCGTCCACTTAAAGTGTGACTCGTTGTTTGGGATCGCTCCCTTCCTCCCTGTCCTGTGGTGTGAGGACACACACACACACACAACACACACACACACACACACACACACACACACACACACACACACACACACACACACACACACACACACTTCAAAATGCACACCGCTTTTCCACCTCAATCACATGCTGGGATTCAGGAGAGACTAGAACATGACCGAGAGAATCGATCAACACACATGTGCTTTAAACCGCTACCGTCGGGGTTTTAGGCGTAACTTAGGCCTACTTGTACATTTTAGAAGTTTTTTAAACAGTTCATAAATACAATGTCTTATAGGCCTATTGAAAGTGAAAGAGAGACTTTGGTAGCATCGATCGACATTGTAAAACAGATGTGGACTGATTATCGAGTCTCTGAGACATCTGCTCTCTCGAGCAAACATATGTCACAAAACATATTTCTTTTGATTTGACAGTTTTGCATTAAGTTCTTGAGGAACATATTTTGTAGCCACAACCCCGATTGAAAAATTGCCTATGTAATATTCAATAGCCTATTGGATATTAACGGAACATGAAAGGTGGCTTATGTCTCCCTCTATTGTTCATTTAGAGACAGTAGGCCTACAACGCATGTTCTACATCAAACATTTAAAGGATTAGTGCACCCATAAATGAACATGAGCCCATGATTTCCTCTCCCTCAGCTCATCATATGAGTATGGTGTGTATGACATTCTTCTGTCAGACGAACACAATCAGAGTTATATTAATAAATGTTCTGACTCTTCCCAGCTTTATAATGGCAGTGAATGACTAGTTCTGTTTAAGTCCATGAAAGTGCATCTTTCCATCATAAAAATGCATCCGTCCATCATAAAAGTTCATCTATCATCATAAAAGTGCATCCATCCATCATAAAAGTTCATCTATCATCATAAAAGTGCATCTGTCCATCATGAAAGTGAATCCATGCATCATACATGGTGGCTCCAGGGGTTAATAAGGCCTTCTGAAGTCTGAACAAAGCTATGCGTCGGTGCAAGAAAAATATCCATGTTTAAAACTTTACAAACTGTAGTCTTCTGCTAACGGTCATACTTTTATAAAGGATAGATGCAGTTTTATGATGACAGACAGACAGACAGACAGACAGACAGACAGACAGACAGACAGACAGACAGACAGACAATAGATAGATAGATAGATAGATAGATAGATAGATAGATAGATAGATAGATAGATAGATAGACAGACAGACAGACAGACAGACAGACAATAGATAGATAGATAGACAGACAGACAGACAGACAATAGATAGATAGATAGACAGACAGACAGACAGACAGACAGACAGACAGACAGACAATAGATAGACAGACAGACAGACAGACAGACAGACAGACAGACAGACAGACAGACAGACAGACAGACAGACAATAGATAGATAGATAGATAGATAGATAGATAGATAGATAGATAGATAGATAGATAGATAGATAGACAGACAGACAGACAGACAGACAGACAATAGATAGACAGACAGACAGACAGACAGACAGACAGACAGACAGACAATAGATAGACAGACAGACAGACAGACAGACAATAGATAGATAGATAGATAGATAGATAGATAGACAGACAGACAGACAGACAGACAGACAGACAGACAGACAGACAATAGATAGATAGATAGATAGATAGATAGATAGATAGATAGATAGATAGATAGACAGACAGACAGACAGACAGACAGACAGACAGACAGACAGACAGACAGACAGACAATAGATAGACAGACAGACAGACAGACAGACAGATAGATAGACAGACAGACAGACGACAGACAGACAGACAGACAGACAGACAGACAGACAGACAGACAGACAATAGATAGATAGATAGATAGATAGATAGATAGATAGATAGATAGACAGACAGACAGACAGACAGACAGACAGACAGACAGACAGACAGACAGACAGACAGACAGACAGACAGATAGATAGATAGATAGATAGATAGATAGATAGATAGATAGATAGACAGACAGACAGACAGACAGACATACAGACAGACAATAGATAGATAGATAGACAGACAGACAGACAGACAGACAGACAGACAGACAGACAATAGATAGATAGATAGATAGATAGATAGATAGATAGATAGATAGATAGATAGATAGATAGATAGATAGATAGATAGATAGATAGATAGATACATAGATAGATAGATAGATAGATAGATAGATAGATAGATAGATAGATAGATAGATAGACAGACAGACAGACAGACACAGACAGACAGACAGACAGACAGACAGACAGACAGACAGACAGACAGACAATAGATAGATAGATAGATAGATAGATAGATAGATAGATAGATAGATAGATAGATAGATAGATAGATAGATAGACAGACAGACAGACAGACAGACAGACAGACAGACAGACAGACAGACAGATAGATAGATAGATAGATAGATAGATAGATAGATAGATAGATAGATAGATAGATAGATAGATAGATAGACAGACAGACAGACAGACAGACAGACAGACAGACAGACAGACAGACAATAGATAGATAGACAGACAGACAGACAGACAGACAGACAGACAGACGACAGACAGACAGACAGACAGACAGACAGACAGACAGATAGATAGATAGATAGATAGATAGATAGATAGATAGATAGATAGATAGATAGATAGATAGATAGATAGACTGACAGACAGACAGACAGACAGACAGACAGACAGACAGACAGACAGACAGACAGACAGATAGATAGATAGATAGATAGATAGATAGATAGATAGATAGATAGATAGATAGATAGATAGATAGATAGATAGATAGATAGATAGATAGATAGATAGAACTATCCCTTTAATCTCGTGCAAAAATGTCATTCTTATGATTTGACATTATTACATGTAATATTCAATATTGGATATATTCAAGTTATGATATAGTGGAACATGAAAGGCAGCCTTTGTCTCCCTCTATTGTTCATTTAGAGAAAGTACAATGCATGTTCTAAATTAAATATTTAAATCAGCAATTTTATTTATTACAATGTGTTGCTATTGTCTGTCAGGAATCATATAATGTTCATCTAATTATTAGTCTTTGAAAAAGCTAAATGCAGAGCATGTTCTGAGTAAATGTAATCGACCGTTTTATTAAAATATTTATGTCATTGATCTCCAAATTATTATTGCCTCTGTGCAACGGAGTTCTAATGCTTTCTTGTCTTCGTTGTGGCTTCAGCTGTGAATAAATAAAACACAAAAACTAAAAGTCAAGAACATGCAGATAGAAGAAAAACATTTGTGACCCTGGAGCTCTTCAGCAGTCGTGCGTCTCACGGCTATATCTGTGGCCAACACTACACTATAAGGGTCACAATTATCCATTTCTCTGTTATGCCAGAAATCATCAGGATATTAAGATCATGCTCCATGAAGATATTTAGCACATGTTCATACAGGGGCGTAGCCATCTTTTCAGAAGTGAGGGGGACAGAAATGTCGTAATGCCATTTATTTAGTTTTGGACCAATATAATTTATCGCATCTCTTGCTTTTAATTGGGCAAGATATCAAATACACTGCTGAACAATAACCACTAATTAATATCTATATATAACATTATTCTCCTATTTTTTGTGCCAATTTTATGATTGGGTTATATACTACAAACACTTGTGCATTAAGACTCCATAGATTTTATGCAATGTAAAAAAATATATATATTCTGATGTAAACCATGCTGTTCTCTAGGCTATGTGAAGATATAGTAAAGTGTGGAAATTGCTGTGAATAACAAGCGACAACTTCTCACGTTGAGCACATGAGTGTCTCGTTTAATATCAACCAAAAACACTACACACAACCAACCCCCCAAGTGGGTGTTGACCAACGTCAAAAGTCAACGAGCAACAGACAAACTTAAAGGGACCACAAACCCTGAACAGTACTGTGTTAATCCTCGGCAGTATATAGAACCATATTTAATAACAAGGGTGAATTATGTACGTCTCATTCACTACACACGTCCCCCCAGAATTCACCATAAGAAAAAACAAAAACAAAAAGAAAGTCAACGGGGAGGTGGGCGTATCAAACGGCCGCAACGGCTGCGCTGTACAGGGGGTCGGGAGCACTCTTCTGCATCCGGAGGCGGGGCATAAGGTATGGGGAGCTTAGAAGGGGGGGAAACAAAGGGCTGGGGCAAAACAGGAGGCCGTCCACGTCGAGGGGGTTGAGCCAGGTCAATAGGCCTGTCCACATCCAAGTGAGCGGGTTTAAGGCGGTCAATAGAGAGTCTCTCTGGTTTACCGCCCCTGTCCACCACAAAATGTTTGTTCCCTGTCTCCAGAACCCGGAATGGGCCCTCGTAGGGCGGGCGTAGCGGACCCCTGTGAGCATCATGGCGAATAAAAACATAGCCAGCTGCCTGAAGTCCAGCAGGAATGTGTGACTGAGGGAGGCCATGCCGAGAAGTAGGGACGGGTGAGAAAAGCCTTGCCTTGTCCAGTAAAGTAGACCGCTGGAGGGTAGCAGACCAAGGAACTGTGGTGCTAGGCACAAAATCCCCTGGCACCCGCAGCGGCTGTCCATAAACGAGCTCCGCAGATGAGGAATGAAGGTCCTCTTTAGGCGCAGTCCTGATGCCTAGCATCACCCACGGAAGCTTGTCGACCCAGTTACTGTCTTTGAGGCTGGCACGCAGAGCAGCCTTCATCGACCTATGAAAGCGTTCACACAGTCCGTTAGCCTGCGGGTGATACGCGGTAGTGCGGTGGAGTTTAACTCCCAGGCTCTGAGCGACAGCATGCCAAAGCTCAGACGTGAACTGCGCTCCTCGGTCAGAGGAAATGTCTGAAGGCGTGCCGAAACGGGCAACCCAGGTGCCAATGAATGCACGTGTCATGTCGATTGACGCCACTGACGTCAGTGGTACAGCCTCAGGCCAGCGGGTTGTCCTATCCACCATAGTTAACAGGTGTGTGAAACCATGAGATGAGGGCAATGGACCGACCAGGTCTACATTTACGTGGTCAAAACGTCTTTCTGGAACTGGGAACGACTCTAGCGGGGCTTTAGTGTGGCGGTGTACTTTGGCCCGTTGGCACTCAACACAAGTGTTAGCCCAGTTTCTAACATCCTTCTTTAGGCCGTGCCAAACAAACTTTGCTGCAACCAGTTTCTGTGATGCTTTTGAACCTGGGTGGGAGAGACCATGGATGGCATCAAAAACTTGTCGTCTCCATCCAGAGGGGACGACCGGCCGCGGACTTCCTGTAGAGACGTCACACAGGAGCGTGGTGCCAGCATCACCAAAAACAACTTCCTCAATCTGCAGCCCCGTAGCTGAGGTCCTCAGGAGTTGTACACCTGGGTCTGTGGTCTGAGTCATCGCCATGCTGTTATAATCCAAACCGAGATGGACTGCCCCAGCCACAGCACGTGATAGGCAGTCTGCCACATGGTTGTTCTTGCCGGCAACATGCTGCAAGTCTGTGGTGAACTCGGAAATGTAGGAAAGATGGCGCTGCTGGCGAGCGGACCACGGCTCGGCCACCTTGGCCATAGCGAAAGTTAGCGGTTTGTGGTCCACAAAAGCAGTGAAATGTCGGCCTTCCAGCAGGGAACGAAAGTGTCTGATGGCGAGGTAGAGACCCAGGAGCTCCCGGTCGAAAGTGCTATATTTCCGCTCGCAGGGACGTAGCTGGCGGCTAAAGAAAGCCAGTGGTTGCCAGGCCCCGCTTAACCACTGCTCGTAGACGGCACCGACAGCATAGTCTGAGGCGTCCGAGGTGATGGCGATGGGGGCTGTAGGAGAGGGATGCGCTAGCATTGTGGCGTTCGCTAGCGCTGCCTTAGTGGCAGCAAAAGCCTTGATTCTGCTCTCAGTCCAGTCCACGGCGTGCTTGGGTTTACCTTTCAAGGCCTCGTGTAAGGGCTGCATGAGCTGAGCGGCTCGAGGAATGAAGCGATGGTAAAAATTTACCATGCCGAGGAACTCCTGCAGCGATTTGACCGTGAGCGGGCGTGGGAACTGTGTTACTGCCTCCACCTTTGATGGAAGAGGGACTGCCCCTTCCTTAGTGACTCTGTGCCCGAGGAAATCAATGGTGGAGAGACCGAACTGGCACTTGGCTGGGTTGACGATAAGGCCATGTTGGCTAAGTCGTTCAAAAAGGGTTCGGAGGTGAGCCAAGTGCTGAGACTTAGATGTGCTAGCTACTAGGATGTCGTCCAAGTACACGAAAAGGAAAGGCAGGTCCCGCAAAACAGAGTCCATGAGGCGTTGAAAAGATTGGGCAGCGTTCTTAAGGCCGAAAGGCATGCGCAGGAACTCAAAAAGACCAAACGGCGTGATCACTGCCGTTTTGGGAACGTCCCGTGGATGAACTGGCACCTGATGATATCCCCGTACGAGGTCCACCTTCGAAAATATCACCATACCAGCCAGGTGTGCTGAAAAATCCTGTATGTTGGGGACTGGGTATCGGTCAGGTGCTGTTGCCTCATTAAGCCGCCTGTAGTCGCCACATGGGCGCCATCCACCGGCAGGTTTAGGGACAATGTGAAGGGGTGAGGCCCACGGGCTGTCGGATCGGCGGACTATTCCCAGGCGTTCCATGTTTGTAAACTCGGCCTTTGCGACGGCAAGCTTGGTCGGGTCGAGGCGTCGAGCACGGGCGTAGACGGGTGGGCCAGTGGTGGTTAGATGGTGCTCCACACCGTGTTTCACTGCTGATGCAGAGAAAGTGGGCTGAGTGAGGGCTGGGAAACTGGCTAGTAGACGGTGGAAATCATCAGAAACTGAAAGCGTGCTAGACAGTCGCATAGAGTCAGCCCTGCTGAGCGTGCACGTATAAGAGCAAAATGTGACCGCGTCAATCAAACGGCTGTTCTTAACATCCACCAAGAGTCCATGCGCACACAAAAAATCGGACCCAAGGAGGGGAAAAGCGACCTTAGCTGTGACAAAGTCCCAGCCGAAATGTTGTCCTCCAAAACACAATTCGACGTACCTTGTGCCATATGTGCGGATCAGGCTACCATTGGCAGCTTCCAAAGGGGGGCCATGGCTGTCAGTCACCATGTCTAAACGGGATGCAGGCAGGACGCTCCTCTGTGCTCCCGTGTCACACAGAAAACGTCGTCCAGAGACGCTGTCGCGGATGAAAAGCAGCCTGCCTACGCGGCCGACGCTCATGGCCACTACTGAGCGCCGGCCCTGGCGTTTCCCGACCCGCCGAAACTGCATGGTGGGCGACATTTGTTGGCCTTGTTTCCGAACTTCGCATGGTAGAAACATAAGCCTGATGGTTGTTGAGAGCCAGAAAACTGTTGTCGACGAGGAATTGTGGCAGCAATAAGTGTGGACTCATCTCGCGTTGCCGAAGCGATGTGCGCAGGAAAAAATGTGGACTCACAATGTCCCTGACTCGCCAGGAAAAACTTATCAGCCTCCTCGGCTAATTTCCTACACTCAGTAATTGTGGTGTTAGCTAGAGCAGCTCTCACTTGGGGAGGCAGCTGCCGCAGAAAAAGATGGGTGAAAAGAAAATCGGGTCTGTGCTCACCTAAAAGATCCAGCATACGATCCATGAGCTCGGACGGTTTGCTGTCACCCAGTCCTTGAAGGGAGAAAAGCCTGTTGGCTCTTTCAGTGTCTGACAGTTCAAATGTTTTCAATAAGTGGGCTTTGAGCGCTATATACTTGTCAGTTGCTGGAGGATTTGTAAGAAGGCTCACCACTCTGGATGCTGTTGTACTTCCGAGAGCAGACACAACATAGTAGTATTTAGTTGTATCCGCGGTGATCTCACGTAACGCGAATTGCGCTTCGGTCTGAGCGAACCATGCCGAAGCTGACGTTTCCCAGAATTCGGGGAGTTTAAGAGTGACGGCGTTCGCGGTCATGGTAGTGTCGTTTCTCTGGATACGTCCAGCAGACAAAAAACGGGGTCACCAGTGTGGAAATTGCTGTGAATAACAAGCGACAACTTCTCACGTTGAGCACATGAGTGTCTCGTTTAATATCAACCAAAAACACTACACACAACCAACCCCCCAAGTGGGTGTTGACCAACGTCAAAAGTCAACGAGCAACAGACAAACTTAAAGGGACCACAAACCCTGAACAGTACTGTGTTAATCCTCGGCAGTATATAGAACCATATTTAATAACAAGGGTGAATTATGTACGTCTCATTCACTACAAAAGTGTCATTTATTCCTGTGATCAAAGCTGAATTTATCATCATTACTCCAGTCTTCAGTGTCACATGATCCTTCACTAATCATGTCACGTTTCATCATCATAACGATTGTTTTCCTTTAGCTGCAGCTCCAGCGTGACAGTGTATTACTTCTGAATCTGCTTTTGGACTTTCTGTGAGAGAGCGCCCTTCTCATATTTAGATTCGAATAAAATTACATGTCATGCATAGATTATTTTTTGTCTCTGTATTTAAATCTTGATGTAGGCTATTCACATTGGTTTCTATGTAAATACACTTGCCCGTGACCCCAATAAGCGCGCTATCAACCGAGATTAAAGAAAGCTGTTTTTAGCGTTCCTGTTACCTTGCCCGCCCCCGCGCAGGGTAACGCTGGTTCGAATCCCGCTCGGAGCGGGTCGACTAGGATCGGTGAGACCCAGTAAAAGTGCGGGGGACGAAAATACATTTTATTAAAAGTGAGGGGGACACGTCCCCCGCGTCCCCCGCGTAATCTACGCCCATGTGTTCATATCATAAATGTATTATTAGTAGTAATATGCATCGCTAAGGACTTCATTTGGACAACTTTAAAGGAGATTTTCTCAATATTTAGATGTTTTTGCACCCTCAGATTCCAGATTTTCAAATATTGTCCTATCCTAACAAACCATACATCAATGGAGAGATTATTAATTCAGCTTTCAGATCATCTACACATCTCAACATTGACCCTTATGACTGGGTTTGGGCTCCAGGGTCACATGTTTGGCAGAATTGTACTGGGTTCAGTAAAAAAGTATAAATTAATTATGCACTCATATGCAAATCATAAATCAGATATATCATGTTATACTCACGTTGTGTGTTAAGCTTGAGCAGAATAGGTGCCAGTGTGTCTTTGAGGAGCTTCTCCTGTTCAATAAAGTCTTGAATCGTTGCATTTTTGGAGTTGTGTATCCAGTCTGATTTAGCTGAACAGATGTTTATACACATGTTCTATAGCAACACACACAAACATTGATTAGACGATGTAGACTTCTGAGTTTGTTAAAAACATTAGGCAATCTGAAACTATTTCACTGATGAATTACCTTGTCCTCCTTACTGAGCTTTCCTTGAACTTTCTCTTGATCAGCTATAATGTCTCTGACTTCTTGTATTAATGCTCGCAATCTCTGTTTGGCCTCTGTAAGGAGAATACAAATCATCTGTATAAATCACAACAAGATTTTAGGTGCGGACATATTTCACTTTCTCACCAGCCCACGCCAGGTACTCTGCACAGTCCAGTTTGTCATAACGTCGGGCCACATCAACAGCCTTTTCTCCACGGAAATTGGTCGCTTGAAAATCAGCGTTGAGCTCAACCAAAGTTTTCAAAGTGTCCAGATGACCCCATATGGCAGAACAATGCAATGGTGAATAACCTACAGTGAACCATATTGAGTATTTATTGGCAGATTGTGACCTCTGAGCCCAACACCAGTCGTGCGTCTCACGGGTATATCTGTGGCCATAGCCAACAAAACATTAAAAGAGTCAAAATTATCCATTTTTCTGTTTTGCCAAAAATCATCAGGATATTAAGATCATGCTCCATGAAGATATTTAGCACATGTTCATATCATAAATGTATTATTAGTAGTAATATGCATTGCTAAGGACTTCATTTGGACAACTATAAAGGAGATTTTCTCAATATTTAGATGTTTTTGCACCCTCAGATTCCAGATGTTCAAATATTGTCCTATCCTAACAAACCATACATCAATGGAGAGATTATTAATTCAGCTTTCAGATCATCTACACATCTCAACATTGACCCTTATGACTGGTTTTGTGTTCTTCAGTTTAATATCATTAATGGTGAACAATACACTCTTAAAAATAAAGATGAATTCCTATGGCATGCAATGTCATTGAAGAACCATTGTGTTCCTTCAGTAAACAGTTCTTAAAAGAACATCTCTTAGTTTAATAGGGTTTTCAGCCGGGTGGGCTAGTCCACATACGATGAATATCTCCATCCTGTGTTATTATTGCTACATAATTACATCTACAACTTTAGGAGTTTAATTAGCCAAGCTACTTTTTTAAAGTAACGTTGAACGCTAATTACCGCGCGCTGTGAACTCATTGACGTCAGCGCCGTTCTGCACGAGCTCGCGCACGATGCCGCTCAGTCCTAACGTACACGCGGCACACAGCGCGTTCCGCCCCACCTCATCCCTTTCAAGCAGAATATTCTCCGGTAGATGAGTATCTGTGGCACTCTTGCTTTCCAAAAGACGCTTAAGTCCCTCTAAATCATCATCTAAAGCGCATAAAAGAACCGTTTTCTCCTCAGCGGACCGCATTATGACTCTCGGAAGAGTCGTGTGTTGTTGTTTTGCGCGACCGTCTCTATGGCAACTGGGTAGCCATTTTGTTTATTGTGTTCCCTGGCCGCTAGATGCTGCTGCTGTTTGTGTTATGAAACCAGAAGCGCTGAGAATATGAGATAAACTGAAGAAGATATTAAGCACATAGCACCAAGCCTTATCTAGGCTATGTAAGAATCTAATTATCAAGTCACTGATTCTTGAGATAAGGGACAAAACTTGTCCTATAAACACAAAAGCCCTAAATTAAAAAGTAAGAATATCAACAAATTAAAAATACCTAAGTTACATCTAGAGAAATGTGTATACTCATGACATTCATTGCTTATATATACTTATAATAAGTATATACATATAATATTATTTATACTTTTAAATCATTTTTAGTATAATATGTTTTGCATATTGGGGGATTCTTCCAATGCTGTTTTCAAGATTATATACATTTGGCTTCAGCTTAACCTTTGTCAACACTGTCAGGTGAAGGTATTTGTTAATTTTGAAAGAAAACATCTTTTTTCAATTTATTGTGGAAAAAAACATCAATGGAACTACATGATATTAAAATTACCAAATAACATTAGTGATATATTATTAATATTAAAAGGAGAGTAGAGAATTAAGGAATTTAGGAATTGGACTCAAAAAAATAAAAAAATGCTGGGTTAAAAACAACCCAACCCGGTTAGGTTGTTTTAACCCAGCAATTGGGTTGTTTTAACCCAGTGCTTGGGTTGTTTTAACCCAGCGATCGGATTGTTTTAGCCCAGTGAGCGGGTTGTTTTAGCCCAGCGATTGGATTTTTTTAGCCCAGCGATTGGGTTGTTTTAACCCAGCGATCGGATTGTTTTAGCCCAGTGAGCGGGTTGTTTTAGCCCAGCGATTGGATTTTTTTTAGCCCAGCGATTGGGTTGTTTTAACCAAGCGATTGGTTTGTTTTAGCCCAGTGATTGGATTGTTTAAACCCAGCGATCGGGTTGTTTTAACCCAGCGATCGGGTTGTTTTAACCCAGCGATCGGGTTGTTTTAACCCAGCGATCGGGTTGTTTTAACCAAGTGATCGGGTTGTTTTAACCCAGCGATCAGGTTGTTTTAACCAAGTGATCGGGTTGTTTTAGCCCAGCGATCAGGTTTATTTAGCCCAGCGAACGGGTTGTTTTAGCCCAGTGATTGGGTTGTTTTAGCCCAGCGATCGGATTGTTTTAGCCCAGTGAGCGGGTTGTTTTAGCCCAGCGATCGGATTGTTTTAGCCCAGTGAGCGGGTTGTTTTAGCCCAGCGATTGGATTTTTTTAGCCCAGCGATTGGGTTGTTTTAACCAAGCGATTGGTTTGTTTTAGCCCAGTGATTGGATTGTTTAAACCCAGCGATCGGGTTGTTTTAGCCCAGCGATTGGGTTGTTTTAACCCAGCGATCGTTTTTTTTTAACCCAGCGATCGGGTTGTTTTAACCAAGCGATCGGGTTGTTTTAACCAAGCGATCGGGTTGTTTTAGCCCAGCGATCAGGTTTATTTAGCCCAGCGAACGGGTTGTTTTAGCCCAGTGATTTGGTTGTTTTAACCCAGCTATTGGGTTGTTTTAGCCCAGCGAATGGGTTGTTTTAGCCCAGTGATTGGGTTGTTTTAACCCAGCGGTTGGGTTGTTTTAGCCCAGCGGTTGAGTTGTTTTAACCCAGCGATTGGATTTTCTTAAGCAAACATTCAACCCAACCGCTGGGTTTGTCCATTTTGGGGTTGATTTTAACCAAGCATTTATAGAGGCTTCTTCAGTGTAAAAACAAGCAAAAACAAAAGAGAGAATGTATGTTATGACCGAGCTCATTTACTGAACACCAGTGTAACATGGCTAAAGACTTGGGATGGGTTTTTTTGTGTGGAAGTTTTTGGATGGATTAAAGTAAATTAGCAAGTCTGACGGAGTTGGCATCTTACATGCTACATTATCTGAGACCTTTGTCTGAAAAAATACCAATGTTTAATAATGTAGTGTAATGTAGTGTAATGTAGTGTAGTTAGTTTTTATTTTTTTTAAACATGTTTTGTCATTTATCTCAAGAATCAGTGAAATTAGAAACCAAAAAACGTTTAGCTCACTAGATCTTTCAGTCTCAGCCAGCACACATACACAGTAAAAAACATTGGGTTATTTTTTTAACCCAACCGTTGGGTTACACATATTGGGTCAATATGTTGGGTTATTTTGCAAAATGTTGGGTTATTTTAACATCAGTATACTGAATGTGGATCATCACACACATAAGAAAACAGTAGAAAGCCCCTGAAGGGTTCACAATTCAAATCACATTCTCATCTGACATTATAAAGCTCTGAAAAGGAAGATTACAATCAAGATGAAATTTTATTCTTCTAAATGAAAAGCATTTAAAGGGGGATTCTCAACCCGATGATGTATTTGTATGAGTTAATCTACTTGATTTAGTATTTGAAGAGGAAGAGCGGAAATAATCATGAGGAATAGGGACATTTCTTGTGGTAAATTTATATTTCATTTTAAAGGGGAAAACTTAATCATATGACTCTCCTAAAGGTTATTCCTCTCGTGATAATAAGCCATGGAAAAACAAATGAAAGGGAAATTTGTTGCAGATTCACTTTAATCTTTTTGTGATGGCATCGTACATTCCAACAAACAAGAACTTCCTCATATGAGCAAAACCAGGAACATTATTATATATTTTTTTAAATATAATGATAGTTTCAGCATGTGAGGGCTATTGTCGTTCCGTCACCTCATCTCACTATTGGTGTCCATTATTAGCACATTAGACGACAATATGACGCAAGGAAAATGTGTTAGAAGTGATACAGGAGAGGCATGAGTTCCGCTGGGATATTACTGACATCCTGTCATGCCACACTGACACACACATTGCTCAAGACATGGAGCGATCGCATTACAGTGTGTGTGTGTGTGTGTGTGTGTGTGTGTGTGTGTGTGTGTGTGTCTGCGAGTGAGTGAGTGTGTGAGAGTGTATGTGTGCTTGTTTTTGTGACATATCAGGACAAAAATGTGTATAATAACATGTGTATGACACAGGTATTACAGAAAATGGTGACATATCAGGACATTACCCCATGTCCCCACTTTTCAAAATGCTTATAAATCATACAGGAGGAGTTTTTTTTAAAAATTAAAAATGCAGAATGTTTCCTGTGATGGGTAGGTTTAGGGGCAGGGGCAGTGTAAGGGGATAGAAAATACGGTTTGTACAGTATAAAACCCATTACGCCTATGGAATGTCCCCACAATTCACAAAAACAAACATGTGTGTATGTGTGTGTGTGTGTGTGTGTGTGTGAGTGAGTGAGTGAGTGAGTGAGTGAGTGAGTGAGTGAGTAAGTGTCTGCGAGTGAGTGAGTGTGTGTACGTGTGTGTGTGTGTGTGTGTGTGTGAGTGAGTGAGAGTGTGTGTACGTGTGTGTGTACGTGTGTGTGTGTGTGAGTGAGTGAGTGAGTGAGTGAGTGAGTGAGAGTGAGTGAGTGTGTGTACGTGTGTGTTAGTACGTGTGTGTGTACGTGTGTGTGTGAGTGAGTGAGTGAGTGAGTGAGTGAGTGTGAGTGTGTGTACGTGTGTGTGTGCATGAATGAGTGAGTGTGTGTGTGTGTGTGAGTGAGTGTATGTGTGTGTGAGTGAGTGAGTGAGTGAGTGAGTGAGTGAGTGAGTGTATGTGTGTGTGAGTGAGTGAGTGAGTGTACGTGTGTGTGTGTGTGTGTGTGTGTGTGTGAGTGAGTGAGTGTGTGTGTGTGTGTGTGAGTGTGTGAGTGAGTGAGTGTGTGAGTGAGTGAGTGTGTGAGTGTGTGAGTGTGTGAGTGAGTGAGTGAGTGAGTGAGTGAGTGAGTGAGTGTGTGTGTGTGTTTGTGATTGTGTGAGTGAGTGAGTGTGTGTGTGTGTGAGTGTATTTGTGAGTGAGTGTATGTGTGTGTGAGTGTGTGTGTGTGTGTGTGTGTTTAATGAATGGTGTCAAAGCTCCTTACTAATGTCATCGCTCTGCTTCTAGTCTCCGCTCCTGCTCTGTCATTGATCTCTATTTCCCGCATGTGTGTGTTCAGTGAACTATGACTGACTGTATTTCCAGTTGCTCTATTTTAGGCCGAAAGCAGGAATTTTGTATGATGCGGGTTTATAATTATAGGAAAATTGGGAGCAGACTCTCCGAGGAAAAGGAACAGCAGATCAAACACAGATATGCCAGCTCAGCCTGAGAGAGATACAGAAGACGGTGTTAATATTACGTTTCAAATTACGCTCATTTTATTTCATTCCATTTCATTATTTAATTTAATTAATAAAAAAAGTCCTTTATTCATTATATTATTTTAAAATTGTATTTATTATTTTATTTTATTTTAATTTATTGTATTTATATTTCATAGCTATTCATTTGTCATGGAAAGTGCATTGCAGGATTTATTATGCGTTATATTATTTTATTCTATAATTGTCATAGTTAAAACACATTCAAATGATCAATCCTCCTGGGGTTTGCAGGTTTAAATGAAGCAAACACAGTGCACACTGTAAAAAAGCCTGTAAAAAATAAAAATAGGGCACAATATGAAGGTATTTTCCGTATTGTTTTTTTTTACGGGTGTTTTACCTGTATTTTGAATTACACATCGCATTAGTTTGTGTTTTAAGGGTTAACGGAAATTTCCGTAAAATGACTGGATAATGTACTGGCAGAAAATTACCATTCCATTTCCTGTTTTTATTTCTTACAGTGCATGCGCTCCACTTGTTTGTCTATGTTTGCTTGTACTTTGGTCTCAGTTATGGTGCGATGAATCCACATCTGGCTGTAAAGTTGGAGCCGTTGAAGCCTCAGTCATGCTTGGCTTCTCTGAAATGGCAAAACAACATCTGTGCTGGTCTAAGGAGTCCTAATGTGCCGTCAGAAGCCCCAGAGATCTCCCTGATCTCTGAAATACAGGAGCCTTTAGGTTGCTTCCGCTTACATCAGCCCTCCTTTCTCCTTTTGGAACTGATGAATGTTTTAATCACAGCTTTACATTGACCAGCGTTGGTCCCAGGGCTAATCACAGTGGATTGAGAATCAACACAGGCTTGTATTGCTGTGTAAGTCCATTATATCATCTCACTAGAGTCACTGAGCTCCGCTTCTGCCAATCTCACCAAGAATGTCATTTAGGCTAAAGCTGTTAAAGGGATAGTTCACTTTAAAAGGAAAATTCTGCCATACTTTACGCAACCTCAAGTTTGTATGAGTTCTTTCTTCAGCTGAACACAAGGGGAGATATTTTGAAGAATGTCAGTAAGCAAACAGAAATCCCCAGAATAGAGGTTTGGCATCAGTAGAGGACATTATTTAGCGGATTTCTCTAACAACATCCAGTTTTAAGTCTGTACTATTCTTATAGAATATAAGAAAATATTATGAAAATATTATTACATGTCTTTTTACATTACACATAGTCCCAAAAATGCAATAAAAATGCAAATTATAAAGGAAATGGCATTCATGTTTACACATATTGCATTACGTAAAATGGCAGCCTATATCAAATTATTCTGTATCTTTCATAACATTGAGAATCATCTTTTTTACAAAGTTTTGGTTAAAAAAAATGGATTGTTGAATGAAGAAAAAAAAAATCCCATTGTTTGTCTATTCATACCTTTTAATTTTCTCAATAAAGGGGTTCTGGTTCCTCTGTATAGTAGAATATATCGCATATAACAGGAATAAAATAAATAAATAAATAAATAAAAACATTTATTTTATGCTCTAAACAATGACTGGAGGAAAAAAAAAAACTAAATTCACAAAAATGTTTTTTCTGGTTCTCAGGAAGATGACATGTTAAAATACTAGTAACGCATTAAAGCAATAAAGGCAGACTAATAGATTATAAATAGAGATAATGTGATACTGAAATACC
The DNA here is from genome assembly GCF_024679245.1 of Pseudorasbora parva. Taxonomy (NCBI): domain Eukaryota; kingdom Metazoa; phylum Chordata; class Actinopteri; order Cypriniformes; family Gobionidae; genus Pseudorasbora; species Pseudorasbora parva. The sequence continues at coordinate 1,193,896 of NC_090180.1, forward strand.
AATTATTGGTAAATTACCTGTAAATAAATAATCATAAATGTCTCCCTCTACACTGCTATGATGGCGCTGCTGCTTAGAGCACCCTCAGTGAGTCTGGATTCGGGCCTGCTGGAGCCGTTGACTTCTATAGTAGGAAAAAAAAATCTATGGAAGTCAACGGCTCCAGTGAACTGTTTGCTTACTGACATTCTTCAAAATATCTCCCCTTGTGTTCAGCTGAAGAAAGACACTCATACAAACGTGAAGGTGAGTAAAGGATGACAGCGTTTTCATTTTAAAGTGAACTATCCCTTTAAGAACGACTGAACCTTCGATCTGGGATCGTTTTGCGTCATCTCAAATGAAGAGCTGACCTTCTGCCCTATTAATCTAGAATAATCTCTTTCTGACGCCATATTCCTCATTCATCCGTGTCTGTTTTACGCTTGTGCATTTAAATTAGCATAGCTTGACCTGAATTCTGCAAACTTCACTTATGGCTGAACCACGGCTCGCTAAAAATAACCCGTTTGACGACTGGGCTCAGGAAATGAGGAAAAGGCTTTGGGGTCCTGAGAACCCATTTAACAGAGACGTCCGCACCGGATTACAGCCTGACGTCTCGGCGAAAGAAGGAAAAAAGATGTTTTTCTAAGCTGATAATGGGGAAGTTTCAGTCTTTACACTGAAAAACACGCTCTTCTGACTCAGTCATTCTGTCTCGTTTCCAGTCTAAATATCTAACAATTCTTAAATCAAGATGCATTTACTAGATCAGTAAAACGACATGAGATATTTTTTATTGTTTTGTTGAAAATAAAATCTAAATGAAGAGAGTTTTTGCTTAAAACAGGCAAAATGATCTGCCAATGGGGTGAGAGAAATAATCTTATTTCTGTTTGGGACAGAAACAAGAAACAAGATTTCAATCAGAAATAAGATTATTTCTCTCACCCCATTGGCAGATCATTTTGCCTGTTTTAAGCAAAAACTCACTTCATTTAGATTTTATTTTCAACAAAACAAGAACAAATATCTCATGTCGTTTTACTGATCTAGTAAATGCATCTTGATTTAAGAATTGTTATATTTAGACTGGAAACGAGACAGAATGACTGAGGAAGAAGAGAGTTTGTTGCAGTGTGTGTCAGTCATAATATTACATTTCCTCTCTTCCTGAAACTTCAGCCACACCTGTTTCAGAAATACAGGTTAATCCTCTTTGTGTGTGTCGAGTATTCAAATTCTTTAAAGCATTTTAAACGTTAAAGGCCGTGAATCAGCCAGTCTGGCAGGTGCACTCATATAACTCGCTTTTCCTATGATCGTTATGTCTGGAATGAGATTAACATGACCTAGGAATAGTGTTATGTGTGTGGTTTAGGAGGACGAATTCTTAGGATTGTTTTTGATTAAAAGTTAAATCAAATCTAACAAAGACATTTTTAGGCTGTTGTTCTGAATGATGGCATAAAGGTGAGAGATTGATAGGACGGATATGACTAAATTATCATCAAAATACTGACGTCTGTCATTTTTTTAAAGAAGTATATGCTCACCAAGGCTACATTTATTTGGTTAAAAATTACTGTAAAACTGTCATATTGTGAAACATTATCACACTTCAAATTTAGTGAGATATATTAGGCAGCAAGTGAACATTTAGTCCTCAGAGTTGATGTGTGTGAAGCAGGAGAAATGGGCAAGCGTAAGGATTTGAGCGAGTTTGGCCAGATTGTGACGGCTAGACGACTGGGTCAGAGCATCTCCAAAACTGCAGCTCTTGTGGGCTGTTCCCGGTCTGCAGTGGTCAGTATCTATCAAAAGTGCTCCAAGGAAGGACCAGTGGAGAACCGGCCACAGGGTCATGGGCGGCCAAGGCTCATTGATGACCGTGGGGAGCGAAGGCTGGCCCGTGGGGTCCGATCAAACAGACGAGCTACTGGAGCTCAAACTGCTCCAGAAGTTAATGCTGGTTCTGATAGAAAGCTGTCAGAATACACAGAGCAGCTCAGTTTGAGGCGTATGGACCAGTCAGGGTGACCTCTGACCCCTGACCCCGCCGAAAGCACCAACAGTGGCACGTGAGCATCAGAACTGGACCACGGAGCAATGGAAGAAGGTGGCCTGGTCTGAAGAATCACGTGTTCTTCTACATCACGTGGATGGCCGGGTGTGTGTGTGTGTGTGTGTGGCTTACCTGGGGAACACATGGCCCCAGGATGCACTATGGGAAGAAGGCGAGCCGGCGGAGGCAGTGTGATGCTTTGGCCAATGTTCTGCTGGGAAACCTTGGGTCCTCCATCCATGTGGATGTTCCTTTGACACGCTCCACCTACCTAAGCATTGCTGAGACCATGTTCAGCCTTTGATGGAAACGGTATTCTGGTGGCTGTGGCTCTTCCAGCAGGATAATGCTCCTGACACAAAGCACAAATGCTTCAGGAATGGTTTGAGGAGCACAACAACCAGTTTGAGGCGTCGACTCGGCCTCCAGATTCCCCAGATCTCAATCCAATCGAGCATCTGTGGGATGAGCCGAACACACAAGCCCGATTCATCTCGCAACTTACAGGACTTAAAGGATCTGCTGCTAACATCTTGGTGCCAGATACCACAGCACGCCTTCAGGGGTCAAGAGGAGTCCATCAGAGGTAGGTCACACCAACACAATATTAGGTATATATGCCTGATGCTATAGTGCTACAAACCACAATTTCTAAAAATAGGATTTATACTTTAAAAAAAGAATCGTTCTAATGAAGATTTTGATTCGTCATAACTCAGAGTCATAGCCTGCGATGCTCTTCAATAGGGTAGGAAACTCTCTGGGTTTGCACCTCGCCATCTCTCCTTCATCTCTTGACTTTAGTTGCTCTCACTCCTTCTTTCTTAGACTCTTTGAAGTCCTACAGCGTGATTTGCATTGCCTTGATCACCAAAACACGCAGTCCTGTAACAGACATCAGGCTCCAAAAGTCCACACTGAAAATATGAACGTGATTTAAACTGGAGATAAACGGAAGATTTTTACATTTGGAAAGTGAAACTTTAAATTTGACATTTTCAAGGTCACTAAACAACGGTTAGCAGATTAATGGCATTTATGTTCTTTGTATAATAAAGGCCTGATTACTAATGTTCAGAATATTCACTGCTCTTCTTTCTTAGTATTTCTGTCTTGTTTCTAGTCTAAACATCTAAAGAAGTATTTACTAGACAAGCAAAGTAATTGTCTTGTTTTGGGGAAAATAACTCTAAATTAAGAGAGTTTTTGCTTAAAATAAGATAAATAATCTGCCAATGGGGTGAGAGAAATAATCTTGTTTTCTGTTTGAATTAAGATTATTTTTCTCACCCCATTGGCAGATTATTTATCTTATTTTAAGCAAAAACTCTCTTCATTTTGAGTTATTTTCCCCAAAACAAGACAATTACTTTTGCTTGTCTAGTAAATACTTCTTGTTTTAAGACTTTTTAGATGTTATGACTCGAAACAAGACAGAAATACTAAGTAAGAAGAGCATGTTTTGCAGCGTTTAACTGCATGTCGTTGAGTATCACACACATTAAAGGTCACATCAAACCCCTCTGGAGTGAATTATATCTCGTAGAAGTAGATGAAA